>NC_141881.1:7221505-7524535 GCF_030686135.1 Camelina sativa | reverse complement strand
CGGTAAGGCCATGTCCGTGTCCGTGAGCGACCATGTACCGTGTCCGGTACCATGTACCGTGTCCGTGAACGGACCCATGTCCGGTGAGCGGCCAGTTAGGCCGTGAACACGATGAAGAGAAGGCCCGTCCGTACAGGCCCGTCCGTACAGGCCCGTCCGTACAGGCCCGTCCGTACGATGAAGAGAAGGCCCGTCCGTACGATGAAGAGAAGGCCCGTCCGTACGGTCTCGGCCCTTAGGCCTGCGCTCGGTCCAGTAGATAGAGAGGCCGAGTTTGAGAGGAGGAAAACGAGGCCTTACAAGGGAGAGGCCCATAAAGAAGAAGAAAGGAAATCCCACAAGGAAGGGAAGAAGGATCCAATGGCCACAAGGGAAGGAGATCTAACGGTCACAAGGCATGGAAGGGAAGGAGATCACGTGTAGCTTTGGTTGGGAAGCATAGCGAGTCAACCAAAGACAAGGAGCTGTCCCTTTCATCTCTCCTTTGAATCCCTTGTGTGCCTAACGGCTCTATGCCTTTGTTCTCCTATATTAAGATGTGTAATTTCTCATATATGTAACAATAACATCATTATTCAATAGAAGAGAAACCGATTTCCTCTCTATACTTGTGTTCTTGTTTCATATTAACAATGTAGAGAGTTTAGGATTAGCGGTTAGGGGCTGTCCTTAAGGCAGCCTATTCTCTTCTCAAATCCACCTAAACTCTTCTTATTTACTGCTTTACTTAGCCTAGATTACTGATTCTTAATCCTCCTTCTCCTAAAGTACACAAACTCTAAGTGTTGTGATACTAGAAGAGGATAAGTCTCAAACTAGTGCTTCTCCTAGTTAGGATCCGCTTACTCTCTAGTATTTGGGTTCTATCTAGCTTGTTTATGGGGAGTTCATCACAAGTTGATGTTCTCTCCTCCCCCTTGAGAATGAGTTAGTTTGTTGTGGGTAAAGGGGGATTCATTCACCAAGTGTTTGTCTACCCTCTCTTGTGAGCTTTGTCTCATAAATCCCAACATGGTATCAGAGCAGGCTCTGTTCTTGGTGACTCAAACTCGTTCTCAAGTTGGTTCTCTTAGGAGTTAGCTTAATTAAAGTTTTAATCCTAGCCTAGGTGTTAAATCGCTTAGCTTAGTTTCTTTAAAACTTTAATTTTGCTTTTGTTGTTAAATCGATTCTCTAGCAGCTCAATGTTGAGTAAGCTTGGTCTTGGGTCTTTGTAGAGTTCATAGACCAAGTGTGTGAAAGAAATCGATTTTAAAACCTCATCCTTAGGCTTCACCGATTGGGTAAAAGCTTGGGTTTAAATTGAGGTGGTGATGAACCAAGGAGCAAATTGTTCTTGTTCTTGGTAAGGATTCACGTGTTTTTAGGCTTGTATAGAGCCACGAAATCCTTAGGATTTTTCCTAGGATTCTCTTAAGATTTAGTTAATTTTCCTTTAAAGGTTTAATTTTGCTTTTGTTAAATTTCCTTTAAAGTTTAATTACTAAATCACTTCTTCTTCCTCTCAAGGTTGAGAAAGCTTTGTTTCTGGTCATATGGTGTGTCCAGGTTCGAGTTTGAGGAAGAGAGAGACTTTATTTTAGCATGTAGAGCCCGCTTGGTCAAATAGATTCAAGTTGGTCCAAGATGCATTCTTTTAACCATTGGACAATAGGCTGTTCCAAAGGCTTTTGTTGTTTCTTCTTTGCTTGGGACCACGAAAAACATCTTCTATATGTTATCTTCGTGGATCTAAAGCCTTAATCTCTTGAAGAACACTTGTTTAAGTGATTCTACAAGGAGTTTTGTTGTTAAACCTTTGGAGAAACTAATTTTCCATAAGGTCCATTGTGTTTCAGCCATTAAAGCACCAAAAGAGATTGTCTTCTTGGATGTTCTTGGCTGTCAAAGCTTCTTTCAACTCAAGAAAACAGAGTTAAACTCTGTCCATAAGAATTCTTGAGCAGATTCTCTATTCTACTCTCCATTCATCTTATACTACCGCCAATACTCTCCCTTATACTCTCACTTTCTATTCTCCATATATACTCTTATTAATTCTCTAAATTCTCTATTTAATTTCAGTAATATTCTCTATACTCTAATCTCTAACAATCTCTTGTTTAGAATCTGTTCCATTGATTTTTGGTTTCAGTTTCAGCATTGAAGATTGTGTGGAGCTCGCTCACTATCTCAAGGAGAAGAAGTGGCGAGGTTGAAGGCTACAAGATAGCCATGAGGAGAGCGCAGCACAATGCCTGGAGTTAGAACCAAGGGCCACCAAGTCTTTGTTAAGCTGGTGGAAGGTGATGAATCAGTCCAAGAGCATGTGTGTTAGTGCCAAGTTGTTGATCGGATGTGCACAATGGTCTTTAGGAAAGGTGATGCACAAGGTTTCAACTGTTGATTGGATGTGCACAAGAACGGTGATGCACAAGGCTTCAACTGAGGTGATGAGGTTTCAGCCCATCATCAAGTAAAGGTTACGGGGGAGATCAAGTGACTTCAGACCGTACCTCACAGATTCTGCTCGGCCACAAGCAAAAGTCTTTACTTAAAGCTCAGCCGAAGCGTCTCAAAGATCGACTCGGACGAAACCCTTCCACTGCGATTCGGCTTCCGCGTTCTTCATTAAAGTTCGAGACCACAGAGTCATCTTGCCAGTGGAAGTGGAATCATACCAATCCGAGCAGCCGTTCGAAAGTTATGTCCGATTCAGTGGGCATGTATCAGTCTGACAGATAAAACTGGCCGGGTTTAAAAACCATGGTTAGAGAAGCGGTCTCAAGGAGGAATTCCAAACCGCATCAGTGATCAACTCTCTCCTTCCTATCCATCAAAACACCATAAAGGCTGTGCTCTAAACTCTACTCTATTTAAATTTCTTAAATTCATTACCTTAGCTTCATTACTAGTCTTTACTCTTTAATATGTTCTCTTAAATTGTCACACTTTTAGAAATTTTCTTTGATATTCCTCATAGCAAACACTTATTCTTTTCTTCTTTATCACTTGTTTAAGGGGTAAAGGAGACTATGAGAGCCTCAAAGAAACTCTAAAGGCGCAAGGATGGAGATCATAAGGAATGTGCTAAAGGCAAGGTGGGCTAAGGAGTAGGAGCGGTTCAAATCATGAAGAGAAGGGAGCTAGTTCTTTGCAAACCAAGGTCAAGGGACATCATGGATAGTGGAGTCTATACTCTTTTTCCCTTAACAAAGTTTTATCCCAAGAGGTTTTCTTTGTTGAGGTTTTTTTAATGAGGTAGATGACACTAGTCCACCCTTGATCTTTGGTCCCCATGGTGCCCTGCAGATCAAGCGTGCGGGGGAGTATTAGAGAGTAAGGAGGAAGAGAGAGGAGAGGCCGGTAAGGCCGAGCCTTGGAAGAAGAGAAGAAAGGCCATGTAAAGGCCGGTAAGGCCATGTCCGTGTCCGTGAGCGACCATGTACCGTGTCCGGTACCATGTACCGTGTCCGTGAACGGACCCATGTCCGGTGAGCGGCCAGTTAGGCCGTGAACACGATGAAGAGAAGGCCCGTCCGTACAGGCCCGTCCGTACAGGCCCGTCCGTACAGGCCCGTCCGTACAGGCCCGTCCGTACGATGAAGAGAAGGCCCGTCCGTACGATGAAGAGAAGGCCCGTCCGTACGGTCTCGGCCCTTAGGCCTGCGCTCGGTCCAGTAGATAGAGAGGCCGAGTTTGAGAGGAGGAAAACGAGGCCTTACAAGGGAGAGGCCCATAAAGAAGAAGAAAGGAAATCCCACAAGGAAGGGAAGAAGGATCCAATGGCCACAAGGGAAGGAGATCTAACGGTCACAAGGCATGGAAGGGAAGGAGATCACGTGTAGCTTTGGTTGGGAAGCATAGCGAGTCAACCAAAGACAAGGAGCTGTCCCTTTCATCTCTCCTTTGAATCCCTTGTGTGCCTAACGGCTCTATGCCTTTGTTCTCCTATATTAAGATGTGTAATTTCTCATATATGTAACAATAACATCATTATTCAATAGAAGAGAAACCGATTTCCTCTCTATACTTGTGTTCTTGTTTCATATTAACAATGTAGAGAGTTTAGGATTAGCGGTTAGGGGCTGTCCTTAAGGCAGCCTATTCTCTTCTCAAATCCACCTAAACTCTTCTTATTTACTGCTTTACTTAGCCTAGATTACTGATTCTTAATCCTCCTTCTCCTAAAGTACACAAACTCTAAGTGTTGTGATACTAGAAGAGGATAAGTCTCAAACTAGTGCTTCTCCTAGTTAGGATCCGCTTACTCTCTAGTATTTGGGTTCTATCTAGCTTGTTTATGGGGAGTTCATCACAAGTTGATGTTCTCTCCTCCCCCTTGAGAATGAGTTAGTTTGTTGTGGGTAAAGGGGGATTCATTCACCAAGTGTTTGTCTACCCTCTCTTGTGAGCTTTGTCTCATAAATCCCAACACTTAAAAGCACTAAACAGCTTTGTTAGTGTTTCTGGGGTTAAAATGTGTCTTAATCCAATGCAACTAACTAATTATAAGAGATTGAGATTGATGTGGAGAGTTTAAAAGCCACTTATACCCATTTTGTCCCAAAACAGGCTAAAACCAAGAAAACATTGCTTAGAAGCTGTCAACAGCTATGTTAGTGTTTCTGGGGTTAAAATGTGTCTTAATCCAATGCAACTAACTAATTATATGAGTTTGAGATAGATGTGGAGAGTTTAAAAGCCACTTATACCCATTTTGTCCCAAAACAGGCTAAAACCAAGAAAACATTGCTTAGAAGCTGTAAACAGCTATGTTAGTGTTTCTGGGGTTAAAATGTGTCTTAATCCAATGCAAATGTCTAATTATAAGAGTTTGAGATAGATGTGGAGAGTCTAAAAGCCACTTATACCCATTTTGTCCCAAAACAGGCTAAAACCAAGAAAATATTGCTTAGAAGCACTAAACAGCTTTGTTAGTGTTTCTGGGGTTAAAATGTGTCTTAATCCAATGCAACTAACGAATTATAAGAGATTGAGATAGATGTGGAGAGTTTAAAAGCCACTTATACCCATTTTGTCCCAAAACAGGCTAAAACAAGGAAAACATTGTTTAGAAGCTGTAAACAGCTATGTTAGTGTTTATGGGGTTAAAATGTGTCTTAATCCAATGCAACTGACTAGTTATAAGAGTTTGAGATAGATGTGGAGAGTTTAAAAGCCACTTATACCCATTTTGTCCCAAAACAGGCTAAAACCAAGAAAACATTGCTTAGAAGCTGTAAACAGCTATGTTAGTGTTTCTGGAGTTAAAATGTGTCTTAATCCAATGCAACTAACTAATTAAAGGAGTTTGAGATAGATGTGGAGAGTTTAAAAGCCACTTATACCCATTTTATCCCAAACAGGCTAAAACCAAGAAAACATTGCTTAGAAGCAATAAACAGCTATGTTAGTGTTTCTGGGGTTAAAATGTGTCTTAATCCATTGAAACTAACTAATTATAAGAGATTGAGATAGATGTGGAGAGTTTAAAAGCCACTTATACCCATTTTGTTCCAAAACAGGCTAAAACCAAGAAAACATTGCTTAGAAGCACTAAACAGCTTTTTTAGTGTTTTTGGGGTTAAAATGTGTCTTAATCCAATGCAACTAACTAATTATAGGAGTTTGAGATAGATGTGGAGAGTTTAAAAGCCACTTATACCCATTTTGTCCCAAAACAGGCTAAAACCAAGAAAACATTGCTTAGAAGCATTAAACAGCTTTGTTAGTGTTTCTGGGGTTAAAATGTGTCTTAATCCAATGCAACAAACTAATTATAAGAGATTGAGATAGATGTGGAGAGTTTAAAAGCCGTTTATACCCATTTTGTCCCAAAACAGGCAAAAACCACGAAAATATTGCTTAGAAGCTTTAAACAGCTATGTTAGTGTTTCTGGGGTTAAAATGTGTCTTTATCCAATGCAACTAACTAATTATAGGAGTTTGAGATAGATGTTGAGAGTTTAAAAGCCACTTATACCCATTTTGTCCCAAAACAGGCTAAAACAAAGAAAACATTGCTTAGAAGCTGTAAACAGCTATGTTAGTGTTTCTGGGGTTAAAATGTGTCTTAATCCAATGCAACTGTCTAATTATAAGAGTTTGAGATAGATGTGGAGAGTCTAAAAGCCACTTATACCCATTTTGTCCCAAAACAGGCTAAAACCAAGAAAACAATTCTTAGAAGCAATAAACAGCTTTGTTTGTGTTTCTGGGGTTAAAATGTGTCTTAATCCAATGCAACTAACTAATTATAGGAGTTTGAGATAGATGTGGAGAGTTTAAAAGCCACTTATACCCATTTTGTCCCAAAACAGGCTAAAACCTAGAAAACATTGCTTAGAAGCACTAAACAGCTCTTTAAGTGTTTTTGGGGTTAAAATGTGTCTTAATCCAATGCAACTAACTAATTATAGGAGTTTGAGATAGATGTGGAGAGTTTAAAAGCCACTTATACCCATTTTGTCCCAAAACAGGCTAAAACCAAGAAAACATTGCTTAGAAGCATTAAACAGCTTTGTTAGTGTTTATGGGGTTAAAATGTGTCTTAATCCAATGCAACAAACTAATTATAAGAGATTGAGATAGATGTGGAGAGTTTAAAAGCCGTTTATACCCATTTTGTCCCAAAACAGGCTAAAACCAAGAAAATATTGCTTAGAAGCTGTAAACAGCTATGTTAGTGTTTCTGGGGTTAAAATGTGTCTTTATCCAATGCAACTAACTAATTGTAGGAGTTTGAGATAGATGTTGAGAGTTTAAAAGCCACTTATACCCATTTTGTCCCAAAACAGGCTAAAACAAAGAAAACATTGCTTAGAAGCTGTAAACAGCTATGTTAGTGTTTCTAGGGTTAAAATGTGTCTTAATCCAATGCAACTGTCTAATTATAAGAGTTTGAGATAGATGTGGAGAGTCTAAAAGCCACTTATACCCATTTTGTCCCAAAACAGGCTAAAACCAAGAAAACAATTCTTAGAAGCAATAAACAGCTTTGTTAGTGTTTCTGGGGTTAAAATGTGTCTTAATCCAATGCAACTAACTAATTATAAGAGATTGAGATAGATGTGGAGAGTTTAAAAGCCACTTATACCCATTTTGTCCCAAAACAGGCTAAAACCTAGAAAACATTGCTTAGAAGCACTAAACAGCTTTTTAAGTGTTTTTGGGGTTAAAATGTGTCTTAATCCAATGCAACTAACTAATTATAGGAGTTTGAGATAGATGTGGAGAGTTTAAAAGCCACTTATACCCATTTTGACCCAAAACAGGCTAAAACCAAAAAAACATTGCTTAGAAGCATTAAACAGCTTTGTTAGTGTTTCTGGGGTTAAAATGTGTCTTAATCCAATGCATCAAACTAATTATAAGAGATTGAGATAGATGTGGAGAGTTTAAAAGCCGTTTATACCCATTTTGTCCCAAAACAGGCTAAAACCAAGAAAATATTGCTTAGAAGCTGTAAACAGCTATGTTAGTGTTTCTGGGGTTAAACTGTGTCTTTATCCAATGCAACTAACTAATTATAGGAGTTTGAGATAGATGTTGAGAGTTTAAAAGCCACTTATACCCATTTTGTCCCAAAACAGGCTAAAACAAAAAAAACATTGCTTAGAAGCTGTAAACAGCTATGTTAGTGTTTCTGGGATTAAAATGTGTCTTAATCCAATGCAACTGTCTAATTATAAGAGTTTGAGATAGATGTGGAGAGTCTAAAAGCCACTTATACCCATTTTGTCCCAAAACAAGCTAAAACCAAGAAAACAATTCTTAGAAGCAATAAACAGCTTTGTTAGTGTTTCTGGGGTTAAAATGTGTCTTAATCCAATGCAACTAACTAATTATAAGAGATTGAGATAGATGTGGAGAGTTTAAAAGCCACATACCCATTTTGTCCCAAAACAGGCTAAAACCAAGAAAACATTGCTTAGAAGCTGTAAACAGCTATGTTAGTGTTTCTGGGGTTAAAATGTGTCTTAATCCAATGCCACTGACTAGTTATAAGAGTTTGAGATAGATGTGGAGAGTCTAAAAGCCACTTATACCCATTTTGTCCCAAAACAGGCTAAAACCAAGAAAACATTGCTTAGAAGCTGTAAACAGCTATGTTAGTGTTTCTGGGGTTAAAATGTGTCTTTATCCAATGCAACTGACTAGTTATAAGAGTTTGAGATAGATGTAAAGAGTTTAAAAGCCACTTATACCCATTTTGTCCCAAAACAGGCTAAAACAAGGAAAACATTGCTTAAAAGCACTAAACAGCTTTGTTAGTGTTTCTGGGGTTAAAATGTGTCTTAATCCAATGCAACTAACTAATTATAAGAGATTGAGTTTGATGTGGAGAGTTTAAAAGCCACTTATACCCATTTTGTCCCAAAACAGGCTAAAACCAAGAAAACATTGCTTAGAAGCTGTAAACAGCTATGTTAGTGTTTTTGGGGTTAAAATGTGTCTTAATCCAATGCAACTAACTAATTATATGAGTTTGAGATAGATGTGGAGAGTTTAAAAGCCACTTATACCCATTTTGTCCCAAAACAGGCTAAAACCAAGAAACCATTGTTTAGAAGCACTAAACAGCTTTGTTAGTGTTTCTCGGGTTAAAATGTGTCTTAATCCAATGCAACTAACTAATTATAGGAGTTTGAGATAGATGTGGAGAGTTTAAAAGCCACTTATACCCATTTTGTCCCAAAACAGACTAAAACCAAGAAAATATTGCTTAGAAGCACTAAACAGCTTTGTTAGTGTTTCTGGGGTTAAAATGTGTCTTAATCCAATGCAACTGTCTAATTATAAGAGTTTGAGATAGATGTGGAGAGTCTAAAAGCCACTTATACCCATTTTGTCCCAAAACAGGCTAAAACCAAGAAAACATTGCTTAGAAGCACTAAACAGCTTTGTTAATGTTTATGGGGTTAAAATGTGTCTTAATCCAATGCCACTGACTAGTTATAAGAGTTTGAGATAGATGTGGAGAGTTTAAAAGCCACTTATACCCATTTTGTCCCAAAACAGGCTAAAACCAAGAAAACATTGCTTAGAAGCTATAAACAGCTATGTTAGTGTTTCTGGGATTAAAATGTGTCTTAATCCAATGCAACTGACTAGTTATAAGAATTTGAGATAGATGTGGAGAGTTTAAAAGCCACTTATACCCATTTTGTCCCAAAACAGGCTAAAACCAAGAAAACATTGCTTAGAAGCTGTAAAAAGCTATGTTAGTGTTTCTGGGGTTAAAATGTGTCTTTATCCAATGCAACTGACTAGTTATAAGAGTTTGAGATAGATGTAAAGAGTTTAAAAGCCACTTATACCCATTTTGTCCCAAAACAGGCTAAAACAAGGAAAACATTGCTTAAAAGCACTAAACAGCTTTGTTAGTGTTTCTGGGGTTAAAATGTTTCTTAATCCAATGGAACTAACTAATTATAAGAGATTGAGATTGATGTGGAGAGTTTAAAAGCCACTTATACCCATTTTGTCCCAAAACAGGCTAAAACCAAGAAAACATTGCTTAGAAGCTGTAAACAGCTATGTTAGTGTTTCTGGGGTTAAAATGTGTCTTAATCCAATGCAACTAACTAATTATATGAGTTTGAGATAGATGTGGAGAGTTTAAAAGCCACTTATACCCATTTTGTCCCAAAACAGGCTAAAACCAAGAAAACATTGCTTAGAAGCTGTAAACAGCTATGTTAGTGTTTCTGGGGTTAAAATGTGTCTTAATCCAATGCAACTGTCTAATTATAAGAGTTTGAGATAGATGTGGAGAGTCTAAAAGCCACTTATACCCATTTTGTCCCAAAACAGGCTAAAACCAAAAAAATATTGCTTAGAAGCACTAAACAGCTTTGTTAGTGTTTCTGGGGTTAAAATGTGTCTTAATCCAATGCAACTAACTAATTATAAGAGATTGAGATAGATGTGGAGAGTTTAAAAGCCACTTATACCCATTTTGTCCCAAAACAGGCTAAAACAAGGAAAACATTGTTTAGAAGCTGTAAACAGCTATGTTAGTGTTTATGGGGTTAAAATGTGTCTTAATCCATTGAAACTAACTAATTATAAGAGATTGAGATAGATGTGGAGAGTTTAAAAGCCACTTATACCCATTTTGTCCCAAAACAGGCTAAAACCAAGAAAACATTGCTTAGAAGCATTAAACAGCTTTGTTAGTGTTTCTGGGGTTAAAGTGTGTCTTAATCCAATGCAACAAACTAATTATAAGAGATTGAGATAGATGTGGAGAGTTTAAAGGCCGTTTATACCCATTTTGTCCCAAAACAGGCTAAAACCAAGAAAATATTGCTTAGAAGCTGTAAACAGCTATGTTAGTGTTTCTGGGGTTAAAATGTGTCTTTATCCAATGCAACTAACTAATTATAGGAGTTTGAGATTGATGTTGAGAGTTTGAAAGCCACTTATACCCATTTTGTCCCAAAACAGGCTAAAACAAAGAAAACATTGCTTAGAAGCTGTAAACAGCTATGTTAGTGTTTCTGGGGTTAAAATGTGTCTTAATCCAATGCAACTGTCTAATTATAAGAGTTTGAGATAGATGTGGAGAGTCTAAAAGCCACAAACCCATTTTGTCCCAAAACAGGCTAAAACCAAGAAAACAATTCTTAGAAGCAATAAACAGCTTTGTTTGTGTTTCTGGGGTTAAAATGTGTCTTAATCCAATGCAACTAACTAATTATAGGAGTTTGAGATAGATGTGGAGAGTTTAAAAGCCACTTATACCCATTTTGTCCCAAAACAGGCTAAAACCAAAAAATCATTGCTTAGAAGCATTAAACAGCTTTGTTAGTGTTTCTGGGGTTAAAATGTGTCTTAATCCAATGCAACAAACTAATTATAAGAGATTGAGATAGATGTGGAGAGTTTAAAAGCCGTTTATACCCATTTTGTCCCAAAACAGGCTAAAACCAAGAAAATATTGCTTAGAAGCTGTAAACAGCTATGTTAGTGTTTCTGGGGTTAAAATGTGTCTTAATCCAATGCAACTGTCTAATTATAAGAGTTTGAGATAGATGTGGAGAGTCTAAAAGCCACTTATACCCATTTTGTCCCAAAACAGGCTAAAACCAAGAAAACATTGCTTAGAAGCAATAAACAGCTATGTTAGTGTTTTTGGGGTTAAAATGTGTCTTAATCCATTGAAACTAACTAATTATAAGAGATTGAGATAGATGTGGAGAGTTTAAAAGCCACTTATACCCATTTTGTCCCAAAACAGGCTAAAACCAAGAAAACATTGCTTAGAAGCACTAAACAGCTTTTTAGTGTTTTTGGGGTTAAAATGTGTCTTAATCCAATGCAACTAACTAATTATAGGAGTTTGAGATAGATGTGGAGAGTTTAAAAGCCACTTATACCCATTTTGTCCCAAAACAGGCTAAAACCAAGAAAACATTGCTTAGAAGCATTAAACAGCTTTGTTAGTGTTTCTGGGGTTAAAATGTGTCTTAATAAAATGCAACAAACTAATTATAAGAGATTGAGATAGATGTGGACAGTTTAAAAGCCGTTTATACCCATTTTGTCCCAAAACAGGCTAAAACCAAGAAAATATTGCTTAGAAGCTGTAAACAGCTATGTTAGTGTTTCTGGGGTTAAAATGTGTCTTTATCCAATGCAACTAACTAATTATAGGAGTTTGAGATAGATGTTGAGAGTTTGAAAGCCACTTATACCCATTTTGTCCCAAAACAGGCTAAAACAAAGAAAACATTGCTTAGAAGCTGTAAACAGCTATGTTAGTGTTTCTGGGGTTAAAATGTGTCTTAATCCAATGCAACTGTCTAATTATAAGAGTTTGAGATAGATGTGGAGAGTCTAAAAGCCACTTATACCCATTTTGTCCCAAAACAGGCTAAAACCAAGAAAACAATTCTTAGAAGCAATAAACAGCTTTGTTTGTGTTTCTGGGGTTAAAATGTGTCTTAATCCAATGCAACTAACTAATTATAGGAGTTTGAGATAGATGTGGAGAGTTTAAAAGCCACTTATACCCATTTTGTCCCAAAACAGGCTAAAACCAAGAAATCATTGCTTAGAAGCATTAAACAGCTTTGTTAGTGTTTCTGGGGTTAAAATGTGTCTTAATCCAATGCAACAAACTAATTATAAGAGATTGAGATAGATGTGGAGAGTTTAAAAGCCGTTTATACCCATTTTGTCCCAAAACAGGCTAAAACCATGAAAATATTGCTTAGAAGCTGTAAACAGCTATGTTAGTGTTTCTGGGGTTAAAATGTGTCTTTATCCAATGCAACTAACTAATTATAGGAGTTTGAGATAGATGTTGAGAGTTTAAAAGCCACTTATACCCATTTTGTCCCAAAACAGGCTAAAACAAAGAAAACATTGCTTAGAAGCTGTAAACAGCTATGTTAGTGTTTCTGGGGTTAAAATGTGTCTTAATCCAATGCAACTGTCTAATTATAAGAGTTTGAGATAGATGTGGAGAGTCTAAAAGCCACTTATACCCATTTTGTCCCAAAACAGGCTAAAACCAAGAAAACATTTCTTAGAAGCAATAAACAGCTTTGTTAGTGTTTCTGGGGTTAAAATGTGTCTTAATCCAATGCAACTAACTAACTATAAGAGATTGAGATAGATGTGGAGAGTTTAAAAGCCACATACCCATTTTGTCCCAAAACAGGCTAAAACCAAGAAAACATTGCTTAGAAGCTGTAAACAGCTATGTTAGTGTTTCTGGGGTTAAAATTTGTCTTAATCCAATGCAACTGTCTAATTATAAGAGTTTGAGATAGATGTGGAGAGTCTAAAAGCCACTTATACCCATTTTGTCCCAAAACAGGCTTAAACCAAGAAAACATTGCTTAGAAGCTGTAAACAGCTATGTTAGTGTTTCTGGGGTTAAAATGTGTCTTAATCCAATGCAACTGACTAGTTATAAGAGTTTGAGATAGATGTGGAGAGTTTAAAAGCCACTTATACCCATTTTGTCCCAAAACAGGCTAAAACCAAGAAAACATTGCTTAGAAGCTGTAAACAGCTATGTTAGTGTTTCTGGGGTTAAAATGTGTCTTAATCCATTGAAACTAACTAATTATAAGACTTTAAGATAGATGTGGAGAGTTTAAAAGCCACTTATACCCATTTTGTCCCAAAACAGGCTAAAACCAAGAAAATATTATTTAGAAGCACTAAACAGCTTTGTTAGTGTTTCTCGGGTTAAAATGTGTCTTAATCCAATGCAACTAACTAATTATAAGAGATTGAGATAGATGTGGAGAGTTTAAAAGCCACTTATACCCATTTTGTCCCAAAACAGGCTAAAACAAGGAAAACATTGTTTAGAAGCTGTAAACAGCTATGTTAGTGTTTATGGGGTTAAAATGTGTCTTAATCCAATGCAACTGACTAGTTATAAGAGTTTGAGATAGATGTGGAGAGTTTAAAAGCCACTTATACCCATTTTGTCCCAAAACAGGCTAAAACCAAGAAAACATTGTTTAGAAGCACTAAACAGCTTTGTTAGTGTTTCTCGGGTTAAAATGTGTCTTAATCCAATGCAACTAACTAATTATAGGAGTTTGAGATAGATGTGGAGAGTTTAAAAGCCACTTATACCCATTTTGTCCCAAAACAGGCTAAAACCAAGAAAACATTGCTTAGAAGCTGTAAACAGCTATGTTAGATTTCTGGGGTTAAAATGTGTCTTAATCCAATGCAACTGTCTAATTATAAGAGTTTGAGATAGATGTGGTGAGTCTAAAAGCCACTTATACCAATTTTGTCCCAAAACAGGCTAAAACCAAGAAAACATTGCTTAGAAGCACTAAACAGCTTTGTTAGTGTTTCTGGGGTTAAAATGTGTCTTAATCCAATGCAACTAACTAATTATAAGAGATTGAGATAGATGTGGAGAGTTTAAAAGCCACTTATACCCATTTTGTCCCAAAACAGGCTAAAACAAGGAAAACATTGTTTAGAAGCTGTAAACAGCTATGTTAGTGTTTATGGGGTTAAAATGTGTCTTAATCCAATGCAACTGACTAGTTATAAGAGTTTGAGATAGATGTGGAGAGTTTAAAAGCCACTTATACCCATTTTGTCCCAAAACAGGCTAAAACCAAGAAAACATTGTTTAGAAGCACTAAACAGCTTTGTTAGTGTTTCTCGGGTTAAAATGTGTCTTAATCCAATGCAACTAACTAATTATAGGAGTTTGAGATAGATGTGGAGAGTTTAAAAGCCACTTATACCCATTTTGTCCCAAAACAGGCTAAAACCTAGAAAACATTGCTTAGAAGCACTAAACAGCTTTTTAAGTGTTTTTGGGGTTAAAATGTGTCTTAATCCAATGCAACTAACTAATTATAGGAGTTTGAGATAGATGTGGAGAGTTTAAAAGCCACTTATACCCATTTTGTCCCAAAACAGGCTAAAACCAAGAAAACATTGCTTAGAAGCATTAAACAGCTTTGTTAGTGTTTCTGGGGTTCAAATGTGTCTTAATCCAATGCAACAAACTAATTATAAGAGATTGAGATAGATGTGGAGAGTTTAAAAGCCGTTTATACCCATTTTGTCCCAAAACAGGCTAAAACCAAGAAAATATTGCTTAGAAGCTGTAAACAGCTATGTTAGTGTTTCTGGGGTTAAAATGTGTCTTTATCCAATGCAACTAACTAATTATAGGAGTTTGAGATAGATGTTGAGAGTTTAAAAGCCACTTATACCCATTTTGTCCCAAAACAGGCTAAAACAAAGAAAACATTGCTTAGAAGCTGTAAACAGCTATGTTAGTGTTTCTGGGGTTAAAATGTGTCTTAATCCAATGCAACTGTCTAATTATAAGAGTTTGAGATAGATGTGGAGAGTCTAAAAGCCACTTATACCCATTTTGTCCCAAAACAGGCTAAAACCAAGAAACAATTCTTAGAAGCAATAAACAGCTTTGTTAGTGTTTATGGGGTTAAAATGTGTCTTAATCCAATGCAACTAACTAATTATAAGAGATTGAGATAGATGTGGAGAGTTTAAAAGCCACTTATACCCATTTTGTCCCAAAACAGGCTAAAACAAGGAAAACATTGTTTAGAAGCTGTAAACAGCTATGTTAGTGTTTATGGGGTTAAAATGTGTCTTAATCCAATGCAACTGACTAGTTATAAGAGTTTGAGATAGATGTGGAGAGTTTAAAAGCCACTTATACCCATTTTGTCCCAAAACAGGCTAAAACCAAGAAAATATTGTTTAGAAGCACTAACCAGCTTTGTTAGTGTTTCTCGGGTTAAAATGTGTCTTAATCCAATGCAACTAACTAATTATAGGAGTTTGAGATAGATGTGGAGAGTTTAAAAGCCACTTATACCCATTTTGTCCCAAAACAGACTAAAACCAAGAAAATATTGCTTAGAAGCACTAAACAGCTTTGTTAGTGTTTCTGGGGTTAAAATGTGTCTTAATCCAATGCAACTAACTAATTATAAGAGATTGAGATAGATGTGGAGAGTTTAAAAGCCACTTATACCCATTTTGTCCCAAAACAGGCTAAAACAAGGAAAACATTGTTTAGAAGCTGTAAACAGCTATGTTAGTGTTTATGGGGTTAAAATATGTCTTAATCCAATGCAACTGACTAGTTATAAGAGTTTGAGATAGATGTGGAGAGTTTAAAAGCCACTTATACCCATTTTGTCCCAAAACAGGCTAAAACCAAGAAAACATTGCTTAGAAGCTGTAAACAGCTATGTTAGTGTTTCTGGGGTTAAAATGTGTCTTAATCCATTGAAACTAACTAATTATAAGACTTTAAGATAGATGTGGAGAGTTTAAAAGCCACTTATACCCATTTTGTCCCAAAACAGGCTAAAACCAAGAAAATATTGTTTAGAAGCACTAAACAGCTTTGTTAGTGTTTCTCGGGTTAAAATGTGTCTTAATCCAATGCAACTAACTAATTATAGGAGTTTGAGATAGATGTGGAGAGTTTAAAAGCCACTTATACCCATTTTGTCCCAAAACAGACTAAAACCAAGAAAATATTGCTTAGAAGCACTAAACAGCTTTGTTAGTGTTTCTGGGGTTAAAATGTGTCTTAATCCAATGCAACTGTCTAATTATAAGAGTTTGAGATAGATGTGGAGAGTCTAAAAGCCACTTATACCCATTTTGTCCCAAAACAGGCTAAAACCAAGAAAACATTGCTTAGAAGCACTAAACAGCTTTGTTAATGTTTCTGGGGTTAAAATGTGTCTTAATCCAATGCCACTGACTAGTTATAAGAGTTTGAGATAGATCTGGAGAGTTTAAAAGCCACTTATACCCATTTTGTCCCAAAACAGGCTAAAACCAAGAAAACATTGCTTAGAAGCACTAAACAGCTTTGTTTGTGTCAATGGGGTTGTGTCTTAATCCAATGTAACTAACTAATTATTGGAGTTTGAGATAGATGTGGAGAGTTTAAAAGCCACTTATACCCATTTTGTCCCAAAACAGGCTAAAACCAAGAAAACATTGCTTAGAAGCTATAAACAGCTATGTTAGTGTTTCTGGGGTTAAAATGTGTCTTAATCCAATGCCACTGACTAGTTATAAGAGTTTGAGATAGATGTGGAGAGTCTAAAAGCCACTTATACCCATTTTGTCCCAAAACAGGCTAAAACCAAGAAAACATTGCTTAGAAGCTGTTAACAGCTATGTTAGTGTTTCTGGGGTTAAAATGTGTCTTAATCCAATGCAACTGACTAGTTATAAGAGTTTGAGATAGATGTGGAGAGTCTAAAAGCCACTTATACCCATTTTGTCCCAAAACAGGCTAAAACCAAGAAAACATTGCTTAGAAGCTGTAAACAGCTATGTTAGTGTTTCTGGGGTTAAAATGTGTCTTAATCCAATGCCACTGACTAGTTATAAGAGTTTGAGATAGATGTGGAGAGTCTAAAAGCCACTTATACCCATTTTGTCCCAAAACAGGCTAAAACCAAGAAAACATTGCTTAGAAGCTGTAAACAGCTATGTTAGTGTTTCTGGGGTTAAAATGTGTCTTTATCCAATGCAACTGACTAGTTATAAGTATTAGAATGTACCAAGGAGGAGAGAGGAGAGGCCGGTAAGGCCGAGCCTTGGAAGAAGAGAAGAAAGGCCGGAAAGGCCATGTAAAGGCCGGTAAGGCCATGTCCGTGTCCGTGAGCGACCATGTACCGTGTCCGGTACCATGTACCGTGTCCGTGAACGGACCCATGTCCGGTGAGCGGCCAGTTAGGCCGTGAACACATTGAAGAGAAGGCCCGTCCGTACAGGCCCGTCCGTACAGGCCCGTCCGTACAGGCCCGTCCGTACAGGCCCGTCCGTACAGGCCCGTCCGTACGATGAAGAGAAGGCCCGTCCGTACAATGAAGAGAAGGCCCGTCCGTACGGTCGTGCTCTTAGGGCTGCTCTTGGTCCATGTGATGGAAAGGCCGAAGTTTGAGTGGCTTAGGAGAAGGAAAACGAGGCCTTACAAGAGAGAGAGGCCCATCTCACAAGGAAAAGGAAGGAAGAAGGAAAAGGAAGGAAGGGAGATTCACGTGTGCTTTTGGTTAGGTGAAGGAAGAGAGAAGTCGCTCTCTTCTTCCTCTACTCGAGACAAACGGCTACAAGTCACTTTCATACCTTCCTCTTCTCTCTTTGTGTCTAACGGTCATATGACCTTGTTTTTCCTATATTAAGATGTAATCTCTCATATGTAAAACAACACAACATTATTCAAGAAGAGAAACCGTTTTCCCTCTCTACTTGTGTTCTTGTTCATATCAACAATGTAGAGTGTTTAGGAGATTAGCGGTTAGAGGCTGCCCTTAAGGCAGCCTATTCTCTTCTCAAATCCACCTAAACTCTTCTTATTTACTGCTTTACTTAGCCTAGATTACTGATTCTTAATCCTCCTTCTCCTAAGTACACAAACTCTAAGTGTTGTGATACTAGAAGAGGATAAGTCTCAAACTAGTGCTTCTCCTAGTTAGGATCCGCTTACTCTCTAGTATTTGGGTTCTATCTAGCTTGTTTATGGGGAGTTCATCACAAGTTGATGTTCTCTCCTCCCCCTTGAGAATGAGTTAGTTTGTTGTGGGTAAAGGGGGATTCATTCACCAAGTGTTTGTCTACCCTCTCTTGTGAGCTTTGTCTCATAAATCCCAACATGGTATCAGAGCAGGATCTGTTCTTGGTGATTCAAACTCGTTCTCAAGTTAAATCTCTTAGGAGATAGCTTAGTTAAAGTTTTAAACTTAGCTTAGGTGTTAATTCGCTTAGCTTAGTTCTTTAAAGCTTTAACTTTGCTTTTGTTGTTAAAAACGATTCTCTTACAGCTCAATGTTGAGTAAGCTTGGTCTCTTATCTTGTTAGAATTTGTAGACCAAGTGAGTGAAGAGAAATCGAGTTTAAAAGCCTCATCCTTATGCTTTACCGATTTGGTAATAGTTTTGTCTAAATGGGGAAGTGATGAACCGATGAACAAATTATGTTGTTCAGGGTGAGGATTCACGGTTCTTGTGTGCTTGAATGAGCCACGAAATTCTTAGGATTTAGTTCTCTTAGGATTTAGTTAATTTTCCTCTAAAGGTTTAATTTTGCTTTTGTTAAATTTCCTTTAAAGGCTTAATTACTAAATCGCTTCTTCTTCTTCTCAAGGTTGAGAAAGCTTTGTTTCTGGCCATATGGTGTGTCCAGATTCGAGTTTGGGGAAGAGAGAGTTCTTGTTTTTAGCATGTATGGCCCGCTTGGTCAAATAGATTCAAGTTGGTCCAAGATGCATTCTTTTAACCAATGGACAAAAGGTTGTTCCAAAGGTGTTTCTTCTTTTATTTGAATTTTGAACATGGAAAGCATCTTCTATATGCTCTTTCGTGATCCTTGAAGGCATTAGACTCTTGGAGAACACCTGTTTAAGTGATTCTACCATGAGAAGTGTCCTAAACCTTTGGAGAAACTAATTTTCCATAAGGTCCATGTGTTTTCAGCCATTAAAGCACCAAAAGAGATTGTCTTCTTGGTTGTTCTTGGCTGTCAAAGCTTCTGCAAACTCAAGAAAACAGAGTCTAACTCTGTCCATAGGAACTCTTGAGCTCTATTCTACTCTCCATTCACCTTATACTATCGCCCATATTCTCTCTTATACTCTCTTATACTTTATTCTCTTGGTTACTTATACTTGGTTACTAATTCTCTATTTATACTCTTATTAATTCTCTAAATTCTCTATTTATTTTCAGTCTATACTCTATACTCTAATCTCTCACAATCCCTTGTTTAGAAACTGTCCCATTGAGTTTTGGTTTCAGTTTCAACCTTGAAGATATGTGGAGCTCGCTGGCTATCTCTAGAAGAAGTGGCGAGGTTGAAGGCTACAAGATAGCCATGAGGAGAGCGCAGCACAATGCCTGGAGTTAGAACCAAGGGCCACCAAGTCTTTGTTAAGCTGGTGGAAGGTGATGAATCAGTCCAAGAGCATGTGTGTTAGTGCCAAGTTGTTGATCGGATGTGCACAATGGTCTTTAGGAAAGGTGATGCACAAGGTTTCAACTGTTGATTGGATGTGCACAAGAACGGTGATGCACAAGGCTTCAACTGAGGTGATGAGGTTTCAGCCCATCATCAAGTAAAGGTTACGGGGGAGATCAAGTGACTTCAGACCGTACCTCACAGATTCTGCTCGGCCACAAGCAAAAGTCTTTACTTAAAGCTCAGCCGAAGCGTCTCAAAGATCGACTCGGACGAAACCCTTCCACTGCGATTCGGCTTCCGCGTTCTTCATTAAAGTTCGAGACCACAGAGTCATCTTGCCAGTGGAAGTGGAATCATACCAATCCGAGCAGCCGTTCGAAAGTTATGTCCGATTCAGTGGGCATATGTCAGTCTGACGATAAAACTGGCCGGGTTTAAAAACCATGGTTAGAGAAGCGGTCTCAAGGAGGAATTCCAAACCACATCAGTGATCAACTCTCTCCTTCCTATCCATCAAAACACCATAAAGGCTGTGCTCTAAACTCTACTCTATTTAAATTTCTTAAATTCATTACCTTAGCTTCATTACTAGTCTTTACTCTTTAATATGTTCTCTTAAATTGTCACACTTTTAGAAATTTTCTTTGATATTCCTCATAGCAAACACTTATTCTTTTCTTCTTTATCACTTGTTTAAGGGGTAAAGGAGACTATGAGAGCCTCAAAGAAATTCTAAAGGCGCAAGGATGGAGATCATAAGGAATGTGCTAAAGGCAAGGTGGGCTAAGGAGTAGGAGCGGTTCAAATCATGAAGAGAAGGGAGCTAGTTCTTTGCAAACCAAGGTCAAGGGACATCATGGATAGTGGAGTCTATACTCTTTTTCCCTTAACAAAGTTTTATCCCAAGAGGTTTTCTTTGTTGAGGTTTTTTTAATGAGGTAGATGACACTAGTCCACCCTTGATCTTTGGTCCCCATGGTGTCCCACCGATCAAGCGTGCGGGGGAGTATTAGAATGTACCAAGGAGGAGAGAGGAGAGGCCGGTAAGGCCGAGCCTTGGAAGAAGAGAAGAAAGGCCGGAAAGGCCATGTAAAGGCCGGTAAGGCCATGTCCGTGTCCGTGAGCGACCATGTACCGTGTCCGGTACCATGTACCGTGTCCGTGAACGGACCCATGTCCGGTGAGCGGCCAGTTAGGCCGTGAACACATTGAAGAGAAGGCCCGTCCGTACAGGCCCGTCCGTACAGGCCCGTCCGTACAGGCCCGTCCGTACAGGCCCGTCCGTACAGGCCCGTCCGTACGATGAAGAGAAGGCCCGTCCGTACAATGAAGAGAAGGCCCGTCCGTACGGTCGTGCTCTTAGGGCTGCTCTCGGTCCATGTGATGGAAAGGCCGAAGTTTGAGTGGCTTAGGAGAAGGAAAACGAGGCCTTATAAGAGAGAGAGGCCCATCTCACAAGGAAAAGGAAGGAAGAAGGAAAAGGAAGGAAGGGAGATTCACATGTGCTTTTGGTTAGGTGAAGGAAGAGAGAAGTCGCTCTCTTCTTCCTCTACTCGAGACAAACGGCTACAAGTCACTTTCATACCTTCCTCTTCTCTCTTTGTGTCTAACGGTCATATGACCTTGTTTTTCCTATATTAAGATGTAATCTCTCATATGTAAAACAACACAACATTATTCAAGAAGAGAAACCGTTTTCCCTCTCTACTTGTGTTCTTGTTCATATCAACAATGTAGAGTGTTTAGGAGATTAGCGGTTAGAGGCTGCCCTTAAGGCAGCCTATTCTCTTCTCAAATCCACCTAAACTCTTCTTATTTACTGCTTTACTTAGCCTAGATTACTGATTCTTAATCCTCCTTCTCCTAAGTACACAAACTCTAAGTGTTGTGATACTAGAAGAGGATAAGTCTCAAACTAGTGCTTCTCCTAGTTAGGATCCGCTTACTCTCTAGTATTTGGGTTCTATCTAGCTTGTTTATGGGGAGTTCATCACAAGTTGATGTTCTCTCCTCCCCCTTGAGAATGAGTTAGTTTGTTGTGGGTAAAGGGGGATTCATTCACCAAGTGTTTGTCTACCCTCTCTTGTGAGCTTTGTCTCATAAATCCCAACAATAAGAGTTTGAGATAGATGTAAAGAGTTTAAAAGCCACTTATACCCATTTTGTCCCAAAACAGGCTAAAACAAGGAAAACATTGCTTAAAAGCACTAAACAGCTTTGTTAGTGTTTCTGGGGTTAAAATGTGTCTTAATCCAATGCAACTAACTAATTATAAGAGATTGAGATTGATGTGGAGAGTTTAAAAGCCACTTATACCCATTTTGTCCCAAAACAGGCTAAAACCAAGAAAACATTGCTTAGAAGCTGTAAACAGCTATGTTAGTGTTTCTGGGGTTAAAATGTGTCTTAATCCAATGCAACTAACTAATTATATGAGTTTGAGATAGATGTGGAGAGTTTAAAAGCCACTTATACCCATTTTGTCCCAAAACAGGCTAAAACCAAGAAAACATTGCTTAGAAGCTGTAAACAGCTATGTTAGTGTTTCTGGGGTTAAAATGTGTCTTAATCCAATGCAACTGTCTAATTATAAGAGTTTGAGATATATGTGGAGAGTCTAAAAGCCACTTATACCCATTTTGTCCCAAAACAGGCTAAAACCAAGAAAATATTGCTTAGAAGCACTAAACAGCTTTGTTAGTGTTTCTGGGGTTAAAATGTGTCTTAATCCAATGCAACTAACTAATTATAAGAGATTGAGATAGATGTGGAGAGTTTAAAAGCCACTTATACCCATTTTGTCCCAAAACAGGCTAAAACAAGGAAAACATTGTTTAGAAGCTGTAAACATCTATGTTAGGGTTTATGGGGTTAAAATGTGTCTTAATCCAATGCAACTGACTAGTTATAAGAGTTTGAGATAGATGTGGAGAGTTTAAAAGCCACTTATACCCATTTTGTCCCAAAACAGGCTAAAACCAAGAAAACATTGCTTAGAAGCTGTAAACAGCTATGTTAGTGTTTCTGGAGTTAAAATGTGTCTTAATCCAATGCAACTAACTAATTATAGGAGTTTGAGATAGATGTGGAGAGTTTAAAAGCCACTTATACCCATTTTATCCCAAAACAGGCTAAAACCAAGAAAACATTGCTTAGAAGCAATAAACAGCTATGTTAGTGTTTCTGGGGTTAAAATGTGTCTTAATCCATTGAAACTAACTAATTATAAGAGATTGAGATAGATGTGGAGAGTTTAAAAGCCACTTATACCCATTTTGTCCCAAAACAGGCTAAAACCAAGAAAACATTGCTTAGAAGCATTAAACAGCTTTGTTAGTGTTTCTGGGGTTAAAATGTGTCTTAATCCAATGCAACAAACTAATTATAAGAGATTGAGATAGATGTGGAGAGTTTAAAAGCCGTTTATACCCATTTTGTCCCAAAACAGGCTAAAACCAAGAAAATATTGCTTAGAAGCTGTAAACAGCTATGTTAGTGTTTCTGGGGTTACAATGTGTCTTTATCCAATGCAACTAACTAATTATAGGAGTTTGAGATAGATGTTGAGAGTTTAAAAGCCACTTATACTCATTTTGTCCCAAAACAGGCTAAAACAAAGAAAACATTGCTTAGAAGCTGTAAACAGCTATGTTAGTGTTTCTGGGGTTAAAATGTGTCTTAATCCAATGCAACTGTCTAATTATAAGAGTTTGAGATAGATGTGGAGAGCCTAAAAGCCACTTATACCCATTTTGTCCCAAAACAGGCTAAAACCAAGAAACAATTCTTAGAAACAATAAACAGCTTTGTTAGTGTTTCTGGGGTTAAAATGTGTCTTAATCCAATGCAACTAACTAATTATAAGAGATTGAGATAGATGTGGAGAGTTTAAAAGCCACATACCCATTTTGTCCCAAAACAGGCTAAAACCAAGAAAACATTGCTTAGAAGCTGTAAACAGCTATGTTAGTGTTTCTGGGGTTAAAATGTGTCTTCATCCAATGCAACTGTCTAATTATAAGAGTTTGAGATAGATGTGGAGAGTCTAAAAGCCACTTATACCCATTTTGTCCCAAAACAGGCTAAAACCAAGAAAACATTGCTTAGAAGCTGTAAACAGCTATGTTAGTGTTTCTGGGGTTAAAATGTGTCTTTATCCAATGCAACTGACTAGTTATAAGAGTTTGAGATAGATGTAAAGAGTTAAAAGCCACTTATACCCATTTTGTCCCAAAACAGGCTAAATCCAAGAAAACATTGCTTAGAAGCACTAAACAGCTTTGTTAGTGTTTATGGGGTTAAAATGTGTCTTAATCCAATGCAACTAACTAATTATAAGAGATTGAGATAGATGTGGAGAGTTTAAAAGCCACATACCCATTTTGTCCCAAAACAGGCTAAAACCAAGAAAACATTGCTTAGAAGCTGTAAACAGCTATGTTAGTGTTTCTGGGGTTAAAATGTGTCTTAATCCAATGCAATTGTCTAATTATAAGAGTTTGAGATAGATGTGGTGAGTCTAAAAGCCACTTATCCCAAAACAGGCTAAAACCAAGAAAACATTGCTTAGAAGCACTAAACCGCTTTGTTAGTGTTTCTGGGGTTAAAATGTGTCTTAATCCAATGCAACTAACTAATTATAAGAGATTGAGATAGATGTGGAGAGTTTAAAAGCCACTTATACCCATTTTGTCCCAAAATAGGCTAAAACAAGGAAAACATTGTTTAGAAGCTGGAAACAGCTATGTTAGTGTTTATGGGGTTAAAATGTGTCTTAATTCAATGCAACTGACTAGTTATAAGAGTTTGAGATAGATGTGGAGAGTTTAAAAGCACTTATACCCATTTTGTCCCAAAACAGGCTAAAACCAAGAAAACATTGTTTAGAAGCACTAAACAGCTTTGTTAGTGTTTCTCGGGTTAAAATGTGTCTTAATCCAATGCAACTAACTAATTATAGGAGTTTGAGATAGATGTGGAGAGTCTAAAAGCCACTTATACCCATTTTGTCCCAAAACAGGCTAAAACCAAGAAAATATTGCTTAGAAGCACTAAACAGCTTTGTTAGTGTTTCTGGGGTTAAAATGTGTCTTAATCCAATGCAACTAACTAATTATAAGAGATTGAGATAGATGTGGAGAGTTTAAAAGCCACTTATACCCATTTTGTCCCAAAACAGGCTAAAACAAGGAAAACATTGTTTAGAAGCTGTAAACAGCTATGTTAGGGTTTATGGGGTTAAAATGTGTCTTAATCCAATGCAACTGACTAGTTATAAGAGTTTGAGATAGATGTGGAGAGTTTAAAAGCCACTTATACCCATTTTGTCCCAAAACAGGCTAAAACCAAGAAAACATTGCTTAGAAGCTGTAAACAGCTATGTTAGTGTTTCTGGAGTTAAAATGTGTCTTAATCCAATGCAACTAACTAATTATAGGAGTTTGAGATAGATGTGGAGAGTTTAAAAGCCACTTATACCCATTTTATCCCAAAACAGGCTAAAACCAAGAAAACATTGCTTAGAAGCAATAAACAGCTATGTTAGTGTTTCTGGGGTTAAAATGTGTCTTAATCCATTGAAACTAACTAATTATAAGAGATTGAGATAGATGTGGAGAGTTTAAAAGCCACTTATACCCATTTTGTCCCAAAACAGGCTAAAACCAAGAAAACATTGCTTAGAAGCATTAAACAGCTTTGTTAGTGTTTCTGGGGTTAAAATGTGTCTTAATCCAATGCAACAAACTAATTATAAGAGATTGAGATAGATGTGGAGAGTTTAAAAGCCGTTTATACCCATTTTGTCCCAAAACAGGCTAAAACCAAGAAAATATTGCTTAGAAGCTGTAAACAGCTATGTTAGTGTTTCTGAGGTTAAAATGTGTCTTTATCCAATGCAACTAACTAATTATAGGAGTTTGAGATAGATGTTGAGAGTTTAAAAGCCACTTATACCCATTTTGTCCCAAAACAGGCTAAAACAAAGAAAACATTGCTTAGAAGCTGTAAACAGCTATGTTAGTGTTTCTGGGGTTAAAATGTGTCTTAATCCAATGCAACTGTCTAATTATAAGAGTTTGAGATAGATGTGGAGAGCCTAAAAGCCACTTATACCCATTTTGTCCCAAAACAGGCTAAAACCAAGAAACAATTCTTAGAAACAATAAACAGCTTTGTTAGTGTTTCTGGGGTTAAAATGTGTCTTAATCCAATGCAACTAACTAATTATAAGAGATTGAGATAGATGTGGAGAGTTTAAAAGCCACATACCCATTTTGTCCCAAAAGAGGCTAAAACCAAGAAAACATTGCTTAGAAGCTGTAAACAGCTATGTTAGTGTTTCTGGGGTTAAAATGTGTCTTAATCCAATGCAACTGTCTAATTATAAGAGTTTGAGATAGATGTGGAGAGTCTAAAAGCCACTTATACCCATTTTGTCCCAAAACAGGCTAAAACCAAGAAAACATTGCTTAGAAGCTGTAAACAGCTATGTTAGTGTTTCTGGGGTTAAAATGTGTCTTTATCCAATGCAACTGACTAGTTATAAGAGTTTGAGATAGATGTAAAGAGTTAAAAGCCACTTATACCCATTTTGTCCCAAAACAGGCTAAAACCAAGAAAACATTGCTTAGAAGCACTAAACAGCTTTGTTAGTGTTTATGGGGTTAAAATGTGTCTTAATCCAATGCAACTAACTAATTATAAGAGATTGAGATAGATGTGGAGAGTTTAAAAGCCACATACCCATTTTGTCCCAAAACAGGCTAAAACCAAGAAAACATTGCTTAGAAGCTGTAAACAGCTATGTTAGTGTTTCTGGGGTTAAAATGTGTCTTAATCCAATGCAATTGTCTAATTATAAGAGTTTGAGATAGATGTGGTGAGTCTAAAAGCCACTTATCCCAAAACAGGCTAAAACCAAGAAAACATTGCTTAGAAGCACTAAACCGCTTTGTTAGTGTTTCTGGGGTTAAAATGTGTCTTAATCCAATGCAACTAACTAATTATAAGAGATTGAGATAGATGTGGAGAGTTTAAAAGCCACTTATACCCATTTTGTCCCAAAACAGGCTAAAACAAGGAAAACATTGTTTAGAAGCTGGAAACAGCTATGTTAGTGTTTATGGGGTTAAAATGTGTCTTAATTCAATGCAACTGACTAGTTATAAGAGTTTGAGATAGATGTGGAGAGTTTAAAAGCACTTATACCCATTTTGTCCCAAAACAGGCTAAAACCAAGAAAACATTGTTTAGAAGCACTAAACAGCTTTGTTAGTGTTTCTCGGGTTAAAATGTGTCTTAATCCAATGCAACTAACTAATTATAGGAGTTTGAGATAGATGTGGAGAGTTTAAAAGCCACTTATACCCATTTTGTCCCAAAACAGACTAAAACCAAGAAAATATTGCTTAGAAGCACTAAACAGCTTTGTTAGTGTTTCTGGGGTTAAAATGTGTCTTCATCCAATGCAACTGTCTAATTATAAGAGTTTGAGATAGATGTGGAGAGTCTAAAAGCCACTTATACCAATTTTGTCCCAAAACAGGCTAAAACCAAGAAAACATTGCTTAGAAGCACTAAACAGCTTTGTTAATGTTTCTGGGGTTAAAATGTGTCTTAATCCAATGCCACTGGCTAGTTATAAGAGTTTGAGATAGATGTGGAGAGTTTAAAAGTCACTTGTACCCATTTTGTCCCAAAACAGGCTAAAACCAAGAAAACATTGCTTAGAAGCTGTAAACAGCTTTGTTAGTGTCAATGGGGTTGTGTCTTAATCCAATGCAACTAACTAATTATTGGAGTTTGAGATAGATGTGGAGAGTTTAAAAGCCACTTATACCCATTTTGTCCCAAAACAGGCTAAAACCAAGAAAACATTGCTTAGAAGCTATAAACAGCTATGTTAGTGTTTCTGGGGTTAAAATGTGTCTTAATCCAATGCCACTGACTAGTTATAAGAGTTTGAGATAGATGTGGAGAGTCTAAAAGCCACTTATACCCATTTTGTCCCAAAACAGGCTAAAACCAAGAAAACATTGCTTAGAAGCTGTAAACAGCTTTGTTAGTGTCAATGGGGTTGTGTCTTAATCCAATGCAACTAACTAATTATTGGAGTTTGAGATAGATGTGGAGAGTTTAAAAGCCACTTATACCCATTTTGTCCCAAAACAGGCTAAAACCAAGAAAACATTGCTTAGAAGCTATAAACAGCTATGTTAGTGTTTCTGGGGTTAAAATGTGTCTTAATCCAATGCAACTGACTAGTTATAAGAGTTTGAGATAGATGTGGAGAGTTTAAAAGCCACTTATACCCATTTTGTCCCAAAACAGGCTAAAACCAAGAAAACATTGCTTAGAAGCTGTAAACAGCTATGTTAGTGTTTCTGGGGTTAAAATGTGTCTTTATCCATTGCAACTGACTAGTTATAAGAGTTTGAGATAGATGTAAAGAGTTTAAAAGCCACTTATACCCATTTTGTCCCAAAACAGGCTAAAACAAGGAAAACATTGCTTAAAAGCACTAAACAGCTTTGTTAGTGTTTCTGGGGTTAAAATGGGTCTTAATCCAATGCAACTAACTAATTATAAGAGATTGAGATTGATGTGGAGAGTTTAAAAGCCACTTATACCCATTTTGTCCCAAAAGAGGCTAAAACCAAGAAAACATTGCTTAGAAGCTGTAAACAGCTATGTTAGTGTTTCTGGGGTTAAAATGTGTCTTAATCCAATGCAACTAACTAATTATATGAGTTTGAGATAGATGTGGAGAGTTTAAAAGCCACTTATACCCATTTTGTCCCAAAACAGGATAAAACCAAGAAAACATTGCTTAGAAGCTGTAAACAGCTATGTTAGTGTTTCTGGGGTTAAAATGTGTCTTAATCCAATGCAACTGTCTAACTATAAGAGTTTGAGATCGATGTGGAGAGTCTAAAAGCCACTTATACCCATTTTGTCCCAAAACAGGCTAAAACCAAGAAAATATTGCTTAGAAGCACTAAACAGCTTTGTTAGTATTTTTGGGGTTAAAATGTGTCTTAATCCAATGCAACTAACTAATTATAAGAGATTGAGATAGATGTGGAGAGTTTAAAAGCCACTTATACCCATTTTGTCCCAAAACAGGCTAAAACAAGGAAAACATTGTTTAGAAGCTGTAAACAGCTATGTTAGTGTTTATGGGGTTAAAATGTGTCTTAATCTAATGCAACTGACTAGTTATAAGAGTTTGAGATAGATGTGGAGAGTTTAAAAGCCACTTATACCCAATTTGTCCCAAAACAGGCTAAAACCAAGAAAACATTGCTTAGAAGCTGTAAACAGCTATGTTAGTGTTTCTGGAGTTAAAATGTGTCTTAATCCAATGCAACTAACTAATTATAGGAGTTTGAGATAGATGTGGAGAGTTTAAAAGCCACTTATACCCATTTTATCCCAAAACAGGCTAAAACCAAGAAAACATTGCTTAGAAGCACTAAACAGCTATGTTAGTGTTTCTGGGGTTAAAATGTGTCTTAATCCATTGAAACTAACTAATTATAAGAGATTGAGATAGATGTGGAGAGTTTAAAAGCCACTTATACCCATTTTGTCCCAAAACAGGCTAAAACCAAGAAAACATTGCTTAGAAGCACTAAACAGCTTTTTTAGTGTTTTTGGGGTTAAAATGTGTCTTAATCCAATGCAACTAACTAATTATAGGAGTTTGAGATAGATGTGGAGAGTTTAAAAGCCACTTATACCCATTTCGTCCCAAAACAGGCTAAAACCAAGAAAACATTGCTTAGAAGCATTAAACAGCTTTGTTAGTGTTTCTGGGGTTAAAATGTGTCTTAATCCAATGCAACAAACTAATTGTAAGAGATTGAGATAGATGTGGAGAGTTTAAAAGCCGTTTCTACCCATTTTGTCCCAAAACAGGCTAAAACCAAGAAAATATTGCTTAGAAGCTGTAAACAGCTATGTTAGTGTTTTTGGGGTTAAAATGTGTCTTTATCCAATGCAACTAACTAATTATAGGAGTTTGAGATAGATGTTGAGAGTTTAAAAGCCACTTATACCCATTTTATCCCAAAACAGGCTAAAACAAAGAAAACATTGCTTAGAAGCTGTAAAGAGCTATGTTAGTGTTTCTGGGGTTAAAATGTGTCTTAATCCAATGCAACTGTCTAATAATAAGAGTTTGAGATAGATGTGGAGAGTCTAAAAGCCACTTATACCCATTTTGTCCCAAAACAGGCTAAAACCAAGAAAACAATTCTTAGAAGCAATAAACACCTTTGTTTGTGTTTCTGGGGTTAAAATGTGTCTTAATCCAATGCAACTAACTAATTATAGGAGTTTGAGATAGATGTGGAGAGTTTAAAAGCCACTTATACCCATTTTGTCCCAAAACAGGCTAAAACCTAGAAAACATTGCTTAGAAGCACTAAACAGCTTTTTAAGTGTTTTTGGGTTTAAAATGTGTCTTAATCCAATGCAACTAACTAATTATAGGAGTTTGAGATAGATGTGGAGAGTTTAAAAGCCACTTATACCCATTTTGTCCCAAAACAGGCTAAAACCAAGAAAACATTGCTTAGAAGCATTAAACAGCTTTGTTAGTGTTTCTGGGGTTAAAATATGTCTTAATCCAATGCAACAAACTAATTATAAGAGATTGAGATAGATGTGGAGAGTTTAAAAGCCGTTTATACCCATTTTGTCCCAAAACTGGCTAAAACCAAGAAAATATTGCTTAGAAGCTGTAAACAGCTATGTTAGTGTTTCTGGGGTTAAAATGTGTCTTTATCCAATGCAACTAACTAATTATAGGAGTTTGAGATAGATGTTGAGAGTTTAAAAGCCACTTATACCCATTTTGTCCCAAAACAGGCTAAAACAAAGAAAACATTGCTTAGAAGCTGTAAACAGCTATGTTAGTGTTTCTGGGGTTAAAATGTGTCTTAATCCAATGCAACTGTCTAATTATAAGAGTTTGAGATAGATGTGGAGAGTCTAAAAGCCACTTATACCCATTTTGTCCCAAAACAGGCTAAAACCAAGAAAACAATTCTTAGAAGCAATAAACAGCTTTGTTAGTGTTTCTGGGGTTAAAATGTGTCTTAATCCAATGCAACTAACTAATTATAAGAGATTGAGATAGATGTGGAGAGTTTAAAAGCCACATACCCATTTTGTCCCAAAACAGGCTAAAACCAAGAAAACATTGCTTAGAAGCTGTAAACAGCTATGTTAATGTTTCTGGGGTTAAAATGTGTCTTAATCCAATGCAACTAACTAATTATAAGAGTTTGAGATTGATGTGGAGAGTTTAAAAGACACTTATACCCATTTTGTCCCAAAACATACTAAAACCAAGAAAACATTGCTTAGAAGCTGTAAAGAGCTATGTTAGTGTTTCTGGGGTTAAAATGTGTCTTAATCCATTGAAACTAACTAATTATAAGAGTTTGTGATAGATGTGGAGAGTTTAAAAGCCACTTATACCCATTTTGTCCCAAAACAGGCTAAAACAAGGAAAACATTGTTTAGAAGCATTAAACAGCTTTGTTACTGTTTATGGGGTTAAAATGTGTCTTAATCCAATGCAACTAACTAATTATAGGAGTTTGAGATAGATGTGGAGAGTTTAAAAGCCACTTATACCCATTTTGTCCCAAAACAGGCTAAAACAAAGAAAACATTGCTTAGAAGCTTTAAACAGCTATGTTAGTGTTTCTGGGGTTAAAATGTGTCTTAATCCAATGCAACTGTCTAATTATAAGAGTTTGAGATAGATGTGGAGAGTCTAAAAGCCACTTATACCCATTTTGTCCCAAAACATGCTAAAACCAAGAAAACATTGCTTAGAAGCACTAAACAGCTTTGTTAGTGTTTCTGGGGTTAAAATGTGTCTTAATCCAATGCAACTAACTAATTATAAGAGATTGAGATAGATGTGGAGAGTTTAAAAGCCACTTATACCCATTTTGTCCCAAAACAGGCTAAAACCAAGAAAATATTGCTTAGAAGCACTAAACAGCTTTGTTAGTGTTTATGGGGTTAAAATGTGTCTTAATCCAATGCAACTAACTAGTTATAAGAGATTGAGATAGATGTGGAGAGTTTAAAAGCCACTTATACCCATTTTGTCCCAAAACAGGCTAAAACCAAGAAAACATTGCTTAGAAGCTGTAAACAGCTATGTTAGTGTTTATGGGTTAAAATGTGTCTTAATCAAATGCAACTAACTAATTATAAGAGTTTGAGATTGATGTGGAGAGTTTAAAAGCCACTTATACCTATTTTGTCCCAAAACAGGCTAAAACAAGGAAAACATTGTTTAGAAGCTGTAAACAGCTATGTTAGTGTTTCTGGGGTTAAAATGTGTCTTAATCCAATGCAACTGTCTAATTATAAGAGTTTGAGATTGATGTGGAGAGCTTAAAAGACACTTATACCCATTTTGTCCTAAAACAGGCTAAAACCAAGAAAACATTGCTTAGAAGCTGTAAAAAGCTATGTTAGTGTTTCTGGGGTTAAAATGTGTCTTAATCCATTGAAACTAACTAATTATAAGACTTTAAGATAGATGTGGAGAGTTTAAAAGCCACTTATTATTAGAATGTACCAAGGAGGAGAGAGGAGAGGCCGGTAAGGCCGAGCCTTGGAAGAAGAGAAGAAAGGCCGGAAAGGCCATGTAAAGGCCGGTAAGGCCATGTCCGTGTCCGTGAGCGACCATGTACCGTGTCCGGTACCATGTACCGTGTCCGGTACCATGTACCGTGTCCGTGAACGGACCCATGTCCGGTGAGCGGCCAGTTAGGCCGTGAACACATTGAAGAGAAGGCCCGTCCGTACAGGCCCGTCCGTACAGGCCCGTCCGTACAATGAAGAGAAGGCCCGTCCGTACGGTCTCGGCCCTTAGGCCTACGCTCGGTCCAGTAGATAGAGAGGCCTACGCTCGGTCCAGTAGATAGAGAGGCCGAGTTTGAGAGGCTTGGGAGAAAGGAAAACGAGGCCTTACAAGGGAGAGAGGCCCATAAAGAAGAAGAAAGGAAAACCCACAAGGAAAAGGAAGGAAGGGAGAAGATTCACGTGAGCGTTTGGTGAAGGAAGGAAGTCGCTTTCACCAAGTTGAATTGAGAACGTCCCTATCACCTTCTTCTTCTCTCCTTGTGTCTAACGGTCATATGACCTTCTTCTCCTATATTAATGTATAATCTCTCATATGTAAATATCACAACATTATCTAATACTAAGAGAATCCGTTTCCCATCTTCTCCTCTCTACACAAGTGTTTATGTTCTTATTAGCAATGTAGAGAGCCTAGGGGTAAACGGTTAGAGGCTGCCCTTAAGGCAGCCTATTCTCTTCCCAAATCTCACCTAAAGTCTTCTTATTTACTCTTTACTAAGCCTTGTTTATGGGGAGTTCATCACAAGTTGATGTTCTCTCCTCCCCCTTGAGAATGAGTTAGTTTGTTGTGGGTAAAGGGGGATTCATTCACCAAGTGTTTGTCTACCCTCTCTTGTGAGCTTTGTCTCATAAATCCCAACATGGTATCAGAGCAGGTTCTGTTCTTGGTGATTTAAACCCATTCTCAAAGTCGTTTTCTTAGGAGTTAGCTTAGTTAAAGTTTTAGACTTTGCTTAGGTGTTAAATCGCTTAGCTTAGTTTCTTTAAAGCTTTAATTTTGCTTTTGTTGATTAAATCGATTCTCTAGCAGCTCATTGTTGAGTAAGCTTGGTCTCTTGTCTTGTTAGAATTTGTAGACCAAGTGTATGGAAAGAAATCGATTTTACAAGCCCCATCCTTAAGCTTTACCGATTTGGTAATAGCTTTGTTTATTTTGGGATGTGTGGGAAGTGATGAACCATTGAGCAAATTGTGTTGTTCATGGTGAGGATTCACGGTTCTTGTGTGCTTGTATGAGCCACGAAATTCTTAGGATTTAGCTCTCTTAGGATTTAGTTAATTTTCCTCTAAAGGTTTAATTTTGCTTTTGTTAAATTTCCTTTAAAGGCTTAATTACTAAATCGCTACTTCTTCTTCTCAATGTTGAGAAAGCTTTGTTTCTGGCCCTATGGTGTGTCCAGATCCAAGCTTGAAGAAGAGAGAGATCTTAATTTTCGCATCTCATGTCCGCTTGGTCAACTAGACTAAAGCTGTTCAAAGATGCATTCTTTTAACCGTTGGACAATAGGTTGTTCCAAAGGCTTTTGTTGTTTCTTCTTTGCTTGGGACCACGAAAAACATCTTCTATATGTTATTTTCGTGGATCTAAAGCCTTAAGATCTTGGAGAACACTTTGTTTAAGTGATTCTACCATGAGTTAGGTCCAAACCGTTGGAGAAATTAATTTTCCAAACGGTCCATGTGTTTCAGCCATTAAAGCACCAAAGTCTTGTTGAATGTTGGATGCTCTTGGCTGTCAAAGCTTCTGCAAACTCAAGAAAACAGAGTATAACTCTGTCCATAAGAACTCTTGAGCAAATTCTCTATTCTACTCTCCACTCATCTTATACTACCCCCCATTCTCTTATATATATACTCTATTATACTCTCTTTGGTTACTTATTCTCCATTTACACTCTATACTCTACTCTACACTCTATACTCTAACCCCTAACAATCTCTTGTTTAGAATCTGTCCCATTAAATTTTGGTTTCAGTTTCAAACTTGAAGATTGTGTGGAGCTCACTTGCTATCTCAAGAAGAAGTGGCGAGGTTGAAGGCTACAAAGAAGCCATGAGAAGGCGCAGCACAATGCTTGGAGTTAGAACCAATGGCCATCAAGCTTCTTAGACCACACGTTTCACCACCATAGTAATAAACTCCGGCGGTCAGGTTTACCCGAGGAGAGCAGAAGACTCTTTTGAGCGAGGTAACCTATTAAGCTGACCGAGAGAGATAAAGCTTTGGGTATTAAACTCCGGCGGTTAGACTCATCCGAGGAGAGCAGAAGACTCTTTTGAGCGAGGTGGTCTATTTAAGGCTGACCGAGAGAGATAAAGCTATGGAGGAAGTTCTAGTGGAGAGAGCTGGTGGAAGGTGATGAATCAGCCCAAGGACATGTGTATTAGTGCCAAGTTGTTGATCGGATGTGCACAATGGTCTTTAGGAAAGGTGATGCACAAGGTTTCAACTGTTGATTGGATGTGCACAAGAACGGTGATGCACAAGGCTTCAACTGAGGTGATGAGGTTTCAGCCCATCATCAAGTAAAGGTTACGGGGGAGATCAAGTGACTTCAGACCGTACCTCACAGATTCTGCTCGGCCACAAGCAAAAGTCTTTACTTAAAGCTCAGCCGAAGCGTCTCAAAGATCGACTCGGACGAAACCCTTCCACTGCGATTCGGCTTCCGCGTTCTTCATTAAAGTTCGAGACCACAGAGTCATCTTGCCAGTGGAAGTGGAATCATACCAATCCGAGCAGCCGTTCGAAAGTTATGTCCGATTCAGTGGGCATGTGTCAGTCTGACAAATAAAACTGACCAGGTTTAAAAACCATGGTTAGAGTAGGAGCGGTCTCAAGGAGGAATTCCAAACCGCAACAGTGATCAACTCTCTCCCTCCTATCCATCAAAACACCATAAAGGCTGTGCTCTAAACTCTTCTCTATTTTAATTCATAAATTCATTACCTTAGTTTCATTACTAGTCTTTACACTTCCATATGATTTTTCTTAAATTGTCACACTTATAGAAATTTACTTTGATATTCCTCATAGCATACACTTACACTTTTCTTCTTTATCACTTGTTTAAAGGGTAAAGGAGACTATGAGAGCCTCAAAGAAATTCTAAAGGTGCAAGGATGGAGATCATAAGGAAGGTGCCAAAGGCAAGGTGGGCTAAGGAGAAGTAGCGGTTCAAGTCATGAAGAGAAGAGAGCTAGTTCCTTATAAACCAAGGTCAAGGGACATCATGGATAGTGAAGGCTATACTCTTTTTCCCTCTAACAAAGTTTTATCCCAAGAGGTTTTCTTTGTTGAGGTTTTTAATGAGGTAGACTACACTACTCCACTCTTGATCTTTGGTCCCCATGGTGTCCCGCCGATCAAGCGTGCGGGGGAGTATTAGAATGTACCAAGGAGGAGAGAGGAGAGGCCGGTAAGGCCGAGCCTTGGAAGAAGAGAAGAAAGGCCGGAAAGGCCATGTAAAGGCCGGTAAGGCCATGTCCGTGTCCGTGAGCGACCATGTACCGTGTCCGGTACCATGTACCGTGTCCGGTACCATGTACCGTGTCCGTGAACGGACCCATGTCCGGTGAGCGGCCAGTTAGGCCGTGAACACATTGAAGAGAAGGCCCGTCCGTACAGGCCCGTCCGTACAGGCCCGTCCGTACAATGAAGAGAAGGCCCGTCCGTACGGTCTCGGCCCTTAGGCCTACGCTCGGTCCAGTAGATAGAGAGGCCTACGCTCGGTCCAGTAGATAGAGAGGCCGAGTTTGAGAGGCTTGGGAGAAAGGAAAACGAGGCCTTACAAGGGAGAGAGGCCCATAAAGAAGAAGAAAGGAAAACCCACAAGGAAAAGGAAGGAAGGGAGAAGATTCACGTGAGCGTTTGGTGAAGGAAGGAAGTCGCTTTCACCAAGTTGAATTGAGAACGTCCCTATCACCTTCTTCTTCTCTCCTTGTGTCTAACGGTCATATGACCTTCTTCTCCTATATTAATGTATAATCTCTCATATGTAAATATCACAACATTATCTAATACTAAGAGAATCCGTTTCCCATCTTCTCCTCTCTACACAAGTGTTTATGTTCTTATTAGCAATGTAGAGAGCCTAGGGGTAAACGGTTAGAGGCTGCCCTTAAGGCAGCCTATTCTCTTCCCAAATCTCACCTAAAGTCTTCTTATTTACTCTTTACTAAGCCTTGTTTATGGGGAGTTCATCACAAGTTGATGTTCTCTCCTCCCCCTTGAGAATGAGTTAGTTTGTTGTGGGTAAAGGGGGATTCATTCACCAAGTGTTTGTCTACCCTCTCTTGTGAGCTTTGTCTCATAAATCCCAACACTTATACCCATTTTGTCCCAAAACAGGCTAAAACAAAGAAAACATTGCTTAGAAGCTGTAAACAGCTATGTTAGTGTTTCTGGGGTTAAAATGTGTCTTAATCCATTGAAACTAACTAATTATAAGACTTTAAGATAGATGTGGAGAGTTTAAAAGCCACTTATACCCATTTTGTCCCAAAACAGGCTAAAACCAAGAAAACATTGCTTAGAAGCTATAAACAGCCATGTTAGTGTTTCTGGGGTTAAAATGTGTCTTAATCCAATGCAACTGACTAAGTATAAGATTTTGAGATAGTTGTGGAGAGTCTAAAAGCCACTTATACCCATTTTGTCCCAAAACAGGCTAAAACCAAGAAAACATTGCTTAGAAGCACTAAACAGCTTTGTTAGTGTTTTTGGGGTTAAAATGTGTCTTAATCCATTGAAACTAACTAATTATCTTTTAAACTCTCCACATCTATCTCAATCTCTTATAATTAGACAGTTGCATTGGATTAAGACATAGTTTAACCCCATAAACACTAACATAGCTGTTTACATCTTCTAAGCAATGTTTTCTTGGTTTTTGCTATGTTAGTGTTTCTGGGGTTAAAATGTGTCTTAATCCAATGCAACTAACTAATTATAGGAGTTTGAGATAGATGTGGAGAGTTTAAAAGCCACTTATACCCATTTTATCCCAAAACAGGCTAAAACCAAGAAAACATTGCTTAGAAGCACTAAACAGCTTTGTTAGTGTTTATGGGGTTAAAATTATAATTTGGGATCTTGATCACCATGTCCATACAAGTCAACGTCCGTACAAGTCAACGACCGTTCACTCTCACCGGGCCGACCATACCATCTCGTGTAGAAGCCCACTTGAAGTCTTCTAAGGCTTGTATGAGACAACCAAGTCTCTAGATCCTTCTCCTACCGACCGTTGGAGATTGTGTGGAAGTGGGAAGATATTTTAAACTCACAAGTCACATGTTGTGTTAAGGAGGAAGGATGTCACTTTCAGTCATGTAAATCGTGTATAGGATTCCATAGGAATATGCTGTTTATGTTGTCTATAATTAGGATGTATCTAGGTTCTTTTTCAAGTAAGAAGTTTGATTCTTCTTCTATCTCTCTTACACTTTCATACTCTCTTCTACTCTCTCGTGTAAACACTCTCAAACTCACTCGATCCTTACACTCTCTCGTTTCTAAACTTACATGGTATCAGAGCCTTGTTGTTCCTCTCTTTAAACACTTCATTCATTCACCTCTCTTTCGCACTCGTTCATTCAAACTCTTGAGTCTTTTTCTTTAACCGTTGGATAAACTTATTGACCATTGGACAAAACTCCATGGAAAGCATCAAAACCTTGGTTGTTCCAGTTACTCTCAAAGGAGAGAACTATTTGTTGTGGGCAAGGACCACAAAGACGGCGCTATTTGGCCGAGGGCTTTGGACCCATGTGACAACAAGTGAAGCTCCGAAAGGCGAGCCTACTGAAGATGGCAAAGTTGTGGCCGCAAGTTGTGAAAAAGTGGTTTCAAGAAGACTAAAGTGTTCTCGCCATCATACAAAACTCTCTCGATGCTCCAATACTCGAGGCCTACTCGTATTACGAAACGGCCAAGGATCTATGGGATACCTTGCAAAACGTCTTTGGTAACATTACCAACTTAAACCGAGTCTTTGAGATCAAGAGAGCCATCAACAACCTAAGCCAAGAAGACATGGAGTTCACCAAACACTTTGGGAAGTTTAGGTCCCTTTGGGCTGAGCTTGAGATGCTTAGGCCAGCGACTCTTGATCCGGCAATCTTGAATGAGAGGCGTGAACAAGACAAGGTGTTCGGCCTCCTCCTTACGCTGAATCCATCTTACAACGACCTTATCAAGCATATCTTGAGGTCGGACAAGCTTCCCAGCCTGGAGGATGTGTGTAGTCAGATTCAAAAGGAGCATGGCTCCATGGGGTTGTTTGGTAACAAGGGGGAGCTTGTAACCGCCAACCAAGCTGATGTAGCGACCGCAAACAAGGGCTACTATCGAGGAGATAACAAGAAAGAACCAGTGTGTCACCACTGCAAGAAGCCGGGCCATTTCAAGAATGAGTGTTGGATCCTCCACCCACACCTCCGAGTAAACCGACCAATGAACAACCGTGGAGCACCAAGAGCTCATCAAGCGAGTGTGGAGCCATCGGCTGCTGAATTGAACCCGCGAGCTCCGGATATGAATGGAACTGCCCTGGCTGCCTCTTCGGACCTCGTGAGGAAGTCTGACCTTGATGCGCTCATTAAGGCACTCAAAGAAAATTCCGGTAACTCTTATCTTGCCTTGAATCAAACTAAACCACTTATAGTTGATTCCGGTGCATCTCACCACATGATTAGTGATTCTAGGCTAATGAATGATATTAAACCGGCTAATGGTAATGTTGTGATAGCAAATGGTGAGAAAGTGCCAGTTAAAGGCATTGGAAACTTGAAATTATTTGATAAAGAAACTAAAGCTTTCTATATGCCAAATTTCACTTCTAACTTGCTATCAGTTAAGAGAGCCACTACTGATTTAAATTGTTATGCAATATTTGGTCCTAACAAGGTTCATTTTCAGGATATTGAGACAAGTAAGGTTCTTGGTCAAGGAGGTTCCAAGGGTGATCTCTATGTGCTTGAGGACTTGAATTTATCTGCTTCTTGTTTTAATTTGGTTGTTGTTAAGCCTAATGACTCTATTTTACATGCTAGGCTAGGACATCCTCACACTAGAGCTTTAACTTTAATGTTTCCTAATATTTCTTTTCAAAATGATGAGTGTGAGGCTTGTATTCTTGGTAAACATTGCAAGGCTGTTTTTCCTAAATCTATTACTATTTATGGAAAATGTTTTGATTTGGTTCATTCTGATGTTTGGACATCCCCTTGCTTATCTACAGAAAATCAAAAGTATTTTGTGACTTTTATTGATGAAAAATCAAAATATACTTGGATAACTTTGCTTCCTTCTAAGGATAGAGTTCTTGAAGCCTTTACTAGCTTTCAAAATTATGTCACTAACCACTATCATGCCAAGATTAAAATTTTGAGATCAGATAATGGTGGAGAATACACAAGCCATGCCTTTAAGCAATATCTAGCCAAACATGGAATTCTTCATCAAACTAGCTGTCCATACACACCACAACAAAATGGGGTGGCTGAGAGGAAGAATAGGCATCTCATGGAGGTAGCAAGGTCTATGATGTTCCATACAAGAGTTCCAAAACGCTTTTGGGGAGATGCCGTGCTCACAGCTTGTTATCTTATCAACCGCACACCAACAAAAATACTCAACGACTTGTCTCCATTTGAGGTATTGAACAATGAAAAGCCTAACTTTGATCATTTACAAGTATTTGGTTGTGTTTGCTATGTGTTGCGACCAGGTGAACTAAGAGACAAGCTTGATGCTAAGAGTACTAAGGCAATGTTTATCGGCTATTCTACAACTCAAAAAGGATATAAGTGCTATGACTCGGAGACAAGAAGAGTTCTTGTGTCTCATGATGTCAAGTTTGTGGAGTCACAAGGGTTTTATGATGAGAAGAACTGGGATGACCTTCGCAATCTCTCGACCTTCTCATCCGATCGGACACGCAACCTCCGGGTGATTCTTGAGAGGCTAAGTATTGAGAATGATCGGATCACCAAAGAGCCGGCCAGTCAAGCATCACCAGAACACCTTGAGCCATTCCCTGAGCCTGACCTCGATACATCTACTTCTCATACCAACGACGAGACTGAGTTGCCCACGGATTCGACCGAACTGCCCGGGGACACCAATGATGTGCCATCCGAGGAACCGGCTGAGCAGCTTGAAGAAATTATTACACCAGGCAGAGCTAGCTCAGAGGCTGGAACTATAGTCCCTCTTCGACGTAGCCAACGTCTCAAGTTTCCCCCATCCAACTGGAAGAACACGAGAGTGTACTACAACAACATGGCCGTTGCTCACCCGATTCAAGCCGTATGCACTTTGGCACACTTTCCGATGGAACATCAAGTGTTCCTTGGCCAAATTGACCAGCATTGGGTTCCCAAGACATATGATGAGGCCAAGGACCACAAGGTGTGGCGAGACGCAGTTGATGCCGAGAACACGGCCATGGTGCAAAATCACACATGGGACGAATCCGACTTACCCAAGGGCAAGAAGGCTGTGACGTCTCGGTATATCTTCACTATCAAGTATAAGAGCAATGGAGAGATTGAACACTACAAGGCCAGACTTGTGGCTCGTGGGTCTACGCAAACGTATGGGGAGGATTACAAGGATACGTTTGCTCCGGTGGCCAAATTACACAGAGTTCGAGTTGTTCTCTCCTTGGCCACAAACTTGGATTGGGATCTATGGCAAATGGATGTGAAGAATGCGTTCTTGCAAGGCGAACTTGAAGATGAGGTCTACATGCGGCCACCGCCTGGTCTAGAGGACACCATAGGCTCGGGAAAGGTGCTGAAGCTCAACAAGGCGATATATGGCCTGAAGCAATCACCTAGAGCTTGGTACCACAAATTGAGCACAACTTTACTTGGGAAAGGCTTTCGCAAGTCAGAATCGGATCATACACTCTTCACACTACCAAGTGACAAAGGTATAGTGGTCATTCTAGTATATGTTGATGATATCATCATATCTGGAAGTGACAAGGTAGGCATTCAAGAGGCTAAAGAGTTTCTTAAGTCAGTTTTTGATATTAAAGACCTTGGAGAGCTTAAGTATTTTCTTGGTATAGAAGTGTATAGGTCTGATGAAGGATTGTTCTTATCACAAAGAAAGTATGCTCTTGATCTCTTAAGTGAAGCAGGAAAACTTGGATCAAAGGCAGTGACCACACCTCTTGAAGAAAACTACAAGACAGCCGGAAAGGGGGAGCCTCCATTCGAAGATGTCACGCGATATAGGCGCCTAGTGGGTAAGCTCATATATCTAACTATAACTAGGCCTGATCTTTGTTTTGCTGTGAACCAGGTAAGCCAACACATGCAAAACCCAACTAGACATCACTGGAACATGGTGAACCGAATCCTTAAGTACATCAAGGGAGCTCCGGGTCAAGGCATATGGATGGGAAGGAACAAGAGCACCGAGTTGATAGGATATTGTGATGCTGATTACGCCGGAGACCATGGGGATCGTTGCTCAACCACCGGATACTGCACGTTCTTAGGAGGAAACTTAGTCACATGGAAGAGCAAGAAACAAAAGGTTGTCTCGTTATCTAGTGCGGAGTCCGAGTATAGAGCCATGAGGAAGTTAACAACCGAACTCATGTGGCTTAAGGCTCTATTAAAGGATCATGGAGTTGAATCATCAAAGCCTATCACTATACATTGTGATAACGAAGCAGCCATTCACATAGCCACCAATTCCGTATTTCACGAGAGAACGAAACACATAGAGGTCGATTGCCACAAGGTGCGAGAGCAGATTCAGCTAGGCGTCACACTCCCATGTCATACAGACAGCAAAGAGCAACTAGCTGACATTTTCACAAAGGCGGCCAGTCCACAAGTGTGTGAATACATTCACCCTCGGTAAGGACTCATGGACCTCACCAAACCTCGAGATCCTACACTCTTTTTCCCTTAAGTATAATTTTTCCCAAGTGGTTTTATATACTAAGGTTTTTAATGAGGTAGGTGATCAATGGTTCAAGCTTGTGTCATGGGGTCCAATGACTAAGCTTGAGGGGGAGTATAATTTGGGATCTAGATCACCATGTCTGTACAAGTCAACGTCCGTACAAGTCAACGACCGTTCACTCTCACCGGGCTGACCATACCATCTCGTGTAGAAGCCCACTTGAAGTCTTCTAAGGCTTGTATGAGACAACCAAGTCTCTAGATCCTTCTCCTACCGACCGTTGGAGATTGTGTGCAACTGGGAAGATATTTTCAACTCACAAGTCACATGTTGTGTTAAGGAGGAAGGATGTCACTTTCAGTCATGTAAATCATGTATAGGATTCCATAGGAATATGCTGTTTATGTTGTCTATAATTAGGATGTATCTAGGTTCTTTTTCAAGTAAGAAGTTTGATTCTTCTTCTATACTCTCTCTCTTACACTTTCATACTCTCTTCTACTCTCTCTTGTAAACACTCTCAAACTCACTCGATCCTTACACTCTCTCGTTTCTAAACTTACAAAAATGTGTCTTTATCCAATGCAACTAACTAATTATAGGAGTTTGAGATAGATGTGGAGAGTTTAAAAGCCACTTATACCCATTTTGTCCCAAAACAGGCTAAAACCAAGAAAACATTGCTTAGAAGCACTAAACAGCTTTTTAGTGTTTCTAGGGTTAAAATGTGTCTTAATCCAATGCAACTAACTAATTATAGGAGTTTGAGATAGATGTGGAGAGTTTAAAAGCCACTTATACCCATTTTGTCCCAAAACAGGCTAAAAAAAGAAAACATTGCTTAGAAGCTGTAAACAGCTTTGTTAGTATTTCTGGGGTTAAAATGTGTCTTAATCCAATGCAACTAACTAATTATAAGAGATTGAGATAGATGTGGAGAGTTTAAAAGCCACTTATACCCATTTTGTCCCAAAACAGGCTAAAACAAAGAAAACATTGCTTAGAAGCACTAAACAGCTTTGTTAGTGTTTATGGGGTTAAAATGTGTCTTAATCCAATGCAACTAACTAATTATAAGAGTTTGAGATTGATGTGGAGAGTTTAAAAGCCACTTATACCCATTTTGTCCAAAAACAGCCTAAAACCAAGAAAACATTGCTTAGAAGCTGTAAACAGCTATGTTAGTGTTTCTAGGGTTAAAATGTGTCTTAATCCAATGCAACTAACTAATTATAGGAGTTTGGGATAGATGTGGAGAGTTTAAAAGCCACTTATACCCATTTTGTCCCAAAACAGGCTAAAACAAGGAAAACATTGTTTAGAAGCTGTAAACATTGCTTAGAAGCTGTAAACAGCTATGTTAGTGTTTCTGGGGTTAAAATGTGTCTTAATCCATTGAAACTAACTAATTATAAGAGATTGAGATAAATGTGGAGAGTTTAAAAGCCGTTTATACCCATTTTGTCCCAAAACAGGCTAAAACCAAGAAAACATTGCTTAGAAGCTGTAAACAGCTATGTTAGTGTTTCTGGGGTTAAATCTTATACTTAGTCAGTTGCATTGGATTAAGAAACATTTTAACCCTAGAAACACTAACAAAGCTGTTTAGTGCTTCTAAGCAATGTTTTTTTGGTTTTAGCCTGTTTTGGGACAAAATGGGTATAAGTGTCTTTTAGACTCTCCACATCTATCTCAAACTCCTATAATTAGTTAGTTGCATTGGATAAAGACACATTTTAACCCCATAAACACTAACAAAGCTGTTTACAGCTTCTAAGCAATGTTTTCTTGGTTTTAGCCTCTTTTGGGCGAAAATGGGTATAAATGGCTTTTAAACTCTCCACATCTATCTTAATATCTTATAATTAGTTAGTTGCATTGGATTAAGACACATTTTAACCCCAGAAACACTAACATAGCTGTTTACAGCTTCTAAACAATGTTTTCTTGGTTTTAGCCTGTTTTGGGACAAAATGGGTATAAGTGGCTTTTAAACTCTCCACATCTATCTCAATCTCTTCTAATTAGTTAGTTTCAATGGATTAAGACACATTTTAACCCCAGAAACACTAACATAGCTGTTTACAGCTTCTAAGCAATGTTTTCTTGGTTTTAGCCTGTTTTGGGACAAAATGGGTATAAGTGGCTTTTAAACTCTCCACATCTATCTCAAACTCCTATAATTAGTTAGTTGCATTGGATTAAGACACATTTTAACCCCATAAACACTAACAAAGCTGTGTAGTGCTTCTTATTGATCAAAAGAATAAGCCTAAGGCAGCCATGGCCGTCCGTACGAGTATTGAATATGGGCTGTCCGTACAAGTGTGGTGAAATGGCCGAGTCTTCTAGTGATAAGGAATGGAGAGGAGGCCTGCTCATCCTAAGCCCATTAGAAGACTCTAGAATTCCCAAGATAGCCGTTGGAGGGAAAGCGCAAGTGGAGCAAGAAGAGTCACGGGTGATGTTTGGTTTAAGGAGACTAAGACGGGTCGCTATCAACCTTGGGATTAGTCTCTTCTCTCTTCCTGTCCCTATCACTTAGCTGTGCGGTTTGTAAAGGGTGTAGCCCTAGAGTTTCTCATGATATAAATAGGCATTAGCCTACATTGTAACCGATATTCTTATGGAACAATAACCTAATCTTTTCTTCTTCCTCATTCTCTTTGTCTACCGACATCTCTCATCACTCTCTTGATTCTCTTCTTTATTCTACAAAGTCTAACATGGTATCAGAGCAAGTTCTTCGATTCTCTACAGTCTAATCTCATTCTCCTACTCATTTCTACACTCTAGTCTCCTTATCTTCGTTTCTTCTCACTCACATCTCTTTTATTCTCCGGGTAAAAGCTTTACCCATCGGTCCATAGAAATCCGACCATGGAAAACGCCAAGCCCATTGTTTCACCGGTTGTCCTAAAGGGGACAAACTACTTGCTGTGGACAAGAACCACAAGAACCGCCCTTGGAGGTCGTGGCCTTTGGAGTCATGTCGAGTCCGACTATGTCCCAAAGAAAAACCCCAAAGGAGAGGACGCTTCCGAGGCGGAAGCGGAGGAAGAGAGCGAGAGGAAGGCCAAATGGTTCCAAGAAGACCAAGTTGTCCTATCTGTTCTCCAAAACTCTCTGGACACGCCTATCCTTGAGGCCTACTCATATTGCGAGACGGCCAAGGAACTGTGGGAAACACTTAAAGGCGTGTATGGTAATGTCTCTAACATGACTAGAGTCTTTGAGGTCAAGAAGGCCATAAATGATCTTAACCAAGATGATGTGGAGTTCACTAAGCATCTTGGTAAGTTCCGTGCACTATGGTCCGAGCTTGACATGTTGCGGCCAAGTACACTTGAGGCAAGTGTGCTAAACGAACGAAAGGAGCAAGACAAAGTCTTCGGACTCCTACTTACCTTGAATCCGTCCTTCAACGATCTCTTGAAGCACATCCTAAGGGCCGAGAAGCTCCCCTCCTTTGAAGATATTTGCTCCCAAATTCAGAAAGAGCAAGGATCCCTTGATTTGTTTAGCGGTAAGGGGGAGCTTGCTTCGGCCAACAAAGGAACGTACAAGCAAGAGGAGAGGAAGTGGTTGGTGTGCGACCACTGCAAGAAGCGGGGTCATCTGAAAGACAAGTGCTGGGTTCTCCATCCTCACCTCAAGCCGGCCAAGTTCAAAGCCAACCTCTCAAAGGAAGCGGTTAGCGATAAAGGAGCCGGATCATCAAAGCAGGGAGATGAGGTGGCCATGACCGCAGCCTACGGAGATGTGGTGAGGAAGTCAGACCTTGAGGCTCTCATCCGCTCCATTGCTTCACTCAAGGAGTCTGGTATCTCTTTCTTTACTTCTAGGCCTAGCAAATCGCTTGTTATTGACTCGGGAGCCTCACATCATATGATTAGTAACCCTAGTTTAATTGACAACATAAAACCGGCCTTAGGAAATGTTGTTATTGCAAATGGAGAACAAATACCAGTAAAGGGAATAGGGGACTTGAAACTATTTGATAAAACCTCAAAAGCTTTCTTTATGCCTACCTTTACCTCCAATTTACTATCGGTTAAGAGGGCCACAAATGATTTGAACTGTTATGCAATCTTTGGTCCTAACAATGTTTATTTTCAGGATATTGAGACTGGAAAGGTTCTTGGAGAAGGGCAAGGGAGTGGAGATCTCTATGTCCTAGAGAAAACCGATCCAAATTTATCCTCTACTAAGTCCTGTTTTGTTGTTGATTCGAATATGGTGTGGCATGCTAGGCTAGGCCACCCACATTCACGTGCTTTAGGGTTGATGTTTCCTAATATTTCTTTTGATAATTCTACTTGTGAACCTTGTATTCTTGGAAAACATTGCAAGTCTATCTTTCCTAAGTCAACTACTATTTATGAGGATTGTTTTGATTTAGTTCACTCAGATGTTTGGACATCACCATGCCTATCTAGAGATAATAACAAGTATTTTGTGACCTTTATTGATGAAAAATCAAAATACACTTGGATTACCTTGTTGCCATCTAAAGATAGAGTATTTGATGCCTTTATCAATTTTCAAAACTATGTGACTAATCACTTCAATGCTAAACTTAAGGTACTTAGGTCTGATAATGGGGGGGAATACACAAGTTGCAAGTTCAAAGAACATCTCTCCAAGCATGGCATTCTCCATCAAACTAGTTGTCCCTACACGCCACAACAAAATGGTGTGGCCGAGAGGAAGAACCGGCACCTCATGGAAGTGGCGCGGGCAATCATGTTCCATTCGAGTGTTCCTAAACGATATTGGGGTGATGCCGTGATGACTGCATGCTACCTAATCAACCGAACACCAACTAGAGTTCTTCATGACTTATCTCCATTTGAAGTACTAAACAAATTTAAACCATCTCTTGATCACTTACGAGTTTTCGGCTGTGTTTGTTTTGTGTTAGTACCAGGAGAACAAAGGAGTAAGCTGGATGCCAAAAGTACAAAGTGTATGTTCATTGGCTACTCCACCACACAAAAGGGGTACAAATGTTATGATCCGGCCACAAGTCGACTATATGTCTCTCGAGATGTCCGGTTTCTAGAACATGTGGGCTACCATGACAAGAGGGATTGGAACAGCCTTAAAGATCTCGCTCACTCACCTAATGACCGAGCTTCGAGTCTACGGTTCCTTCTTGATCACCTTGGCAACCCATCTCCACCAACGGGTGCCGTGCGGCCAACACTAAGTCAAATTTCTACCAATGGTGGGTCTGACCAAGGAGATGCAAATGACAATGGTTCAGCCCAAGATGGTGAATCTCTCGAGACTGGCCTACCCATAACCGGCGTTCCCGTCCCTGGCCCTACAACGGACACGCATGCTCCGGCGGCGGCCTCTACCGAGGAAAACACGGAGACGGCTCCTACGGACGGTACGTCCACCGTGTTGCCTAGCGTGGATCCACTTCCGGCACCAGTCCTGCGTCGGAGCACCAGACCTCGGTCGGATCCCTCCACTTGGAAGAACAAGCGTGTCTATTACAATAGCCAAGCTGTCGCTCATCCCATTCAGTCCGTTTGTTCCCTTGAGCTGTTACCTGCGGATCACCAAGCTTTCTTCGGCCAAGTGGACGCCAATTGGATCCCGCAGACATATGATGAAGCCAAGGCACATCAAGTTTGGTTAGATGCGGTCAAGGATGAAACTGGCGCCATGATCCGGAATCATACGTGGGACGAATCGGATCTTCCTCAAGGCAAGCGGGCAGTTAGCTCCAAATGGGTGTTTACCATAAAATATTTGAGCAATGGTGACATTGAACGGCATAAAGCCAGGTTAGTGGCCCGTGGCTTCACCCAAACCTATGGCGCGGACTACACGGACACCTTTGCACCCGTGGCCAAGCTCCATACGGTTCGGGTTGTGCTGTCACTTGCTGTCAACCTCTCATGGGACTTATGGCAGATGGATGTGAAGAACGCCTTCCTTCAAGGTGAACTTGATGAAGAAGTGTACATGACGCCTCCTCCCGGCCTTGAAGACATGGTTACACCCGGAAAAGTCTTGAGGCTACGTAAGGCCATCTATGGCCTTAAGCAGTCCCCACGAGCGTGGTACCACAAACTAAGCGCCACTCTCAAGACTGATGGTTTTACGCGATCGGAGGCTGATCATACTCTCTTCACGCGTCGCACCTCTATTGGTTGGGTGGTGGTGCTCATATACGTCGACGACATCATCGTGACTGGTGATGATAAGGCGGCCATTCAGGACACCAAGGACTCTCTCAAGTCGGTATTTGACATCAAGGACCTTGGGGAACTCAAATACTTTCTTGGTATTGAGATTTGTCGCTCACCGGAAGGACTCTTCCTCTCACAACGCAAGTATACTCTTGACTTGTTAGAGGAGACTGGCAAGCTTGGTGTGTCTCCGGTTGCTACGCCCCTTGATGAAGATTACCAGCTCAAGCGAAAGGGGGAGAGCTTACGGGCAATGGAAGGCCGACCTAAGGAACCAATGGACGAGCCATTCTTAGACGTCACACGCTATCGCCGGCTTGTAGGTAAGCTGATATACCTTACTATCACACGACCTGACATATCTTATGCTGTGAATCAGGTTAGCCAACATATGAAGGCACCAAGCAAGTACCAATGGAGTCAAGTCGAGAGGATCCTAAGCTATCTCAAGGGCAGTCCGGGTCAAGGTATTTGGATGGGCAAGAATGACAACACCGAAATCGTTGGCTATTGTGATGCGGATTACAATGGCGACACGCTGGATAGGAGATCCACCACTGGGTACTGCACGTTTGTTGGAGGCAACTTGGTTACATGGAGGTCTAAGAAACAAAAGGTGGTTTCATGCTCTAGCGCCGAGGCCGAGTATAGAGCTATGAGGAAGCTCACTAACGAGATGACATGGCTGAAGGGCCTACTCAAGGATTTAGGCATCGAGACAAAGCAGCCCATGACCATGCACTGCGACAATGAAGCGGCCATCCACATTGCCACAAACTCAGTCTTTCATGAGAGGACCAAGCACATAGAAAGCGATTGCCACAAGGTGAGAGAGAAGATTGAAGAAGGAGTGGTGTTACCATGCCACACAAGGAGTCAAGATCAGCTAGCTGACATCTTCACCAAGTCTGCAAGCTCCAAGGTTTGTGATCACATCTATAGCAAACTTGGACTTGTAGACATTACACGGCCATGATCAAGCTTCTCTAATCCGTGGACAGCACACTCTTTTTCCCTCGACTTGGTTTTGTCCCATGAGGTTTTCTAAGTCAAGGTTTTTAATGAGGTGCTGCTTCACGGGTTCCAAGCTTAGCCATCTCATTAGGCTAAGCTTGAGGGGGAGTATTGATCAAAAGAATAAGCCTAAGGCAGCCATGGCCGTCCGTACGAGTATTGAATATGGGCTGTCCGTACAAGTGTGGTGAAATGGCCGAGTCTTCTAGTGATAAGGAATGGAGAGGAGGCCTGCTCATCCTAAGCCCATTAGAAGACTCTAGAATTCCCAAGATAGCCGTTGGAGGGAAAGCGCAAGTGGAGCAAGAAGAGTCACGGGTGATGTTTGGTTTAAGGAGACTAAGACGGGTCGCTATCAACCTTGGGATTAGTCTCTTCTCTCTTCCTGTCCCTATCACTTAGCTGTGCGGTTTGTAAAGGGTGTAGCCCTAGAGTTTCTCATGATATAAATAGGCATTAGCCTACATTGTAACCGATATTCTTATGGAACAATAACCTAATCTTTTCTTCTTCCTCATTCTCTTTGTCTACCGACATCTCTCATCACTCTCTTGATTCTCTTCTTTATTCTACAAAGTCTAACACTTCTAAGCAATGTTTTCTTGGTTTTAGCCTGTTTTGGGACCAAATGGGTATAAGTGGCTTTTAGACTCTCCACAACTATCTCAAAATCTTATACTTAGTCAGTTGCATTGGATTAAGAAACATTTTAACCCCAGAAACACTAACGTAGCTGTTTACAGCTTCTAAGCAATGTTTTCTTGGTTTTAGCCTCTTTTGGGAGAAAATGGGTATAAGTGGCTTTTAAACTCTCCACATCAATCTCAAACTCTTATAATTAGTTAGTTGCATTGGATTAAGACACATTTTAACCCCAGAAACACTAACATAGCTGTTTACAGCTTCTAAACAATGTTTTCCTTGTTTTAGCCTGTTTTGGGACAAAATGGGTATAAGTGGATTTTAAACTCTCCACATCTATCTCAAACTCCTATAATTAGTTAGTTGCATTTGATTAAGACACATTTTAACCTATAAACACTAACATAGCTGTTTACAGCTTCTAAGCAATGTTTTCTTGGTTTTAGCCTCTTTTGGGAGAAAATGGGTATAAGTGGCTTTTAAACTCTCCACATCTATCTCAAACTCCTATAATTAGTTAGTTGCATTGGATTAAGACACATTTTAACCCCATAAACACTAACATAGCTGTTTACAGCTTCTAAGCAATGTTTTCTTGGTTTTAGCCTGTTTTGGGACAAAATGGGTATAAGTGGCTTTTAAACTCTCCACATCTATCTCAATGGGTATAAGTGGCTTTTAAACTCTCCATATCTATCTTAAAGTCTTATAATTAGTTAGTTTCAATGGGTTAAGACACATTTTAACCCCATAAACACTTTCAAAGCTGTTTAGTGCTTCTAAACAATGTTTTCCTTGTTTTAGCCTGTTTTGGTGTTAGTGTTTCTAGGGTTAAAATGTGTCTTTATCCAATGCAACTAACTAATTATAGGAGTTTGAGATAGATGTGGAGAGTTTAAAAGCCACTTATACCCATTTTGTCCCAAAACAGGCTAAAACCAAGAAAACATTGCTTAGAAGCTGTAAACAGCTATGTTAGTGTTTCTAGGGTTAAAATGTGTCTTAATCAAATGCAACTAACTAATTATAGGAGTTTGAGATAGATGTGGAGAGTTTAAAAGCCACTTATACCCATTTTGTCCTAAAACAGGCTAAAACCAAGAAAACATTGCTTAGAAGCTGTAAACAGCTATGTTAGTGTTTCTGGGGTTAAAATGTGTCTTAATCCATTGAAACTAACTAATTATAAGACTTTAAGATAGATGTGGAGAGTTTAAAAGCCACTTATACCCATTTTGTCCCAAAACAGGCTAAAACCAAGAAAACATTGCTTAGAAGCACTAAACAGCTTTGTTAGTGTTTCTAGGGTTAAAATGTGTCTTAATCCAATGCCACTGACTAGTTATAAGAGTTTGAGATAGATGTGGAGAGATTAAAAGCCACATATACCCATTTTGTCCCAAAACAGGCTAAAACAAAGAAAACATTGTTTAGAAGCACTAACCAGCTTTGTTAGTGTTTCTGGGGTTAAAATGTGTCTTAATCCAATGCAGCTAACTAATTATAAGAGTTTGAGATTGATGTGGAGAGTTTAAAAGCCACTTATACCCATTTTGTCCCCAAACAGGCTAAAACCAAGAAAACATTGCTTAGAAGCTGTAAACAGCTATGTTAGTGTTTCTGGGGTTAAAATGTGTCTTATTCCAATGTAACTGTCTAGTTATAAGAGATTGAGATAGATGTGGAGAGTTTAAAAGCCACTTATACCCATTTTGTCCCAAAACAGGCTAAAACAAAGAAAACATTGCTTAGAAGCACTAAACAGCTTTGTTAGTGTTTATGGGGTTAAAATGTGTCTTAATCCAATGCAACTAACTAATTATAAGAGTTTGAGATTGATGTGGAGAGTTTAAAAGCCACTTATACCCATTTTGTCCAAAAACAGGCTAAAACCAAGAAAACATTGCTTAGAAGCTGTAAACAGCTATGTTAGTGTTTCTAGGGTTAAAATGTGTCTTAATCCAATGCAACTAACTAATTATAGGAGTTTGGGATAGATGTGGAGAGTTTAAAAGCCACTTATACCCATTTTGTCCCAAAACAGGCTTAAACAAGGAAAACATTGTTTAGAAGCTGTAAACATTGCTTAGAAGCTGTAAACAGCTATGTTAGTGTTTCTGGGGTTAAAATGTGTCTTAATCCATTGAAACTAACTAATTATAAGAGATTGAGATAAATGTGGAGAGTTTAAAAGCCGTTTATACCCATTTTGTCCCAAAACAGGCTAAAACCAAGAAAACATTGCTTAGAAGCTGTAAACAGCTATGTTAGTGTTTCTGGGGTTAAATCTTATACTTAGTCAGTTGCATTGGATTAAGAAACATTTTAACCCTAGAAACACTAACAAAGCTGTTTAGTGCTTCTAAGCAATGTTTTCTTGGTTTTAGCCTGTTTTGGGACAAAATGGGTATAAGTGTCTTTTAGACTCTCCACATCTATCTCAAACTCCTATAATTAGTTAGTTGCATTGGATTAAGACACATTTTAACCCCATAAACACTAACAAAGCTGTTTACAGCTTCTAAGCAATGTTTTCTTGGTTTTAGCCTCTTTTGGGCGAAAATGGGTATAAGTGGCTTTTAAACTCTCCACATCTATCTTAATATCTTATAATTAGTTAGTTGCATTGGATTAAGACACATTTTAACCCCAGAAACACTAACATAGCTGTTTACAGCTTCTAAACAATGTTTTCTTGGTTTTAGCCTGTTTTGGGACAAAATGGGTATAAGTGGCTTTTAAACTCTCCACATCTATCTCAATCTCTTCTAATTAGTTAGTTTCAATGGATTAAGACACATTTTAACCCCAGAAACACTAACATAGCTGTTTACAGCTTCTAAGCAATGTTTTCTTGGTTTTAGCCTGTTTTGGGACAAAATGGGTATAAGTGGCTTTTAAAATCTCCACATCTATCTCAAACTCCTATAATTAGTTAGTTGCATGGGATTAAGACACATTTTAACCCCATAAACACTAACAAAGCTGTGTAGTGCTTCTAAGCAATGTTTTCTTGGTTTTAGCCTGTTTTGGGACCAAATGGGTATAAGTGGCCTTTAGACTCTCCACAACTATCTCAAAATCTTATACTTAGTCAGTTGCATTGGATTAAGAAACATTTTAACCCCAGAAACACTAACGTAGCTGTTTACAGCTTCTAAGCAATGTTTTCTTGGTTTTAGCCTCTTTTCGGAGAAAATGGGTATAAGTGGCTTTTAAACTCTCCACATCAATCTCAAACTCTTATAATTAGTTAGTTGCATTGGATTAAGACACATTTTAACCCCAGAAACACTAACATAGCTGTTTACAGCTTCTAAACAATGTTTTCCTTGTTTTAGCCTGTTTTGGGACAAAATGGGTATAAGTGGATTTTAAACTCTCCACATCTATCTCAAACTCCTATAATTAGTTAGTTGCATTTGATTAAGACACATTTTAACCCATAAACACTAACATAGCTGTTTACAGCTTCTAAGCAATGTTTTCTTGGTTTTAGCCTCTTTTGGGAGAAAATGGGTATAAGTGGCTTTTAAACTCTCCACATCTATCTCAAACTCCTATAATTAGTTAGTTGCATTGGATTAAGACACATTTTAACCCCATAAACACTAACATAGCTGTTTACAGCTTCTAAGCAATGTTTTCTTGGTTTTAGCCTGTTTTGGGACAAAATGGGTATAAGTGGCTTTTAAACTCTCCACATCTATCTCAATGGGTATAAGTGGCTTTTAAACTCTCCACATCTATCTTAAAGTCTTATAATTAGTTAGTTTCAATGGGTTAAGACACATTTTAACCCCATAAACACTTTCAAAGCTGTTTAGTGCTTCTAAACAATGTTTTCCTTGTTTTAGCCTGTTTTGGTGTTAGTGTTTCTAGGGTTAAAATGTGTCTTTATCCAATGCAACTAACTAATTATAGGAGTTTGAGATAGATGTGGAGAGTTTAAAAGCCACTTATACCCATTTTGTCCCAAAACAGGCTAAAACCAAGAAAACATTGCTTAGAAGCTGTAAACAGCTATGTTAGTGTTTCTGGGGTTAAAATGTGTCTTAATCAAATGCAACTAACTAATTATAGGAGTTTGAGATAGATGTGGAGAGTTTAAAAGCCACTTATACCCATTTTGTCCTAAAACAGGCTAAAACCAAGAAAACATTGCTTAGAAGCTGTAAACAGCTATGTTAGTGTTTCTGGGGTTAAAATGTGTCTTAATCCAATGCAACTAACTAATTATAAGACTTTAAGATAGATGTGGAGAGTTTAAAAGCCACTTATACCCATTTTGTCCCAAAACAGGCTAAAACCAAGAAAACATTGCTTAGAAGCACTAAACAGCTTTGTTAGTGTTTCTAGGGTTAAAATGTGTCTTAATCCAATGCCACTGACTAGTTATAAGAGTTTGAGATAGATGTGGAGAGATTAAAAGCCACTTATACCCCATTTTGTCCCAAAACAGGCTAAAACAAAGAAAACATTGTTTAGAAGCACTAACCAGCTTTGTTAGTGTTTCTGGGGTTAAAATGTGTGATAATCCAATGCAGCTAACTAATTCTAAGAGTTTGAGATTGATGTGGAGAGTTTAAAAGCCACTTATACCCATTTTGTCCCAAAACAGGCTAAAACCAAGAAAACATTGCTTAGAAGCACTAAACAGCTTTGTGGGTTAAAACATTGCTTAGAAGCTGTAAACAGCTTTGTTAGTGTTTCTGGGGTTAAAATGTGTCTTAATCCAATGCAACCAACTAATTATAGGAGTTTGAGATATATGTGGAGAGTTTAAAAGCCACTTATACCCATTTTGTCCCAAAACAGGCTAAAACAAAGAAAACATTGCTTAGAAGCTGTAAACAGCTATGTTAGTGTTTCTGGGGTTAAAATGTGTCTTAATCCAATGCAACTAACTAATTATAAGAGTTTGAGATAGATGTGGAGAGTTTAAAAGCCACTTATACCCATTTTGTCCCAAAACAGGCTAAAACAAAGAAAACATTGCTTAGAAGCTGTAAACAGCTATGTTAATGTTTCTGGGGTTAAAATGTGTCTTAATCCAATGCAACTAACTAATTATAGGACTTTAAGATAGATGTGGAGAGTTTAAAAGCCACTTATACCCATTTTGTCCCACAACAGGCTAAAACCAAGAAAACATTGCTTAGAAGCTGTAAACAGCTTTGTTAGTGTTGCTGGGGTTAAAATGTGTCTTTATCCAATGCAACTAACTAATTACAGGAGTTTGAGATAGATGTGGAGAGTTTAAAAGACACTTATACCCATTTTGTCCCAAAACAGGCTAAAACCAAGAAAACATTGCTTAGAAGCACTAAACAGCTTTGTTAGTGTTTATGGGGTTAAAATGTTTCTTAATCCATTGAAACTAACTAATTATAAGACTTTAAGATAGATGTGGAGAGTTTAAAAGCCACTTATACCCATTTTGTCCCAAAACAGGCTAAAACCAAGAAAACATTGCTTAGAAGCTGTAAACAGCCATGTTAGTGTTTCTGGGGTTAAAATGTTTCTTAATCCAATGCAGTTGACTAAGTATAAGACTTTAAGATAGATGTGGAGAGTTTAAAAGCCACTTATACCCATTTTGTCTCAAAAGAGGCTAAAACCAAGAAAACATTGCTTAGAAGCACTAAATAGCTTTGTTAGTGTTTATGGGGTTAAAATGTGTCTTAATCCAATGCAACTAACTAATTGTAGGAGTTTGAGATAGATGTGGAGAGTCTAAAAGCCACTTATACCCATTTTGTCCCAAAACATACTAAAACCAAGAAAACATTGCTTAGAAGCTGTAAACAGCTTTATTAGTGTTTATGGGGTTAAAATGTGTCTTAATCCAATGCAACTAACTAATTATAGGAGTTTGAGATAGATGTGGAGAGTTTAAAAGCCACTTATACCCATTTTGTCCCAAAACAGGCTAAAACCAAGAAAACATTGCTTAGAAGCTGTAAACAGCTATGTTAGTGTTTCTGGGGTTAAAATGTGTCTTAGTCCAATGCAACTAACTAATTATAAGAGTTTGAGATAGATGTGGAGAGTTTAAAAGCCACATATACCCATTTTGTCCCAAAACAGGCTAAAACAAAACGTTGCTTAGAAGCACTAAACAGCTATGTTAGTGTTTCTGGGGTTAAAATGTGTCTTAATCCAATGCAACTAACTAATTTTAAGATTTGAGATAGATGTGGAGAGTCTAAAAGCCACTTATACCCATTTTGTCCCAAAACCGGCTAAAACCAAGAAAACATTGCTTAGAAACACTAAACAGCTTTGTTAGTGTTTCTGGGGTTAAAATGTGTCTTAATCCAATGCAACTAACTAATTATAAGAGTTTGAGATAGATGTGGAGAGTTTAAAAGCCACTTATACCCATTTTGTCCCAAAACAGGCTAAAACAAAGAAAACATTGCTTAGAAGCTGTAAACAGCTATGTTAGTGTTTCAGGGGTTAAAATGTGTCTTAATCCAATGCAACTAACTAATTATAAGAGTTTGAGATAGATGTGGAGAGTTTAAAAGCCACTTATACCCATTTTGTCCCAAAACAGGCTAAAACAAAGAAAACATTGCTTAGAAGCTGTAAACAGCTATGTTAATGTTTCTGGGGTTAAAATGTGTCTTAATCCAATGCAACTAACTAATTATAGGACTTTAAGATAGATGTGGAGAGTTTAAAAGCCACTTATACCCATTTTGTCCCAAAACAGGCTAAAACCAAGAAAACATTGCTTAGAAGCTGTAAACAGCTTTGTTAGTGTTGCTGGGGTTAAAATGTGTCTTTATCCAATGCAACTAACTAATTATAGGAGTTTGAGATAGATGTGGAGAGTTTAAAAGACACTTATACCCATTTTGTCCCAAAACAGGCTAAAACCACGAAAACATTGCTTAGAAGCACTAAACAGCTTTGCTAGTGTTTATGGGGTTAAAATGTGTCTTAATCCATTAAAACTAACTAATTATAAGACTTTAAGATAGATGTGGAGAGTTTAAAAGCCACTTATACCCATTTTGTCCCAAAACAGGCTAAAACCAAGAAAACATTGCTTAGTATTGATCAAGAATAAGCCTATGGCGTCCGTACAGTCCGTACCGTCCGTACGTGCAAGCAATAAGGCCGAGTGAAGCACTAAGGCCGAGTCATCTATGTGTGAGGATAGTGAGGAGGCCTGCTTACCTTCGGCCCATGAGAAGGATCGAGAATCCCTTGTGTAGCCGTTAGGGAGAAAGCGCAAGTGGACAAGAGTGGAAGACTAGGACAAGTCGCTATCACTGATCACCTACCCCCTCTCTCTCCTAATTGTCGATTTCTTTTGTTTCTATTTTAGGTCATGTGGTCGCCCTAGCTGCCTCCCTATTTAAACCTTTGTCATGTGTTGTATTTGGGATATTCTACCTAATTCTAATCTATTATCACTCTCTTTCATACTATTCGCCACCAACTCTTCTTCTTCATTCTAAACCTCTCAAATCTCTCTAAGTCTTCCGCTTATTTCAACATGGTAGCAGAGCTAGGTTGTCGTTCTTGATAACCTATCTCTTCTATTCTTCCATTCTTCATTCTTGTTCACTCGATTCTCAGTCCTATTTCTCTTTATTCTCCGGGTAAAAGCTTTGTCCATCGGTCCATAGCGGTTAAACCATGGAAAACGCCAAACCCATTGTCATGCCGGTTGTTCTCAAAGGAACAAACTACTTGCTGTGGACTAGAACCACAAGAACTGCCCTTGGAGGTCGTGGTCTTTGGAGTCATGTCGAGAGTGACTATGCTCCAAAACAAAACCTCAAAGGAGAAGATGAAGGCGCTTCCGAGGAGGAAGTAGAAGAAGAGAGCGAGAGGAAGGCCAAGTGGTTCCAAGAAGACCAAGTTGTCCTATCTGTTCTCCAAAACTCTCTTGACACACCAATCCTTGAGGCCTACTCATATTGCGAGACGGCCAAGGAGTTGTGGGAGACACTTAAAGGTGTCTATGGCAATATCTCCAACTTGACTCGGGTCTTTGAGGTCAAGAAGGCCATAAATGAGCTTAACCAAGATGATGTGGAGTTCACTAAACATCTTGGCAAGTTTCGAGCTTTATGGTCCGAGCTTGACATGTTGCGGCCGAGTACACTCGATCCGAGTGTGTTGACTGAAAGAAAGGAGCAAGACAAGATCTTTGGTCTCCTTCTTACTTTAAACCCATCCTTCAACGATCTCTTGAAGCACATCCTCAGGGCAGAGAAACTTCCCTCTTTTGAAGACATTTGTTCACAAATCCAAAGAGAGCAAGGTTCTCTTGACTTGTTTAGCGGTAAGGGGGAGCTTGCTACGGCTAATAAAGGAGTGTACAAGCAAGAGGAGAGGAAGGTGTGGATATGCGACCACTGCAAGAGGCGGGGTCACCTGAAAGACAAGTGCTGGGTCCTCCACCCTCATCTCAAACCGGCCAAGTTCAAAGCAAACCTCTCAAAGGAAGCGGTTAGCGACAAGGGAGCCGGGCCGTCAAAGCAAGGAGATGAGGCAGCCATGACTGCAGCCTATGGAGAAGTGGTTAGGAAATCAGACCTTGAGGCGCTCATCCGTTCCATTGCCTCACTCAAGGAGTCTGGTATCTCTCTCTTTACCTCTAAGCCTAGTAAATCTCTTGTCATAGACTCGGGTGCTTCTCACCACATGATTAGTAATCCTAGTCTAATTGACAATATAAAACAGGCTTTAGGAAATGTTATAATTGCAAATGGAGAACAAATACCAGTGAAAGGAATAGGGGACTTGAAACTATTTGATAAAACCACAAAAGCTTTCTTTATGCCTACCTTCACATCTAATCTTCTATCGGTTAAGAGAACCACTAATGATTTGAATTGTTATGCAATCTTTGGTCCTAATAGTGTTCATTTTCAGGATATTGAGACTGGAAAAGTTCTTGGAGAGGGACAAGGGAGTGGAGATCTCTATGTCCTAGAGAAAACCTCGCCAAGTTTATCTACTAAATCTTGTTTTGTTGTTAATTTGGATAGTGTGTGGCATGCTAGATTAGGCCATCCTCATTCTCGTGCCCTTGCTTTAATGTTACCAAGTGTTTCTTTTGATAGTTCAATGTGTGAGTCTTGTATTCTTGGTAAACATTGCAAATCTATTTTTCCCAAGTCTAAAACTATTTATGAGCATTGTTTTGATTTAGTGCACTCGGATGTGTGGACTTCACCATGCCTTTCTAGAGATAATAACAAATATTTTGTGACTTTTATTGATGAAAAATCTAAGTACACATGGATTACTTTGTTGCCTTCAAAGGATAGAGTGTTTGATGCTTTTATAAACTTTCAAAATTATGTTACTAATCATTTCAATGCTAAAATTAAGGTACTTAGATCAGACAATGGTGGAGAGTATACAAGTCACAAATTCAGAGAACACCTAGCAAAACACGGCATACTACACCAAACGAGTTGTCCCTATACGCCCCAACAAAATGGTGTGGCCGAGAGGAAGAACCGACATCTAATGGAGGTGGCACGGTCGATGATGTTCCATTCACACGTTACAAGGCGATATTGGGGTGATGCTGTGATGACAGCATGCTACTTGATCAATCGGACACCAACCAAAGTCCTTAATGACCTATCGCCATTTGAGGTATTGAATGGATTTAAACCATCTCTAGAGCACTTACGGGTCTTTGGGTGTGTTTCTTTTGTACTTGTGCCAGGAGAACAGCGGAGTAAGCTCGATCCCAAAAGCATAAGGTGTATGTTCATCGGCTACTCCACTACTCAAAAGGGATACAAGTGTTTTGACCCAAAGACAAGCCGGCTGTATGTATCAAGAGATGTTCGGTTCTTGGAAAATGTGGGTTATTTTGATAACAAAGACTGGAACAGCTTGAAGGATCTTTCATCATCACCAAATGATAGAGCCTCCAGCCTTAAGTTTCTCCTTGACCATCTCGGAAATCCGCCTACGGCCACAGCCCTTCCTCAGCCAGAACCCAACCCGAGCTCCATTGACCATACGCTCGAGCCGGAAGGTGCTATGCCCGAGATGATATCCCCGGACCATGCGATGCCCGAGCCAAACCAGAGCATGACCGAGGCACATGAGCTGCCCGAGCCAAACTCAAGCCTGACCGAGACACGACCTGATGCTGAACCGGTCATCGAAGATGTCACTCAGTCCAGCCAATCAGTGCCGCCAGCTCAACCAGCTCCACGACGAAGTATGCGTGTCCGGTCTCACCCCTCTACATGGAAAGATAAGAGGGTCTACTACAACAGTCAAGCCGTCGCACATCCTATCCAAGCCGTATGTTCGCTCGAGCTGCTTCCGACCGAGCACCAAGCCTTCTTCGGCCAAGTTGATGAACACTGGGTTCCCCAAACGTACGAGGAGGCCAAAGAACATAAGGTATGGGTAGATGCTGTGGAGGATGAAGCTGGTGCAATGATCAGAAATCACACATGGGATGAGGCTGACCTCCCCAAAGGGAAGAAGGCCGTAAGTTCAAAGTGGGTATTCACCATCAAGTTCTTGAGCACGGGAGAGATCGAAAGGCATAAGGCACGGCTGGTGGCCCGAGGGTTCACTCAAACCCATGGAGATGACTACACGGCAACGTTTGCTCCCGTGGCCAAATTGCATACCGTGCGAGTAGTGCTATCGTTGGCCGTGAACCTTTCTTGGGACTTATGGCAAATGGATGTGAAGAACGCGTTCCTCCAAGGCGAGCTAGATGAAGAAGTGTACATGACTCCTCCGCCTGGCCTTGAGGACATTGTTGCTCCTGGGAAGGTCTTACGGTTACGCAAGGCCATCTATGGCCTCAAACAGTCACCACGCGCCTGGTACCATAAGCTCAGCTCCACTCTTAAGGCGAATGGCTTTAGACGATCGGAGGCTGACCACACTCTTTTCACTCTCAAGACATCACTTGGCCTGGTTGTGGTGCTGGTTTATGTCGATGACATCATCGTGACTGGCGATGACAAGGCCGGTATTGTTGCCATTAAAGACTCTCTCAAGTCTGCCTTTGACATTAAGGACCTCGGAGAGCTCAAATACTTCCTCGGCATCGAAATCTGCCGTTCCCCGGAGGGTATCTTCCTCTCACAACGCAAGTATGCTCTTGACTTGCTTACTGAGACAGGCAAACTTGGTACGGTTCCAGCTACTACACCACTGGATGAAGATTACCAGCTCAAGCGAAAGGGGGAGAGCATTCGGGCGAAGGAAGGCAAACCACGCGAACCATTGGACGAGCCGTTCCCGGACGTCACACGCTACCGACGGCTTGTAGGTAAGTTGATCTATTTAACTATCACACGACCTGATATCTCTTATGCTGTGAATCAGGTGAGTCAGCACATGCAAGCTCCAAGCAAGTATCAATGGAGTCAAGTGGAGAGGATTTTGAGCTATCTCAAGGGCAGCCCTGGTCAAGGCATTTGGATGGGTAAAAACGGCAACACTGAGATCGTGGGTTATTGTGATGCGGACTATAATGGAGACACATTGGATAGGCGGTCAACTACTGGATATTGCACCTTTGTTGGAGGAAACCTAGTTACATGGAGGTCTAAGAAGCAAAAGGTGGTGTCATGTTCAAGTGCCGAGGCTGAGTACCGAGCTATGAGGAAGCTAACTAATGAGATGACATGGTTGAAAGGTCTACTTAAGGATCTCGGCATTGAAACAAGACAGCCGATGACAATGCATTGTGACAATGAGGCAGCGATCCACATAGCCACTAACTCAGTCTTCCATGAACGGACCAAGCACATTGAGAGCGACTGCCACAAGGTTAGGGAGAGGATCGAAGAGGGAGCGGTTCTACCATGTCACACAAGGAGTCAAGACCAGCTAGCCGACATCTTCACCAAATCTGCAAGTCCCAAGGTTTGTGATTATATTCATAGCAAACTTGGACTTGTAGACATCACACGGCCGTGATCAACTTTCCTAATCCGTGGACAGCACACTCTTTTTCCCTTGGCTTAGTTTTGTCCCATGAGGTTTTCTAAGTCAAGGTTTTTAATGAGGTGCTGCTTCACGGGTTCCAAGCTTAGCCATTTCATCAGGCTAAGCTTGAGGGGGAGTATTGATCAAGAATAAGCCTATGGCGTCCGTACAGTCCGTACCGTCCGTACGTGCAAGCAATAAGGCCGAGTGAAGCACTAAGGCCGAGTCATCTATGTGTGAGGATAGTGAGGAGGCCTGCTTACCTTCGGCCCATGAGAAGGATCGAGAATCCCTTGTGTAGCCGTTAGGGAGAAAGCGCAAGTGGACAAGAGTGGAATGTTAGACTTTGTAGAATAAAGAAGAGAATCAAGAGAGTGATGAGAGATGTCGGTAGACAAAGAGAATGAGGAAGAAGAAAAGATTAGGTTATTGTTCCATAAGAATATCGGTTACAATGTAGGCTAATGCCTATTTATATCATGAGAAACTCTAGGGCTACACCCTTTACAAACCGCACAGCTAAGTGATAGGGACAGGAAGAGAGAAGAGACTAATCCCAAGGTTGATAGCGACCCGTCTTAGTCTCCTTAAACCAAACATCACCCGTGACTCTTCTTGCTCCACTTGCGCTTTCCCTCCAACGGCTATCTTGGGAATTCTAGAGTCTTCTAATGGGCTTAGGATGAGCAGGCCTCCTCTCCATTCCTTATCACTAGAAGACTCGGCCATTTCACCACACTTGTACGGACAGCCCATATTCAATACTCGTACGGACGGCCATGGCTGCCTTAGGCTTATTCTTTTGATCAATACTCCCCCTCAAGCTTAGCCTAATGAAATGGCTAAGCTTGGAACCCGTGAAGCAGCACCTCATTAAAAACCTTGACTTAGAAAACCTCATGGGACAAAACCAAGTCGAGGGAAAAAGAGTGTGCTGTCCACGGATTAGAGAAGCTTGATCATGGCCGTGTAATGTCTACAAGTCCAAGTTTGCTATAGATGTGATCACAAACCTTGGAGCTTGCAGACTTGGTGAAGATGTCAGCTAGCTGATCTTGACTCCTTGTGTGGCATGGTAACACCACTCCTTCTTCAATCTTCTCTCTCACCTTGTGGCAATCGCTTTCTATGTGCTTGGTCCTCTCATGAAAGACTGAGTTTGTGGCAATGTGGATGGCCGCTTCATTGTCGCAGTGCATGGTCATGGGCTGCTTTGTCTCGATGCCTAAATCCTTGAGTAGGCCCTTCAGCCATGTCATCTCGTTAGTGAGCTTCCTCATAGCTCTATACTCGGCCTCGGCGCTAGAGCATGAAACCACCTTTTGTTTCTTAGACCTCCATGTAACCAAGTTGCCTCCAACAAACGTGCAGTACCCAGTGGTGGATCTCCTATCCAGCGTGTCGCCATTGTAATCCGCATCACAATAGCCAACGATTTCGGTGTTGTCATTCTTGCCCATCCAAATACCTTGACCCGGACTGCCCTTGAGATAGCTTAGGATCCTCTCGACTTGACTCCATTGGTACTTGCTTGGTGCCTTCATATGTTGGCTAACCTGATTCACAGCATAAGATATGTCAGGTCGTGTGATAGTAAGGTATATCAGCTTACCTACAAGCCGGCGATAGCGTGTGACGTCTAAGAATGGCTCGTCCATTGGTTCCTTAGGTCGGCCTTCCATTGCCCGTAAGCTCTCCCCCTTTCGCTTGAGCTGGTAATCTTCATCAAGGGGCGTAGCAACCGGAGACACACCAAGCTTGCCAGTCTCCTCTAACAAGTCAAGAGTATACTTGCGTTGTGAGAGGAAGAGTCCTTCCGGTGAGCGACAAATCTCAATACCAAGAAAGTATTTGAGTTCCCCAAGGTCCTTGATGTCAAATACCGACTTGAGAGAGTCCTTGGTGTCCTGAATGGCCGCCTTATCATCACCAGTCACGATGATGTCGTCGACGTATATGAGCACCACCACCCAACCAATAGAGGTGCGACGCGTGAAGAGAGTATGATCAGCCTCCGATCGCGTAAAACCATCAGTCTTGAGAGTGGCGCTTAGTTTGTGGTACCACGCTCGTGGGGACTGCTTAAGGCCATAGATGGCCTTACGTAGCCTCAAGACTTTTCCGGGTGTAACCATGTCTTCAAGGCCGGGAGGAGGCGTCATGTACACTTCTTCATCAAGTTCACCTTGAAGGAAGGCGTTCTTCACATCCATCTGCCATAAGTCCCATGAGAGGTTGACAGCAAGTGACAGCACAACCCGAACCGTATGGAGCTTGGCCACGGGTGCAAAGGTGTCCGTGTAGTCCGCGCCATAGGTTTGGGTGAAGCCACGGGCCACTAACCTGGCTTTATGCCGTTCAATGTCACCATTGCTCAAATATTTTATGGTAAACACCCATTTGGAGCTAACTGCCCGCTTGCCTTGAGGAAGATCCGATTCGTCCCACGTATGATTCCGGATCATGGCGCCAGTTTCATCCTTGACCGCATCTAACCAAACTTGATGTGCCTTGGCTTCATCATATGTCTGCGGGATCCAATTGGCGTCCACTTGGCCGAAGAAAGCTTGGTGATCCGCAGGTAACAGCTCAAGGGAACAAACGGACTGAATGGGATGAGCGACAGCTTGGCTATTGTAATAGACACGCTTGTTCTTCCAAGTGGAGGGATCCGACCGAGGTCTGGTGCTCCGACGCAGGACTGGTGCCGGAAGTGGATCCACGCTAGGCAACACGGTGGACGTACCGTCCGTAGGAGCCGTCTCCGTGTTTTCCTCGGTAGAGGCCGCCGCCGGAGCATGCGTGTCCGTTGTAGGGCCAGGGACGGGAACGCCGGTTATGGGTAGGCCAGTCTCGAGAGATTCACCATCTTGGGCTGAACCATTGTCATTTGCATCTCCTTGGTCAGACCCACCATTGGTAGAAATTTGACTTAGTGTTGGCCGCACGGCACCCGTTGGTGGAGATGGGTTGCCAAGATGATCAAGAAGGAACCGTAGACTCGAAGCTCGGTCATTAGGTGAGTGAGCGAGATCTTTAAGGCTGTTCCAATCCCTCTTGTCATGGTAGCCCACATGTTCTAGAAACCGGACATCTCGAGAGACATATAGTCGACTTGTGGCCGGATCATAACATTTGTACCCCTTTTGTGTGGTGGAGTAGCCAATGAACATACACTTTGTACTTTTGGCATCCAGCTTACTCCTTTGTTCTCCTGGTACTAACACAAAACAAACACAGCCGAAAACTCGTAAGTGATCAAGAGATGGTTTAAATTTGTTTAGTACTTCAAATGGAGATAAGTCATGAAGAACTCTAGTTGGTGTTCGGTTGATTAGGTAGCATGCAGTCATCACGGCATCACCCCAATATCGTTTAGGAACACTCGAATGGAACATGATTGCCCGCGCCACTTCCATGAGGTGCCGGTTCTTCCTCTCGGCCACACCATTTTGTTGTGGCGTGTAGGGACAACTAGTTTGATGGAGAATGCCATGCTTGGAGAGATGTTCTTTGAACTTGCAACTTGTGTATTCCCCCCCATTATCAGACCTAAGTACCTTAAGTTTAGCATTGAAGTGATTAGTCACATAGTTTTGAAAATTGATAAAGGCATCAAATACTCTATCTTTAGATGGCAACAAGGTAATCCAAGTGTATTTTGATTTTTCATCAATAAAGGTCACAAAATACTTGTTATTATCTCTAGATAGGCATGGTGATGTCCAAACATCTGAGTGAACTAAATCAAAACAATCCTCATAAATAGTAGTTGACTTAGGAAAGATAGACTTGCAATGTTTTCCAAGAATACAAGGTTCACAAGTAGAATTATCAAAAGAAATATTAGGAAACATCAACCCTAAAGCACGTGAATGTGGGTGGCCTAGCCTAGCATGCCACACCATATTCGAATCAACAACAAAACAAGACTTAGTAGAGGATAAATTTGGATCGGTTTTCTCTAGGACATAGAGATCTCCACTCCCTTGCCCTTCTCCAAGAACCTTTCCAGTCTCAATATCCTGAAAATAAACATTGTTAGGACCAAAGATTGCATAACAGTTCAAATCATTTGTGGCCCTCTTAACCGATAGTAAATTGGAGGTAAAGGTAGGCATAAAGAAAGCTTTTGAGGTTTTATCAAATAGTTTCAAGTCCCCTATTCCCTTTACTGGTATTTGTTCTCCATTTGCAATAACAACATTTCCTAAGGCCGGTTTTATGTTGTCAATTAAACTAGGGTTACTAATCATATGATGTGAGGCTCCCGAGTCAATAACAAGCGATTTGCTAGGCCTAGAAGTAAAGAAAGAGATACCAGACTCCTTGAGTGAAGCAATGGAGCGGATGAGAGCCTCAAGGTCTGACTTCCTCACCACATCTCCGTAGGCTGCGGTCATGGCCACCTCATCTCCCTGCTTTGATGATCCGGCTCCTTTATCGCTAACCGCTTCCTTTGAGAGGTTGGCTTTGAACTTGGCCGGCTTGAGGTGAGGATGGAGAACCCAGCACTTGTCTTTCAGATGACCCCGCTTCTTGCAGTGGTCGCACACCAACCACTTCCTCTCCTCTTGCTTGTACGTTCCTTTGTTGGCCGAAGCAAGCTCCCCCTTACCGCTAAACAAATCAAGGGATCCTTGCTCTTTCTGAATTTGGGAGCAAATATCTTCAAAGGAGGGGAGCTTCTCGGCCCTTAGGATGTGCTTCAAGAGATCGTTGAAGGACGGATTCAAGGTAAGTAGGAGTCCGAAGACTTTGTCTTGCTCCTTTCGTTCGTTTAGCACACTTGCCTCAAGTGTACTTGGCCGCAACATGTCAAGCTCGGACCATAGTGCACGGAACTTACCAAGATGCTTAGTGAACTCCACATCATCTTGGTTAAGATCATTTATGGCCTTCTTGACCTCAAAGACTCTAGTCATGTTAGAGACATTACCATACACGCCTTTAAGTGTTTCCCACAGTTCCTTGGCCGTCTCGCAATATGAGTAGGCCTCAAGGATAGGCGTGTCCAGAGAGTTTTGGAGAACAGATAGGACAACTTGGTCTTCTTGGAACCATTTGGCCTTCCTCTCGCTCTCTTCCTCCGCTTCCGCCTCGGAAGCGTCCTCTCCTTTGGGGTTTTTCTTTGGGACATAGTCGGACTCGACATGACTCCAAAGGCCACGACCTCCAAGGGCGGTTCTTGTGGTTCTTGTCCACAGCAAGTAGTTTGTCCCCTTTAGGACAACCGGTGAAACAATGGGCTTGGCGTTTTCCATGGTCGGATTTCTATGGACCGATGGGTAAAGCTTTTACCCGGAGAATAAAAGAGATGTGAGTGAGAAGAAACGAAGATAAGGAGACTAGAGTGTAGAAATGAGTAGGAGAATGAGATTAGACTGTAGAGAATCGAAGAACTTGCTCTGATACCATGTTAGACTTTGTAGAATAAAGAAGAGAATCAAGAGAGTGATGAGAGATGTCGGTAGACAAAGAGAATGAGGAAGAAGAAAAGATTAGGTTATTGTTCCATAAGAATATCGGTTACAATGTAGGCTAATGCCTATTTATATCATGAGAAACTCTAGGGCTACACCCTTTACAAACCGCACAGCTAAGTGATAGGGACAGGAAGAGAGAAGAGACTAATCCCAAGGTTGATAGCGACCCGTCTTAGTCTCCTTAAACCAAACATCACCCGTGACTCTTCTTGCTCCACTTGCGCTTTCCCTCCAACGGCTATCTTGGGAATTCTAGAGTCTTCTAATGGGCTTAGGATGAGCAGGCCTCCTCTCCATTCCTTATCACTAGAAGACTCGGCCATTTCACCACACTTGTACGGACAGCCCATATTCAATACTCGTACGGACGGCCATGGCTGCCTTAGGCTTATTCTTTTGATCAATATGGAAGACTAGGACAAGTCGCTATCACTGATCACCTACCCCCTCTCTCTCCTAATTGTCGATTTCTTTTGTTTCTATTTTAGGTCATGTGGTCGCCCTAGCTGCCTCCCTATTTAAACCTTTGTCATGTGTTGTATTTGGGATATTCTACCTAATTCTAATCTATTATCACTCTCTTTCATACTATTCGCCACCAACTCTTCTTCTTCATTCTAAACCTCTCAAATCTCTCTAAGTCTTCCGCTTATTTCAACACTTAGAAGCACTAAACAGCTTTGTTAGTGTTTCTGGGGTTAAAATGTGTCTTAATCCAATGCAACTAACTAATTATAAGAGATTGAGATAGATGTGGAGAGTTTAAAAGCCACTTATACCCATTTTGTCCCAAAAGAGGCTAAAACCAAGAAAACATTGCTTAGAAGCTGTAAACAGCTATGTTAATGTTTCTGTGGTTAAAATGTGTCTTAATCCAATGTAACTAACTAATTATAGGAGTTTGAGATAGATGTGGAGAGTTTAAAAGCCACTTATACCCATTTTGCCCCAAAACAGGCTAAAACCAAGAAAACATTGCTTAGAAGCTGTAAACAGCTATGTTAGTGTTTCTGGGGTTAAAATGTGTCTTAATCCATTGAAACTAACTAATTATAAGACTTTAAGATAGATGTGGAGAGTTTAAAAGCCACTTATACCCATTTTGTCCCAAAACAGGCTAAAACCAAGAAAACATTGCTTAGAAGCTGTAAACAGCCATGTTAGTGTTTCTGGGGTTAAAATGTTTCTTAATCCAATGCAACTGACTAAGTATAAGACTTTAAGATAGATGTGGAGAGTTTAAAAGCCACTTATACCCATTTTGTCCCAAAAGAGGCTAAAACCAAGAAACATTGCTTAGAAGCACTAAACAGCTTTGTTAGTGTTTATGGGGTTAAAATGTGTCTTAATCCAATGCAACTAACTAATTGTAGGAGTTTGAGATAGATGTGGAGAGTCTAAAAGCCACTTATACCCATTTTGTCCCAAAACATACTAAAACCAAGAAAACATTGCTTAGAAGCTGTAAACAGCTTTATTAGTGTTTATGGGTTTAAAATGTGTCTTAATCCAATGCAACTAACTAATTATAGGAGTTTGAGATAGATGTGGAGAGTTTAAAAGCCACTTATACCCATTTTGTCCAAAAACAGGCTAAAACCAAGAAAACATTGCTTAGAAGCTGTAAACAGCTATGTTAGTGTTTCTGGGGTTAAAATGTGTCTTAGTCCAATGAAACTAACTAATTGTAAGAGTTAGAGATAGATGTGGAGAGTTTAAAAGCCACTTATACCCATTTTGTCCCAAAACAGGCTAAAACAAAGAAAACATTGCTTAGAAGCACTAAACAGCTATGTTAGTGTTTCTGGGGTTAAAATGTGTCTTAATCCATTGAAACTAACTAATTATAAGATTTGAGATAGATGTGGAGAGTCTAAAAGCCACTTATACCCATTTTGTCCCAAAACAGGCTAAAACCAAGAAAACATTGCTTAGAAGCACTAAACAGCTTTGTTAGTGTTTCTGGGGTTAAAATGTGTCTTAATCCAATGCAACTGACTAGTTATAAGATTTTGAGATAGTTGTGGAGAGTCTAAAAGCCACTTATACCCATTTTGTCCCAAAACAGGCTAAAACAAAGAAAACATTGCTTAGAAGCTGTAAACAGCTATGTTAATGTTTCTGGGGTTAAAATGTGTCTTAATCCAATGCAACTAACTAATTATAGGACTTTAAGATAGATGTGGAGAGTTTAAAAGCCACTTATACCCATTTTGTCCCAAAACAGGCTAAAACCAAGAAAACATTGCTTAGAAGCTGTAAACAGCTTTGTTAGTGTTGCTGGGGTTAAAATGTGTCTTTATCCAATGCAACTAACTAATTATAGGAGTTTGAGATAGATGTGGAGAGTTTAAAAGACACTTATACCCATTTTGTCCCAAAACAGGCTAAAACCACGAAAACATTGCTTAGAAGCACTAAACAGCTTTGCTAGTGTTTATGGGGTTAAAATGTGTCTTAATCCATTAAAACTAACTAATTATAAGACTTTAAGATAGATGTGGAGAGTTTAAAAGCCACTTATACCCATTTTGTCCCAAAACAGGCTAAAACCAAGAAAACATTGCTTAGAAGCACTAAACAGCTTTGTTAGTGTTTCTGGGGTTAAAATGTGTCTTAATCCAATGCAACTAACTAATTATAAGAGATTGAGATAGATGTGGAGAGTTTAAAAGCCACTTATACCCATTTTGTCCCAAAAGAGGCTAAAACCAAGAAAACATTGCTTAGAAGCTGTAAACAGCTATGTTAATGTTTCTGTGGTTAAAATGTGTCTTAATCCAATGTAACTAACTAATTATAGGAGTTTGAGATAGATGTGGAGAGTTTAAAAGCCACTTATACCCATTTTGCCCCAAAACAGGCTAAAACCAAGAAAACATTGCTTAGAAGCTGTAAACAGCTATGTTAGTGTTTCTGGGGTTAAAATGTGTCTTAATCCATTGAAACTAACTAATTATAAGACTTTAAGATAGATGTGGAGAGTTTAAAAGCCACTTATACACATTTTGTCCCAAAACAGGCTAAAACCAAAAAAACATTGCTTAGAAGCTGTAAACAGCCATGTTAGTGTTTCTGGGGTTAAAATGTTTCTTAATCCAATGCAACTGACTAAGTATAAGACTTTAAGATAGATGTGGAGAGTTTAAAAGCCACTTATACCCATTTTGTCCCAAAAGAGGCTAAAACCAAGAAACATTGCTTAGAAGCACTAAACAGCTTTGTTAGTGTTTATGGGGTTAAAATGTGTCTTAATCCAATGCAACTAACTAATTGTAGGAGTTTGAGATAGATGTGGAGAGTCTAAAAGCCACTTATACCCATTTTGTCCCAAAACATACTAAAACCAAGAAAACATTGCTTAGAAGCTGTAAACAGCTTTATTAGTGTTTATGAGTTTAAAATGTGTCTTAATCCAATGCAACTAACTAATTATAGGAGTTTGAGATAGATGTGGAGAGTTTAAAAGCCACTTATACCCATTTTGTCCAAAAACAGGCTAAAACCAAGAAAACATTGCTTAGAAGCTGTAAACAGCTATGTTAGTGTTTCTGGGGTTAAAATGTGTCTTAGTCCAATGAAACTAACTAATTGTAAGAGTTAGAGATAGATGTGGAGAGTTTAAAAGCCACTTATACCCATTTTGTCCCAAAACAGGCTAAAACAAAGAAAACATTGCTTAGAAGCACTAAACAGCTATGTTAGTGTTTCTGGGGTTAAAATGTGTCTTAATCCATTGAAACTAACTAATTATAAGATTTGAGATAGATGTGGAGAGTCTAAAAGCCACTTATACCCATTTTGTCCCAAAACAGGCTAAAACCAAGAAAACATTGCTTAGAAGCACTAAACAGCTTTGTTAGTGTTTCTGGGGTTAAAATGTGTCTTAATCCAATGCAACTGACTAGTTATAAGATTTTGAGATAGTTGTGGAGAGTCTAAAAGCCACTTATACCCATTTTGTCCCAAAACAGGCTAAAACCAAGAAAACATTGCTTAGAAGCACTAAACAGCTTTGTTAGTGTTTCTGGGGTTAAAATGTGTCTTAATCGAATGCAACTAACTAATTATAAGAGATTGAGATAGATGTGGAAAGTTTAAAAGCCACTTATACCCATTTTGTCCCAAAACAGGCTTAAACAAAGAAAACATTGCTTAGAAGCACTAAACAGCTTTGTTAGTGTTTCTGGGGTTAAAATGTGTCTTAATCCAATGCAACTAACTAACTATAGGAGTTTGAGATAGATGTGGAGAGTTTAAAAGCCACTTATACCCATTTTGTCCCAAAACAGGCTAAAACCAAGATAACATTGCTTAGAAGCTGTAAACAGCTTTGTTAGTGTTTATGGGGTTAAAATGTGTCTTAATCCAATGCAACTAACTAATTATAGGAGTTTGAGATAGATGTGGAGAGTTTAAAACCCACCTATACCCATTTTGTCCCAAAACAGGCTAAAACCAAGAAAACATTGCTTAGAAGCTGTAAACAGCAATGTTAGTGTTTCTGGGGTTAAAATGTGTCTTAATCCATTGAAACTAACTAATTATAAGACTTTAAGATAGATGTGGAGAGTTTAAAAGCCACTTATACCCATTTTGTCCCAAAACAGGCTAAAACAAAGAAAACATTGCTTAGAAGCTGTAAACAGCTATGTTAGTGTTTCTTAAACTCTCCACATCTATCTCAAACTCCTATAATTAGTTAGTTGCATTGGATTAAGACACAGTTTAACCCCATAAACACTAACAAAGCTATTTAGTTCTTCTAAGCAATGTTTTTTTGGTTTTAGCCTGTTTTGGGACAAAATGGGTACAAGTGGCTTTTAAACTCTCCACATCTATCTCAATCTCTTATAATTAGTTAGTTGCATTGGATTAAGACACATTTTAACCCCAGAAACACTAACAAAGCTGTTTAGTGCTTCTAAGCAATGTTTTCTTGGTTTTAGCCTGTTTTGGGACAAAATGGGTATAAGTGGCTTTTAAACTCTCCACATCTATCTCAAACTCTTATAACTAGTCAGTTACATTGGATTAAGACACATTTTAACTCCAGAAACACTAACATAGCTGTTTACAGTTTCTAAGCAATGTTTTCTTGGTTTTAGTATGTTTTGGGACAAAATGGGTATAAGTGTCTTTTAAGCTCTCCACATCAATCTCAAACTCTTATAATTAGTTAGTTGCATTGGATTAAGACACATTTTAACCCCATAAACACTAACATAGCTGTTTACAGCTTCTAAACAATGTTTTCTTGGTTTTAGCCTGTTTTAGGACAAAATGGGTATAAGTGGCTTTTAAACTCTCCACATCTATCTCATACTCCTATAATTAGTTATTTGCATTGGATTAAGACACATTTTAACCCCATAAACACTAACAAAGCTGTTTAGTGCTTCTAAGCAATGTTTTCTTGGTCTTAGCCTGTTTTGGGACAAAATGGGTATAAGTGGCTTTTAAACTCTCCACATCTATCTCAATCTCTTATAATTAGTTAGTTGCATTGGATTAAGACACAACTTAACCCCAGAAACACTAACAAAGCTGTTTAGTGCTTCTAAGCAATGTTTTCTTGGTTTTAGCCTGTTTTGGGACAAAATGGGTATAAGTGGCTTTTAAACTCTCCACATCTATCTCAAACTCTTATAACTAGTCAGTTGCATTGGATTAAGACACATTTTTAACCCCAGAAACACTAACATAGCTGTTTACAGCTTCTAAGCAATGTTTTCTTGGTTTTAGTATGTTTTGGGACAAAATGGGTATAAGTGTCTTTTAAGCTCTCCACATCAATGTCAAACTCTTATAATTAGTTAGTTGCATTGGATTAAGACACATTTTAACCCCAGAAACACTAACATAGCTGTTTACAGCTTCTAAACAATGTTTTCTTGGTTTTAGCCTGTTTTGGGACAAAATGGGTATAAGTGGCTTTTAAACTCTCCACATCTATCTTAAAGTCTTATAATTAGTTAGTTTCAATGGATTAAGACACATTTTAACCCCAGAAACACTAACATAGCTGTTTACAGCTTCTAAACAATGTTTTCCTTGTTTTAGCCTGTTTTGGGACAAAATGGGTATAAGTGGCTTTTAAACTCTCCACATCTATCTCAAACTCTTATAATTAGACACTTGCATTGGATTAAGACACATTTTAACCCCAGAAACACTAACAAAGCTGTTTAGTGCTTCTAAGCAATGTTTTCTTGGTTTTAGCCTGTTTTGGGACAAAATGGGTATAAGTCGCTTTTAAACTCTCCACATCTATCTGAAACTCTTATAATTAGTTAGTTGCATTGGATTAAGACACATATTAACCCCAGAAACACTAACATAGCTGTTTACAGCTTCTAAGCAATGTTTTCTTGGTTTTAGCCTGTTTTGGGACAAAATGGGTATAAGTAGCTTTTAGACTCTCCACATCTATCTCAAACTCCTATAATTAGTTAGTTGCATTGGATTAAGACACATTTTAACCCCATAAACACTAACATAGCTGTTTAGTGCTTCTAAGCAATGTTTTTTTGGTTTTAGCCTGTTTTGGGACAAAATGGGTATAAGTGGCTTTTAAACTCTCCACATCTATCTCAATCTCTTATAATTAGTTAGTTGCATTGGATAAAGACACATTTTAACCCCAGAAACACTAACATAGCTGTTTACAGCTTCTAAGCAATGTTTTCTTGGTTTTAGCCTGTTTTGGGACAAAATGGGTATAAGTGGCTTTTAAACTCTCCACATCTATCTCAAACTCTTATAACTAGTCAGTGGCATTGGATAAAGACACATTTTAACCCAGAAACACTAACATAGCTGTTTACAGCTTCTAAGCAATGTTTTCTTGGTTTTAGCCTCTTTTGGGACAAAATGGGTATAAGTGTCTTTTAAACTCTCCACATCTATCTCAATCTCTTATAATTAGTTAGTTGCATTGGATTAAGACACATTTTAACCCCAGAAACACTAACAAAGCTGTTTAGTGCTTCTAAGCAATGTTTTCTTGGTTTTAGCCTGTTTTGGGACAAAATGGGTATAAGTGTCTTTTAAGCTCTCCACATCAATCTCAAACTCTTATAACTAGTCAGTTGCATTGGATTAAGACACATTTTAACCCCAGAAACATTAACATGGCTGTTTACAGCTTCTAAGCAATGTTTTCTTGGTTTTAGCCTGTTTTGGGACAAAATCGGTATAAGTGGCTTTTAAACTCTCCACATCTATCTCAAACTCCTATAATTAGTTAGTTGCATTGGATTAAGACACATTTTAACCCTAGAAACACTAACAAAGCTGTTTAGTGCTTCTAAACAATGTTTTTTTTGTTTTAGCCTGTTTTGGGACAAAATGGGTATAAGTGGCTTTTAAATTCTCCACATCTATCTCAATCTCTTATAATTAGTTAGTTCCATTGGATTAAGACAAAATTTAACCCCAGAAACACTAACAAAGCTGTTTAGTGCTTCTAAGCAATGTTTTCTTGGTTTTAGCCTGTTTTGGGACAAAATGGGTATAAGTGGCTTTTAAACTCTCCACATCTATCTCAAACTCTTATAACTAGTCAGTTGCATTGGATTAAGACACATTTTAACCCCAGAAACACTAACATAGCTGTTTACAGCTTCTAAGCAATGTTTTCTTGGTTTTAGTATGTTTTGGGACAAAATGGGTATAAGTGTCTTTTAAGCTCTCCACATCAATCTCAAACTCTTATAATTAGTTAGTTGCATTGGATTAAGACACATTTTAACCCCAGAAACACTAACATAGCTGTTTACAGCTTCTAAACAATGTTTTCTTGGTTTTAGCCTGTTTTGGGACAAAATGGGTATAAGTGGCTTTTAAACTCTCCACATCTATCGCAAACTCTTATAATTAGACACTTGCATTGGATTAAGACACATTTTAACCCCAGAAACACTAACAAAGCTGTTTAGTGCTTCTAAGCAATGTTTTCTTGGTTTTAGCCTGTTTTGGGACAAAATGGGTATAAGTCGCTTTTAAACTCTCCACATCTATCTGAAACTCTTATAATTAGTTAGTTGCATTGGATTAAGACACATATTAACCCCAGAAACACTAACATAGCTGTTTACAGCTTCTAAGCAATGTTTTCTTGGTTTTAGCCTGTTTTGGGACAAAATGGGTATAAGTAGCTTTTAGACTCTCCACATCTATCTCAAACTCCTATAATTAGTTAGTTGCATTGGATTAAGACACATTTTAACCCCATAAACACTAACATAGCTGTTTAGTGCTTCTAAGCAATGTTTTTTTGGTTTTAGCCTGTTTTGGGACAAAATGGGTATAAGTGGCTTTTAAACTCTCCACATCTATCTCAATCTCTTATAATTAGTTAGTTGCATTGGATAAAGACACATTTTAACCCCAGAAACACTAACATAGCTGTTTACAGCTTCTAAGCAATGTTTTCTTGGTTTTAGCCTGTTTTGGGACAAAATGGGTATAAGTGGCTTTTAAACTCTCCACATCTATCTCAAACTCTTATAACTAGTCAGTGGCATTGGATAAAGACACATTTTAACCCAGAAACACTAACATAGCTGTTTACAGCTTCTAAGCAATGTTTTCTTGGTTTTAGCCTCTTTTGGGACAAAATGGGTATAAGTGTCTTTTAAACTCTCCACATCTATCTCAATCTCTTATAATTAGTTAGTTGCATTGGATTAAGACACATTTTAACCCCAGAAACACTAACAAAGCTGTTTAGTGCTTCTAAGCAATGTTTTCTTGGTTTTAGCCTGTTTTGGGACAAAATGGGTATAAGTGTCTTTTAAGCTCTCCACATCAATCTCAAACTCTTATAACTAGTCAGTTGCATTGGATTAAGACACATTTTAACCCCAGAAACATTAACATGGCTGTTTACAGCTTCTAAGCAATGTTTTCTTGGTTTTAGCCTGTTTTGGGACAAAATCGGTATAAGTGGCTTTTAAACTCTCCACATCTATCTCAAACTCCTATAATTAGTTAGTTGCATTGGATTAAGACACATTTTAACCCTAGAAACACTAACAAAGCTGTTTAGTGCTTCTAAACAATGTTTTTTTTGTTTTAGCCTGTTTTGGGACAAAATGGGTATAAGTGGCTTTTAAATTCTCCACATCTATCTCAATCTCTTATAATTAGTTAGTTCCATTGGATTAAGACAAAATTTAACCCCAGAAACACTAACAAAGCTGTTTAGTGCTTCTAAGCAATGTTTTCTTGGTTTTAGCCTGTTTTGGGACAAAATGGGTATAAGTGGCTTTTAAACTCTCCACATCTATCTCAAACTCTTATAACTAGTCAGTTGCATTGGATTAAGACACATTTTAACCCCAGAAACACTAACATAGTTGTTTACAGCTTCTAAGCAATGTTTTCTTGGTTTTAGTATGTTTTGGGACAAAATGGGTATAAGTGTCTTTTAAGCTCTCCACATCAATCTCAAACTCTTATAATTAGTTAGTTGCATTGGATTAAGACACATTTTAACCCCAGAAACACTAACATAGCTGTTTACAGCTTCTAAACAATGTTTTCTTGGTTTTAGCCTGTTTTGGGACAAAATGGGTATAAGTGGCTTTTAAACTCTCCACATCTATCGCAAACTCTTATAATTAGACACTTGCATTGGATTAAGACACATTTTAACCCCAGAAACACTAACAAAGCTGTTTAGTGCTTCTAAGCAATGTTTTCTTGGTTTTAGCCTGTTTTGGGACAAAATGGGTATAAGTGGCTTTTAAACTCTCCACATCTATCTCAAACTCTTATAACTAGTCAGTTGCATTGGATTAAGACACATTTTAACCCCAGAAACACTAGCATAGCTGTTTACAGCTTCTAAGCAATGTTTTCTTGGTTTTAGTAAGTTTTGGGACAAAATGGGTATAAGTGTCTTTTAAGCTCTCCACATCAATCTCAAACTCTTATAATTAGTTAGTTGCATTGGATTAAGACACATTTTAACCCCATAAACACTAACAAAGCTGTTTAGTGCTTCTAAGCAATGTTTTCTTGGTTTTAGCCTGTTTTGGGACAAAATGGGTATAAGTGGCTTTTAAACTCTCCACATCTATCTCAAACTCTTATAACTAGTCAGTTGCATTGGATTAAGACACATTTTAACCCCAGAAACACTAACATAGCTGTTTACAGCTTCTAAACAATGTTTTCTTGGTTTTAGCCTATTTTGGGACAAAATGGGTATAAGTGGCTTTTAAACTCTCCACATCTATCTCAAACTCTTATAACTAGTCAGTTGCATTGGATTAAGACACATTTTAACCCCAGAAACACTAACATAGCTGTTTACAGCTTCTAAGCAATGTTTTCTTGGTTTTAGTAAGTTTTGGGACAAAATGGGTATAAGTGTCTTTTAAGCTCTCCACATCAATCTCAAACTCTTATAATTAGTTAGTTGCATTGGATTAAGACACATTTTAACCCCATAAACACTAACAAAGCTGTTTAGTGCTTCTAAGCAATGTTTTCTTGGTTTTAGCCTGTTTTGGGACAAAATGGGTATAAGTGGCTTTTAAACTCTCCACATCTATCTCAAACTCTTATAACTAGTCAGTTGCATTGGATTAAGACACATTTTAACCCCAGAAACACTAACATAGCTGTTTACAGCTTCTAAGCAATGTTTTCTTGGTTTTAGTAAGTTTTGGGACAAAATGGGTATAAGGGTCTTTTAAGCTCTCCACATCAATCTCAAACTCTTATAATTAGTTAGTTGCATTGGATTAAGACACATTTTAACCCCATAAACACTAACAAAGCTGTTTAGTGCTTCTAAGCAATGTTTTCTTGGTTTTAGCCTGTTTTGGGACAAAATGGGTATAAGTGGCTTTCAAACTCTCCACATCTATCTCAATCTCTTATAATTAGTTAGTTCCATTGGATTAAGACACATTTTAACCCCAGAAACACTAACAAAGCTGTTTAGTGCTTCTAAGCAATGTTTTCTTGGTTTTAGCCTGTTTTGGGACAAAATGGGTATAAGTGGCTTTTAAACTCTCCACATCTATCTCAAACTCTTATAACTAGTCAGTTGCATTGGATTAAGACACATTTTAACCCCAGAAACACTAACAAAGCTGTTTAGTGATTCTAAGCAATGTTTTCTTGGTTTTAGCCTGTTTTGGGACAAAATGGGTATAAGTGGCTTTTAAACTCTCCACATCTATCTCAAACTCTTATAACTAGTCAGTTGCATTGGATTAAGACACATTTTAACCCCAGAAACACTAACATAGCTGTTTACAGCTTTTAAGCAATGTTTTCTTGGTTTTAGTATGTTTTGGGACAAAATGGGTATAAGTGTCTTTTAAGCTCTCCACATCAATCTCAAACTCTTATAATTAGTTAGTTGCATTGGATTAAGACACATTTTAACCCCAGAAACACTAACATAGCTGTTTACAGCTTCTAAACAATGTTTTCTTGGTTTTGGCCTGTTTTGGGACAAAATGGGTATAAGTGGCTTTTAAACTCTCCACATCTATCTCAAACTCTTATAACTAGTCAGTTGCATTGGATTAAGACACATTTTAACCCCAGAAACACTAACATAGCTGTTTACAGCTTCTAAGCAATGTTTTCTTGGTTTTAGTAAGTTTTGGGACAAAATGGGTATAAGTGTCTTTTAAGCTCTCCACATCAATCTCAAACTCTTATAATTAGTTAGTTGCATTGGATTAAGACACATTTTAACCCCATAAACACTAACAAAGCTGTTTAGTGCTTCTAAGCAATGTTTTCTTGGTTTTAGCCTGTTTTGGGACAAAATGGGTATAAGTGGCTTTTAAACTCTCCACATCTATCTCAATCTCTTATAATTAGTTAGTTCCATTGGATTAAGACACATTTTAACCCCAGAAACACTAACAAAGCTGTTTAGTGCTTCTAAGCAACGTTTTCTTGGTTTTAGCCTGTTTTGGGACAAAATGGGTATAAGTGGCTTTTAAACTCTCCACATCTATCTCAAACTCTTATAACTAGTCAGTTGCATTGGATTAAGACACATTTTAACCCCCGAAACACTAACAAAGCTGTTTAGTGCTTCTAAGCAATGTTTTCTTGGTTTTAGCCTGTTTTGGGACAAAATGGGTATAAGTGGCTTTTAAACTCTCCACATCTATCTCAAACTCTTATAACTAGTCAGTTGCATTGGATTAAGACACATTCTAACCCCAGAAACACTAACATAGCTGTTTACAGCTTTTAAGCAATGTTTTCTTGGTTTTAGTATGTTTTGGGACAAAATGGGTATAAGTGTCTTTTAAGCTCTCCACATCAATCTCAAACTCTTATAATTAGTTAGTTTCATTGGATTAAGACACATTTTAACCCCAGAAACACTAACATAGCTGTTTACAGCTTCTAAACAATGTTTTCTTGGTTTTAGCCTATTTTGGGACAAAATGGGTATAAGTGGCTTTTAAACTCTCCACATCTATCTCAAACTCTTATAACTAGTCAGTTGCATTGGATTAAGACACATTTTAACCCCAGAAACACTAACAAAGCTGTTTAGTGCTTCTAAGCAATGTTTTCTTGGTTTTAGCCTGTTTTGGGACAAAATGGGTATAAGTGGCTTTTAAACTCTCCACATCTATCTCAAACTCTTATAACTAGTCAGTTGCATTGGATTAAGACACATTTTAACCCCAGAAACACTAACATAGCTGTTTACAGCTTCTAAGCAATGTTTTCTTGGTTTTAGTATGTTTTGGGACAAAATGGGTATAAGTGTCTTTTAAGCTCTCCACATCAATCTCAAACTCTTATAATTAGTTAGTTGCATTGGATTAAGACACATTTTAACCCCAGAAACACTAACATAGCTGTTTACAGCTTCTAAACAATGTTTTCTTGGTTTTAGCCTATTTTGGGACAAAATGGGTATAAGTGGCTTTTAAACTCTCCACATCTATCTCAAACTCTTATAACTAGTCAGTTGCATTGGATTAAGACACATTTTAACCCCAGAAACACTAACATAGCTGTTTACAGCTTCTAAGCAATGTTTTCTTGGTTTTAGTAAGTTTTGGGACAAAATGGGTATAAGTGTCTTTTAAGCTCTCCACATCAATCTCAAACTCTTATAATTAGTTAGTTGCATTGGATTAAGACACATTTTAACCCCATAAACACTAACAAAGCTGTTTAGTGCTTCTAAGCAATGTTTTCTTGGTTTTAGCCTGTTTTGGGACAAAATGGGTATAAGTGGCTTTTAAACTCTCCACATCTATCTCAAACTCTTATAACTAGTCAGTTGCATTGGATTAAGACACATTTTAACCCCAGAAACACTAACATAGCTGTTTACAGCTTTTAAGCAATGTTTTCTTGGTTTTAGTATGTTTTGGGACAAAATGGGTATAAGTGTCTTTTAAGCTCTCCACATCAATCTCAAACTCTTATAATTAGTTAGTTGCATTGGATTAAGACACATTTTAACCCCAGAAACACTAACATAGCTGTTTACAGCTTCTAAACAATGTTTTCTTGGTTTTAGCCTGTTTTGGGACAAAATGGGTATAAGTGGCTTTTAAACTCTCCACATCTATCTCAAACTCTTATAACTAGTCAGTTGCATTGGATTAAGACACATTTTAACCCCAGAAACACTAGCATAGCTGTTTACAGCTTCTAAGCAATGTTTTCTTGGTTTTAGTAAGTTTTGGGACAAAATGGGTATAAGTGTCTTTTAAGCTCTCCACATCAATCTCAAACTCTTATAATTAGTTAGTTGCATTGGATTAAGACACATTTTAACCCCATAAACACTAACAAAGCTGTTTAGTGCTTCTAAGCAATGTTTTCTTGGTTTTAGCCTGTTTTGGGACAAAATGGGTATAAGTGGCTTTTAAACTCTCCACATCTATCTCAAACTCTTATAACTAGTCAGTTGCATTGGATTAAGACACATTTTAACCCCAGAAACACTAACATAGCTGTTTACAGCTTCTAAACAATGTTTTCTTGGTTTTAGCCTGTTTTGGGACAAAATCGGTATAAGTGGCTTTTAAACTCTCCACATCTATCTCAAACTCCTATAATTAGTTAGTTGCATTGAATTAAGACACATTTTAACCCCATAAACACTAACAAAGCTGTTTAGTGCTTCTAAGCAATGTTTTCTTGGTTTTAGCCTGTTTTGGGACAAAATGGGTATAAGTGGCTTTTAAACTCTCCACATCTATCTCAATCTCTTATAATTAGTTAGTTCCATTGGATTAAGACACATTTTAACCCCAGAAACACTAACAAAGCTGTTTAGTGCTTCTAAGCAATGTTTTCTTGGTTTTAGCCTGTTTTGGGACAAAATGGGTATAAGTGGCTTTTAAACTCTCCACATCTATCTCAAACTCTTATAACTAGTCAGTTGCATTGGATTAAGACACATTTTAACCCCAGAAACACTAACATAGCTGTTTACAGCTTTTAAGCAATGTTTTCTTGGTTTTAGTATGTTTTGGGACAAAATGGGTATAAGTGTCTTTTAAGCTCTCCACATCAATCTCAAACTCTTATAATTAGTTAGTTGCATTGGATTAAGACACATTTTAACCCCAGAAACACTAACATAGCTGTTTACAGCTTCTAAACAATGTTTTCTTGGTTTTAGCCTGTTTTGGGACAAAATGGGTATAAGTGGCTTTTAAACTCTCCACATCTATCTCAAACTCTTATAACTAGTCAGTTGCATTGGATTAAGACACATTTTAACCCCAGAAACACTAACATAGCTGTTTAGTGCATCTAAGCAATGTTTTCTTGGTTTTAGTATGTTTTGGGACAAAATGGGTATAAGTGTCTTTTAAGCTCTCCACATCAATCTCAGACTCTTATAATTAGTTAGTTGCATTGGATTAAGACACATTTTAACCCCAGAAACACTAACATAGCCGTTTACAGCTTCTAAACAATGTTTTCTTGGTTTTAGCCTGTTTTCGGACAAAATGGGTATAAGTGGCTTTTAAACTCTCCACATCTATCTCAAAGTCCTATAATTAGTTAGTTGCATTGGATTAAGACACATTTTAACCCTAGAAACACTAACAAAGCTGTTTAGTGCTTCTAAACAATGTTTTTTTTGTTTTAGCCTGTTTTGGGACAAAATGGGTATAAGTGGCTTTTAAACTCTCCACATCTATCTCAAACTCCTATAATTAGTTAGTTGCATTGGATTAAGACACATTTTAACCCCAGAAACACTAAAAAAGCTGTTTAGTGCTTTTAAGCAATGTTTTCTTGGTTTTAGCCTGTTTTGGGACAAAATGGGTATAAGTGGCTTTTAAACTCTCCACATCTATCTCAAACTCTTATAACTAGTCAGTTGCATTGGATTAAGACACATTTTAACCCCAGAAACACTAACATAGCTGTTTACAGCTTCTAAGCAATGTTTTCTTGGTTTTAGCCTGTTTTGGGACAAAATGGGTATAAGTGGCTTTTAGACTCTCCACATCTATCTCAAACTCCTATAATTAGTTAGATGCATTGGATTAAGACACATTTAACCCCATAAACACTAACATAGCTGTTTAGTGCTTCTAAGCAATGTTTTTGTTGGTTTTAGCCTGTTTTGGGACAAAATGGGTATAAGTGGCTTTTAAACTCTTCACATCTATCTCAATCTCTTATAATTAGTTAGTTGCATTGGATTAAGACACATTTTAACCCCAGAAACACTAACATAGCTGTTTACAGCTTCTAAGCAATGTTTTCTTGGTGTTAGCCTGTTTTGGGACAAAATGGGTATAAGTGGCTTTTAGACTCTCCACATCTATCTCAAACTCCTATAATTAGTTAGATGCATTGGATTAAGACACATTTAACCCCATAAACACTAACATAGCTGTTTAGTGCTTCTAAGCAATGTTTTTTTTGGTTTTAGCCTGTTTTGGGACAAAATGGGTATAAGTGGCTTTTAAACTCTTCACATCTATCTCAATCTCTTATAATTAGTTAGTTGCATTGGATTAAGACACATTTTAACCCCAGAAACACTAACATAGCTGTTTACAGCTTCTAAGCAATGTTTTCTTGGTTTTATTATGTTTTGGGACAAAATGGGTATAAGTGTCTTTTAAGCTCTCCACATCAATCTCAGACTCTTATAATTAGTTAGTTGCATTGGATTAAGACACATTTTAACCCCAGAAACATTAACATAGCTGTTTACAGCTTCTAAGCAATGTTTTCTTGGTTTTAGCCTGTTTTGGGACAAAATGGTTATAAGTGGCTTTTAAACTCTCCACATCTATCTCAAACTCTTATAACTAGTCAGTAGCATTGGATAAAGACACATTTTAACCCCAGAAACACTAACATAGCTGTTTACAGCTTCTAAACAATGTTTTCTTGGTTTTAGCCTGTTTTGGGACAAAATGGGTATAAGTGGCTTTTAAACTCTCCACATCTATCTCAAACTCTTATAACTAGTCAGTTGCATTGGATTAAGACACATTTTAACCCCAGAAACACTAACATAGCTGTTTAGTGCTTCTAAGCAATGTTTTCTTGGTTTTTGCCTGTTTTGGGACAAAATGGGTATAAGTGGCTTTTAAACTCTCCACATCTATCTCAAACTCTTATAATTAGTTAGTTGCATTAGATTAAGACACATTTTAACCCCAGAAACACTAACATAGCTGTTTAGTGCTTCTAAGCAATGTTTTCTTGGTTTTAGCCTGTTTTGGGACAAAATGGGTATAAGTGGCTTTTAAACTCTCCACATCTCAAACTCTTATAACTAGTCAGTTGCATTGGATTAAGACACATTTTAACCCCAGAAACACTAACATAGCTGTTTACAGCTTTTAAGCAATGTTTTCTTGGTTTTAGTATGTTTTGGGACAAAATGGGTATAAGTGTCTTTTAAGCTCTCCACATCAATCTCAAACTCTTATAATTAGTTAGTTGCATTGGATTAAGACACATTTTAACCCCAGAAACACTAACATAGCTGTTTACAGCTTCTAAACAATGTTTTGTTGGTTTTAGCCTGTTTTGGGACAAAATGGGTATATGTGGCTTTTAAACTCTCCACATCTATCTCAATCTCTTATAATTAGTTAGTTCCATTGGATTAAGACACATTCTAAGCAATGTTTTCTTGGTTTTAGCCTGTTTTGGGACAAAATGGGTATTAGTGGCTTTTAAACTCTCAACATCTATCTATTATAATTAGTTAGTTGCATTGGATTAAGACACATTTTAACCCCAGAAACACTAACAAAGCTGTTTAGTGCTTCTAAGCAATGTTTTCTTGGTTTTAGCCGGTTTTGGGACAAAATGGGTATAAGTGGCCTTTAAACTCTCCGCATCTATCTTAAAGTCTTATAATTAGTTAGTTGCATTGGATTAAGACACATTTTAACCCCAGAAACATTAACATGGCTGTTTACAGCTTCTAAGCAATGTTTTCTTGGTTTTAGTATGTTTTGGGACAAAATGGGTATAAGTGTCTTTTAAGCTCTCCACATCAATCTCAAACTCTTATAATTAGTTAGTTGCATTGGATTAAGACACATTTTAACCCCAGAAACACTAACATAGCCGTTTACAGCTTCTAAACAATGTTTTCTTGGTTTTAGCCTGTTTTCGGACAAAATGGGTATAAGTGGCTTTTAAACTCTCCACATCTATCTCAAAGTCCTATAATTAGTTAGTTGCATTGGATTAAGACACATTTTAACCCTAGAAACACTAACAAAGCTGTTTAGTGCTTCTAAACAATGTTTTTTTTGTTTTAGCCTGTTTTGGGACAAAATGGGTATAAGTGGCTTTTAAACTCTCCACATCTATCTCAAACTCCTATAATTAGTTAGTTGCATTGGATTAAGACACATTTTAACCCCAGAAACACTAAAAAAGCTGTTTAGTGCTTTTAAGCAATGTTTTCTTGGTTTTAGCCTGTTTTGGGACAAAATGGGTATAAGTGGCTTTTAAACTCTCCACATCTATCTCAAACTCTTATAACTAGTCAGTTGCATTGGATTAAGACACATTTTAACCCCAGAAACACTAACATAGCTGTTTACAGCTTCTAAGCAATGTTTTCTTGGTTTTAGCCTGTTTTGGGACAAAATGGGTATAAGTGGCTTTTAGACTCTCCACATCTATCTCAAACTCCTATAATTAGTTAGATGCATTGGATTAAGACACATTTAACCCCATAAACACTAACATAGCTGTTTAGTGCTTCTAAGCAATGTTTTTTTTGGTTTTAGCCTGTTTTGGGACAAAATGGGTATAAGTGGCTTTTAAACTCTTCACATCTATCTCAATCTCTTATAATTAGTTAGTTGCATTGGATTAAGACACATTTTAACCCCAGAAACACTAACATAGCTGTTTACAGCTTCTAAGCAATGTTTTCTTGGTTTTAGTATGTTTTGGGACAAAATGGGTATAAGTGTCTTTTAAGCTCTCCACATCAATCTCAGACTCTTATAATTAGTTAGTTGCATTGGATTAAGACACATTTTAACCCCAGAAACATTAACATAGCTGTTTACAGCTTCTAAGCAATGTTTTCTTGGTTTTAGCCTGTTTTGGGACAAAATGGTTATAAGTGGCTTTTAAACTCTCCACATCTATCTCAAACTCTTATAACTAGTCAGTAGCATTGGATAAAGACACATTTTAACCCCAGAAACACTAACATAGCTGTTTACAGCTTCTAAACAATGTTTTCTTGGTTTTAGCCTGTTTTGGGACAAAATGGGTATAAGTGGCTTTTAAACTCTCCACATCTATCTCAAACTCTTATAACTAGTCAGTTGCATTGGATTAAGACACATTTTAACCCCAGAAACACTAACATAGCTGTTTAGTGCTTCTAAGCAATGTTTTCTTGGTTTTTGCCTGTTTTGGGACAAAATGGGTATAAGTGGCTTTTAAACTCTCCACATCTATCTCAAACTCTTATAATTAGTTAGTTGCATTAGATTAAGACACATTTTAACCCCAGAAACACTAACATAGCTGTTTAGTGCTTCTAAGCAATGTTTTCTTGGTTTTAGCCTGTTTTGGGACAAAATGGGTATAAGTGGCTTTTAAACTCTCCACATCTCAAACTCTTATAACTAGCCAGTTGCATTGGATTAAGACACATTTTAACCCCAGAAACACTAACATAGCTGTTTACAGCTTTTAAGCAATGTTTTCTTGGTTTTAGTATGTTTTGGGACAAAATGGGTATAAGTGTCTTTTAAGCTCTCCACATCAATCTCAAACTCTTATAATTAGTTAGTTGCATTGGATTAAGACACATTTTAACCCCAGAAACACTAACATAGCTGTTTACAGCTTCTAAACAATGTTTTGTTGGTTTTAGCCTGTTTTGGGACAAAATGGGTATATGTGGCTTTTAAACTCTCCACATCTATCTCAATCTCTTATAATTAGTTAGTTCCATTGGATTAAGACACATTCTAAGCAATGTTTTCTTGGTTTTAGCCTGTTTTGGGACAAAATGGGTATTAGTGGCTTTTAAACTCTCAACATCTATCTATTATAATTAGTTAGTTGCATTGGATTAAGACACATTTTAACCCCAGAAACACTAACAAAGCTGTTTAGTGCTTCTAAGCAATGTTTTCTTGGTTTTAGCCGGTTTTGGGACAAAATGGGTATAAGTGGCCTTTAAACTCTCCGCATCTATCTTAAAGTCTTATAATTAGTTAGTTGCATTGGATTAAGACACATTTTAACCCCAGAAACATTAACATGGCTGTTTACAGCTTCTAAGCAATGTGTTAGACTTTGTAGAATAAAGAAGAGAATCAAGAGAGTGATGAGAGATGTCGGTAGACAAAGAGAATGAGGAAGAAGAAAAGATTAGGTTATTGTTCCATAAGAATATCGGTTACAATGTAGGCTAATGCCTATTTATATCATGAGAAACTCTAGGGCTACACCCTTTACAAACCGCACAGCTAAGTGATAGGGACAGGAAGAGAGAAGAGACTAATCCCAAGGTTGATAGCGACCCGTCTTAGTCTCCTTAAACCAAACATCACCCGTGACTCTTCTTGCTCCACTTGCGCTTTCCCTCCAACGGCTATCTTGGGAATTCTAGAGTCTTCTAATGGGCTTAGGATGAGCAGGCCTCCTCTCCATTCCTTATCACTAGAAGACTCGGCCATTTCACCACACTTGTACGGACAGCCCATATTCAATACTCGTACGGACGGCCATGGCTGCCTTAGGCTTATTCTTTTGATCAATACTCCCCCTCAAGCTTAGCCTAATGAAATGGCTAAGCTTGGAACCCGTGAAGCAGCACCTCATTAAAAAACCTTGACTTAGAAAACCTCATGGGACAAAACCAAGTCGAGGGAAAAAGAGTGTGCTGTCCACGGATTAGAGAAGCTTGATCATGGCCGTGTAATGTCTACAAGTCCAAGTTTGCTATAGATGTGATCACAAACCTTGGAGCTTGCAGACTTGGTGAAGATGTCAGCTAGCTGATCTTGACTCCTTGTGTGGCATGGTAACACCACTCCTTCTTCAATCTTCTCTCTCACCTTGTGGCAATCGCTTTCTATGTGCTTGGTCCTCTCATGAAAGACTGAGTTTGTGGCAATGTGGATGGCCGCTTCATTGTCGCAGTGCATGGTCATGGGCTGCTTTGTCTCGATGCCTAAATCCTTGAGTAGGCCCTTCAGCCATGTCATCTCGTTAGTGAGCTTCCTCATAGCTCTATACTCGGCCTCGGCGCTAGAGCATGAAACCACCTTTTGTTTCTTAGACCTCCATGTAACCAAGTTGCCTCCAACAAACGTGCAGTACCCAGTGGTGGATCTCCTATCCAGCGTGTCGCCATTGTAATCCGCATCACAATAGCCAACGATTTCGGTGTTGTCATTCTTGCCCATCCAAATACCTTGACCCGGACTGCCCTTGAGATAGCTTAGGATCCTCTCGACTTGACTCCATTGGTACTTGCTTGGTGCCTTCATATGTTGGCTAACCTGATTCACAGCATAAGATATGTCAGGTCGTGTGATAGTAAGGTATATCAGCTTACCTACAAGCCGGCGATAGCGTGTGACGTCTAAGAATGGCTCGTCCATTGGTTCCTTAGGTCGGCCTTCCATTGCCCGTAAGCTCTCCCCCTTTCGCTTGAGCTGGTAATCTTCATCAAGGGGCGTAGCAACCGGAGACACACCAAGCTTGCCAGTCTCCTCTAACAAGTCAAGAGTATACTTGCGTTGTGAGAGGAAGAGTCCTTCCGGTGAGCGACAAATCTCAATACCAAGAAAGTATTTGAGTTCCCCAAGGTCCTTGATGTCAAATACCGACTTGAGAGAGTCCTTGGTGTCCTGAATGGCCGCCTTATCATCACCAGTCACGATGATGTCGTCGACGTATATGAGCACCACCACCCAACCAATAGAGGTGCGACGCGTGAAGAGAGTATGATCAGCCTCCGATCGCGTAAAACCATCAGTCTTGAGAGTGGCGCTTAGTTTGTGGTACCACGCTCGTGGGGACTGCTTAAGGCCATAGATGGCCTTACGTAGCCTCAAGACTTTTCCGGGTGTAACCATGTCTTCAAGGCCGGGAGGAGGCGTCATGTACACTTCTTCATCAAGTTCACCTTGAAGGAAGGCGTTCTTCACATCCATCTGCCATAAGTCCCATGAGAGGTTGACAGCAAGTGACAGCACAACCCGAACCGTATGGAGCTTGGCCACGGGTGCAAAGGTGTCCGTGTAGTCCGCGCCATAGGTTTGGGTGAAGCCACGGGCCACTAACCTGGCTTTATGCCGTTCAATGTCACCATTGCTCAAATATTTTATGGTAAACACCCATTTGGAGCTAACTGCCCGCTTGCCTTGAGGAAGATCCGATTCGTCCCACGTATGATTCCGGATCATGGCGCCAGTTTCATCCTTGACCGCATCTAACCAAACTTGATGTGCCTTGGCTTCATCATATGTCTGCGGGATCCAATTGGCGTCCACTTGGCCGAAGAAAGCTTGGTGATCCGCAGGTAACAGCTCAAGGGAACAAACGGACTGAATGGGATGAGCGACAGCTTGGCTATTGTAATAGACACGCTTGTTCTTCCAAGTGGAGGGATCCGACCGAGGTCTGGTGCTCCGACGCAGGACTGGTGCCGGAAGTGGATCCACGCTAGGCAACACGGTGGACGTACCGTCCGTAGGAGCCGTCTCCGTGTTTTCCTCGGTAGAGGCCGCCGCCGGAGCATGCGTGTCCGTTGTAGGGCCAGGGACGGGAACGCCGGTTATGGGTAGGCCAGTCTCGAGAGATTCACCATCTTGGGCTGAACCATTGTCATTTGCATCTCCTTGGTCAGACCCACCATTGGTAGAAATTTGACTTAGTGTTGGCCGCACGGCACCCGTTGGTGGAGATGGGTTGCCAAGATGATCAAGAAGGAACCGTAGACTCGAAGCTCGGTCATTAGGTGAGTGAGCGAGATCTTTAAGGCTGTTCCAATCCCTCTTGTCATGGTAGCCCACATGTTCTAGAAACCGGACATCTCGAGAGACATATAGTCGACTTGTGGCCGGATCATAACATTTGTACCCCTTTTGTGTGGTGGAGTAGCCAATGAACATACACTTTGTACTTTTGGCATCCAGCTTACTCCTTTGTTCTCCTGGTACTAACACAAAACAAACACAGCCGAAAACTCGTAAGTGATCAAGAGATGGTTTAAATTTGTTTAGTACTTCAAATGGAGATAAGTCATGAAGAACTCTAGTTGGTGTTCGGTTGATTAGGTAGCATGCAGTCATCACGGCATCACCCCAATATCGTTTAGGAACACTCGAATGGAACATGATTGCCCGCGCCACTTCCATGAGGTGCCGGTTCTTCCTCTCGGCCACACCATTTTGTTGTGGCGTGTAGGGACAACTAGTTTGATGGAGAATGCCATGCTTGGAGAGATGTTCTTTGAACTTGCAACTTGTGTATTCCCCCCCATTATCAGACCTAAGTACCTTAAGTTTAGCATTGAAGTGATTAGTCACATAGTTTTGAAAATTGATAAAGGCATCAAATACTCTATCTTTAGATGGCAACAAGGTAATCCAAGTGTATTTTGATTTTTCATCAATAAAGGTCACAAAATACTTGTTATTATCTCTAGATAGGCATGGTGATGTCCAAACATCTGAGTGAACTAAATCAAAACAATCCTCATAAATAGTAGTTGACTTAGGAAAGATAGACTTGCAATGTTTTCCAAGAATACAAGGTTCACAAGTAGAATTATCAAAAGAAATATTAGGAAACATCAACCCTAAAGCACGTGAATGTGGGTGGCCTAGCCTAGCATGCCACACCATATTCGAATCAACAACAAAACAAGACTTAGTAGAGGATAAATTTGGATCGGTTTTCTCTAGGACATAGAGATCTCCACTCCCTTGCCCTTCTCCAAGAACCTTTCCAGTCTCAATATCCTGAAAATAAACATTGTTAGGACCAAAGATTGCATAACAGTTCAAATCATTTGTGGCCCTCTTAACCGATAGTAAATTGGAGGTAAAGGTAGGCATAAAGAAAGCTTTTGAGGTTTTATCAAATAGTTTCAAGTCCCCTATTCCCTTTACTGGTATTTGTTCTCCATTTGCAATAACAACATTTCCTAAGGCCGGTTTTATGTTGTCAATTAAACTAGGGTTACTAATCATATGATGTGAGGCTCCCGAGTCAATAACAAGCGATTTGCTAGGCCTAGAAGTAAAGAAAGAGATACCAGACTCCTTGAGTGAAGCAATGGAGCGGATGAGAGCCTCAAGGTCTGACTTCCTCACCACATCTCCGTAGGCTGCGGTCATGGCCACCTCATCTCCCTGCTTTGATGATCCGGCTCCTTTATCGCTAACCGCTTCCTTTGAGAGGTTGGCTTTGAACTTGGCCGGCTTGAGGTGAGGATGGAGAACCCAGCACTTGTCTTTCAGATGACCCCGCTTCTTGCAGTGGTCGCACACCAACCACTTCCTCTCCTCTTGCTTGTACGTTCCTTTGTTGGCCGAAGCAAGCTCCCCCTTACCGCTAAACAAATCAAGGGATCCTTGCTCTTTCTGAATTTGGGAGCAAATATCTTCAAAGGAGGGGAGCTTCTCGGCCCTTAGGATGTGCTTCAAGAGATCGTTGAAGGACGGATTCAAGGTAAGTAGGAGTCCGAAGACTTTGTCTTGCTCCTTTCGTTCGTTTAGCACACTTGCCTCAAGTGTACTTGGCCGCAACATGTCAAGCTCGGACCATAGTGCACGGAACTTACCAAGATGCTTAGTGAACTCCACATCATCTTGGTTAAGATCATTTATGGCCTTCTTGACCTCAAAGACTCTAGTCATGTTAGAGACATTACCATACACGCCTTTAAGTGTTTCCCACAGTTCCTTGGCCGTCTCGCAATATGAGTAGGCCTCAAGGATAGGCGTGTCCAGAGAGTTTTGGAGAACAGATAGGACAACTTGGTCTTCTTGGAACCATTTGGCCTTCCTCTCGCTCTCTTCCGAGGCGGAAGCGGAGGAAGAGAGCGAGACGGGCCTGTACGGACGGTACAGAGAAGAACTGTGGTAGGGACACTTAAAACGGGTTTAAGTGTCGTCTAAACACTCCAAATTCATCCCGAACTCTTACAATTAGTCAAATGCATTGGAATGTCACACATTCTGACCCTAGAAATAGTAACAACGCTGTTTACTGCTTTGAATCAACGTTTTCTCGGTTTTAGCCTGTTTCGGGACAAAATGGGTATAAGTGGTGGCTAAACACTCGAAATTCAACCCTATTAGAATGTACCAAGGAGGAGAGAAGAGAGGCCGGTAAGGCCGAGCCTTGGAAGAAGAGAAGACAGGCCGGAAAGGCCATGTAAAGGCCGGTAAGGCCATGTCCGTGTCCGTTCACGGACACGGTACATGGTACCGGACACGGTACATGGTCGCTCACGGACACGGACATGGCCTTACCGGCCTTTACATGGCCTTTCCGGCCTGTCTTCTCTTCTTCCAAGGCTCGGCCTTACCGGCCTCTCCTCTCTCCTCCTTGGTACATTCTAATATTTTCTCGGTTTAAGCCTGTTTTGGGATAAACGGGTTTAAGTGTTGTCTAAACACTCCAGATTCATACCGAACTCTTACAATTAGTCAAATGCATTGGAATGTCACACATTCTGACCCTAGAAATAGTAACAGAGCTGTTTACTGCTTTGAATCAATGTTTTCTCGGTTTTAGCCTGTTTCGGGACAAAATGGGTATAAGTGGTGGCTAAACACTCGAAATTCAACCCGAACTCTTGTAATTAGTCAAATGCATTGGATTGTTACATATTTGACCCTAGAAAGAGTAACATAGCTGATTACTGCTTCAAATCAATGTTTTCTCTCAGTTTTAGCATGTTTTCTCGGTTTAAGCCTGTTTTGGGATAAAACGGGTTTAAGTGTTGTCTAAACACTCCAAATTCATCCCGAACTCTTAAAATTAGTCAAATGCATTGGAATGTCACACATTCTGACCCTAGAAACAGTAACAACGCTGTTTACTGCTTTGAATCAACGTTTTCTCGGTTTTAGCCTCTTTCGGGACTAATTGGGTATAAGTGGTGGCTAAACACTCGAAATTCAACCCGAACTCTTGTAATTAGTCAAATGCATTGGATTGTTACATATTTGACCCTAGAAAGAGTAACATAGCTGATTACTGCTTCAAATCAATGTTTTCTCTCGGTTTTAGCATGTTTTCTCGGTTTAAGCCTGTTTTGGGATAAAACGGGTTTAAGTGTTGTCTAAACACTCCAAATTCATCCCGAACTCTTAAAATTAGTCAAATGCATTGGAATGTCACACATTCTGACCCTAGAAATTGTAACAGAGCTGTATACTGCTTTGAATCAATGTTTTCTCGGTTTTAGCCTGTTTCGGGACAAAATGGGTATAAGTGGTGGCTAAACATTCCAAATTCAACCCAAACTCTTGAAATTAGTCAAATGCATTGGATTGTTACATATTTTGACCCTAGAAAGAGTAACACAGCTGATTACTGCTTCAAATCAATGTTTTCTCTCGGTTTTAGCATGTTTTCTCGGTTTAAGCCTGTTTTGGGATAAAACGGGTTTAAGTGTTGTCTAAACACTCCAAATTCATCCCGAACTCTTACAATTAGTCAAATGCATTGGACTGTCACACATTCTGACCCTAGAAATAGTAACAGAGCTGTATACTGCTTTGAATCAATGTTTTCTCGGTTTTAGCCTGTTTCGGGACAAAATGGGTATAAGTGGTGGCTAAACACTCGAAATTCAACCCGAACTCTTGTAATTAGTCAAATGCATTGGATTGTTACATATTTGACCCTAGAAAGAGTAACATAGCTGATTACTGCTTCAAATCAATGTTTTCTCTCGGTTTTAGCATGTTTTCTCGGTTTAAGCCTGTTTTGGGATAAAACGGGTTTAAGTGTTGTCTAAACACTCCAAATTCATCCCGAACTCTTAAAATTAGTCAAATGCATTGGAATGTCACACATTCTGACCCTAGAAATTGTAACAGAGCTGTTTACTGCTTAGAATCAACGTTTTCTTGGTTTTAGCCTGTTTCGGGACAAAATGGGTATAAGTGGTGGCTAAACATTCCAAATTCAACCCGACCTCTTGAAATTAGTCAAATGCATTGGATTGTTACATATTTTGACCCTAGAATGAGTAACACAGCTGATTACTATTAGCATGTAAGAAGGAGAAGAGAAGAAAGAGGCCGGTAAGGCCGAACTATGGAAGAAGAAGAGAGTGGCCGGTGAGGCCATGGGAGGCATGAGAGCGGCCAGTTAGGCCGCGAACACAATGAGAAAGGCCATGTGGGCCGTGTGAGCAAGGAAGAGACAAGTTAGCAAGGCCATGAGTGCCTTATAAGAAGAACAAAGGCCTTATAAGAAGAAGAAGCCCAAGAAGAAGGAAATATCTCACAAGGAAGGAAAGAAGGATCTAATGGCCACAATGAAAGGAAGGAAGAAGGATCAAACGGTCACAAGGCAAGGAAGGAAGGAAGGATCACGTGTGGCTTTGGTTGGGAAGCATAGCGAGTCAACCAAAGGGAAGGAGCTGTCCCTTTCAATATACACCAACTCGTGAATGTCACTTTCAGCTCCCATTGGAATCTCATTGTGTGTCTAACGGTCATATGCATTTGTTTCCCTATATTAAGTTGTATGAGAGCTCATATGTAATCTAACACAACACAATTCTATTCAATAATAAGAGAATCAATTTCCCTCTCTACACTTGTTCTTGTTCTTATTTCCAATGTAGAGTGTTTAAGGGATAAGGTTAGAGGCTGCCCTTAAGGCAGCCGATTCTCTTCTCAAATATCACCTAAACTCTTCTTTATTTACTGCTTTACTTAGCCTAGATTATGAGGAGTTCATCACAAGTTGATGACCTCTTCTTCTTCTTGAGATCGAGTTAGTGTGTTGTGGGTTTAAGGAGACTTAACCGTTGGGTTTTGTTCATCCTTGTCAAGAGCTTTCTCTCTTGCAAAACCAACATGGTATCAGAGCAAGTTATGTTCTTGGTGACTCAAACTCGATCTTAAGTCAGTCTTTTGATTTGTCTTAGGTCCTAGGTAATTCGCTTATGCTTAGGAGTCTTTAGAGGTTTACTTTTGGTTTAATTGTTCAATCGATTCTTTAGCAGCTCAATGTTGAGTAAGCTTGGTCTCTTGTCTTGTTAGAATTTGTAGACCAAGTGAGTGAAGAGAAATCGAGTTTAAAAGCCCCATCCTTAAGCTTTACCGATTTGGTAATAGCTTTGTTTAATTTGGGATGGTGGGGAAGTGATGAACCAAGGAGCAAATCGTGTTGTTCATGGTGAGGATTCACGGTTCTTGTGTGCTTGTATGAGCTAGGAAATTCTTAGGATTTAATTCTCTTAGTATTTAGTTTGCTAAAGCTTAGTTTCCTTTTCCTTTTAGGATTCTCTTACAATTCTCTTAGGATTGAGTTTCCTTTAAGGGTCTAATTTTGCTTTAGGTTTCTAAATCGCTTCTCTTTCTTCTCAAGGTTGAGAAAGCTTTGTTTCTGGCCGTGGTGTGTCCAGATTCGAGCTTGAGGAAGAGAGAGGTCTCGTTTTTAGCATATATGGTCAGCTTGGTCAAATAGATTAAAGCTGGTCCAAGATGCAGTCTTTTAACCGATGGACACAAGGGTGTTCCAAAGGTGTTTTTAGCTTTTATTTGAATCTGACCACAAAATCATCTTCAATATGATTTCTTGTGGGATATGTTCAATTTAAACCATCGAAATACACTTGTTCATGTGATTTCGTGGATCTTGAAGGATTTATCTTGGAGAACACTCTGTTTAGGTGATTCTTCCATGAATTATGTCATTAAAACCGTGTGGGATTTATTATCCAACGGTTCTTAGAAGTTGCAGCCACTAAAACGCCCATGTTCTTGAGTAAACAAACACCATAGTGTGATACTCTCTAAAGTTCTGGGCTGTTCAAAGCTGTTTAAAGCTTCTTTCAACTCGAGAAAACAGAGTTAAACTCTGTCCATAAGAACTCTTGAGCAAAATCCCCCCACTCTTCCATAATCTTTAATACTTCATACTCTTGGTTACCCTATACTCTATACTCTTTGGTTACTAATACTCTCGGTTACTCTATACTCTCTAAACTCTCTTTTATTTTCAGTAATATAACTCTATATACTCTATACTCTACACTCTAATCTCTCACAATCTCTTGTTTTAGAATCTGTCCCATTGAATTTGGTTTCAGTTTCAACCTTGAAGATTGTGTGGAGCTCGCTTGCTATCTCTAGAAGAAGTGGCGAGGTTGAAGGCTACAAGAAAGCCATGAGGAGGCGCAGCACAATGCCTGGAGTTAGAACCAAGGGCCACCAAGTCTTTGTTAAGCTGGTGGAAGGTGATGAATCAGCCCAAGAGCATGTGTGTTAGTGCCAAGTTGTTGATCGGATGTGCACAAGACTTTAAGGAAGGTCAAGCACAAGGTTTCAAGTGAAATGATGAGATGTCAGCTCATCATCAAGTCAAGGGTACGGGGGAGATCGACTTTCAAGTGACTTCACCGCACCTCACAGTCTATGGTTTCAAACTCTCGGCAACAAGCAAAAGCTTTGCCGATGCGTCTCAAAGATCGGCTCGGACGAAAGCCTTCCACTGCGATTCAGCTTCCGCGCTCTTCACAAAAGTTCTAGACCATAGAGTCATCTTGCAAGTGGAAGTGAAATCATACCAATCCGAGAAGCCGTTCGAAAGTTATGTCCGATTCAGTGGGCATATGTCAGTCTGACGATAAAACTGGCCGGGTTAAAAACCATGGTTAGAGAAGCGGTCTCAAGGAGGAATTCCAAACCGCATCAGTGATCAACTCTCTCCTTCCTATCCATCAAAACACCAAACAGGCTGTGCTCTAAACCCTACTCTATTTAAATTCTTAAATTCATTATATTAGCTCCATTACTAGCCTTTACTCTCTCATGTGATCTCTTAAATTGTCACTTTTGAAATTGTCTTTGATATTCCTCATATTGTTTTATGAGAGCCTCAAAGAAATTTACTTTGATATTCCTCATACATTAGATTATGAGAGCCTCAAAGAAATTGTCTTTGATATTCCTCATATTGTTTTATGAGAGCCTCAAAGAAATTTACTTTGATATTCCTCATACATTAGATTATGAGAGCCTCAAAGAAATTGTCTTTGATATTCCTCATATTGTTCTATGAGAGCCTCAAAGAAATTTACTTTGATATTCCTCATACATTATAGACTATGAGAGCCTCAAAGAAATGTGAAAAATTGTCTTTGATATTCCTCATAACATACACTTATTGTTTCTTCTTTATCACTTGTTTGAAGGGTAAAGAAGATTATGAGAGCCTCAAAGAAATTCTAAAGGTACAAAGATAGAGATCATAAGAAGTGTGTTAAAGGCAAGGTGGACTAAGGAAGAGTAGCGGTTCAAAACATGAAGAGAAGAGAGCTGGTTCTTTACAAACCAAGATCAAGGGACATCATGGATAGTGAAGGCTATACTCTTTTTCCCTTAACAAAGTTTTATCCCAAGAGGTTTTCTTTGTTAAGGTTTTTAATGAGGTAGACAACATTAGTCCACTCTTGATCTTTGGTCCTCATAGTGTCCCGCCGATCAAGCGTGCGGGGGAGTATTAGCATGTAAGAAGGAGAAGAGAAGAAAGAGGCCGGTAAGGCCGAACTATGGAAGAAGAAGAGAGTGGCCGGTGAGGCCATGGGAGGCATGAGAGCGGCCAGTTAGGCCGCGAACACAATGAGAAAGGCCATGTGGGCCGTGTGAGCAAGGAAGAGACAAGTTAGCAAGGCCATGAGTGCCTTATAAGAAGAACAAAGGCCTTATAAGAAGAAGAAGCCCAAGAAGAAGGAAATATCTCACAAGGAAGGAAAGAAGGATCTAATGGCCACAATGAAAGGAAGGAAGAAGGATCAAACGGTCACAAGGCAAGGAAGGAAGGAAGGATCACGTGTGGCTTTGGTTGGGAAGCATAGCGAGTCAACCAAAGGGAAGGAGCTGTCCCTTTCAATATACACCAACTCGTGAATGTCACTTTCAGCTCCCATTGGAATCTCATTGTGTGTCTAACGGTCATATGCATTTGTTTCCCTATATTAAGTTGTATGAGAGCTCATATGTAATCTAACACAACACAATTCTATTCAATAATAAGAGAATCAATTTCCCTCTCTACACTTGTTCTTGTTCTTATTTCCAATGTAGAGTGTTTAAGGGATAAGGTTAGAGGCTGCCCTTAAGGCAGCCGATTCTCTTCTCAAATATCACCTAAACTCTTCTTTATTTACTGCTTTACTTAGCCTAGATTATGAGGAGTTCATCACAAGTTGATGACCTCTTCTTCTTCTTGAGATCGAGTTAGTGTGTTGTGGGTTTAAGGAGACTTAACCGTTGGGTTTTGTTCATCCTTGTCAAGAGCTTTCTCTCTTGCAAAACCAACAATTACTGCTTCAAAACAATGTTTTCTCTCAGTTTTAGCCTGTTTTCTCGGTTTAAGCCTGTTTTGGGATAAAACGGGTTTAAGTGTTGTCTAAACACTCCAAATTCATACTGAACTCTTACAATTAGTCAAATGCATTGGAATGTCACACATTCTGACCCTAGAAACAGTAACAACGCTGTTTACTGCTTTGAATCAACGTTTTCTCGGTTTTAGCCTCTTTCGGGACAAAATGGGTATAAGTGGTGGCTAAACACTCGAAATTCAACCCGAACTCTTGTAATTAGTCAAATGCATTGGATTGTTACATATTTGACCCTAGAAAGAGTAACATAGCTGATTACTGCTTCAAATCAATGTTTTCTCTCGGTTTTAGCATGTTTTCTCGGTTTAAGCCTGTTTTGGGATAAACGGGTTTAAGTGTTGTCTAAACACTCCAGATTCATACCGAACTCTTACAATTAGTCAAATGCATTGGAATGTCACACATTCTGACCCTAGAAATAGTAACAGAGCTGTTTACTGCTTTGAATCAATGTTTTCTCGGTTTTAGCCTGTTTCGGGACAAAATGGGTATAAGTGGTGGCTAAACACTCGAAATTCAACCCGAACTCTTGTAATTAGTCAAATGCATTGGATTGTTACATATTTGACCCTAGAAAGAGTAACATAGCTGATTACTGCTTCAAATCAATGTTTTCTCTCAGTTTTAGCATGTTTTCTCGGTTTAAGCCTGTTTTGGGATAAAACGGGTTTAAGTGTTGTCTAAACACTCCAAATTCATCCCGAACTCTTAAAATTAGTCAAATGCATTGGAATGTCACACATTCTGACCCTAGAAACAGTAACAACGCTGTTTACTGCTTTGAATCAACGTTTTCTCGGTTTTAGCCTCTTTCGGGACTAATTGGGTATAAGTGGTGGCTAAACACTCGAAATTCAACCCGAACTCTTGTAATTAGTCAAATGCATTGGATTGTTACATATTTGACCCTAGAAAGAGTAACATAGCTGATTACTGCTTCAAATCAATGTTTTCTCTCGGTTTTAGCATGTTTTCTCGGTTTAAGCCTGTTTTGGGATAAAACGGGTTTAAGTGTTGTCTAAACACTCCAAATTCATCCCGAACTCTTAAAATTAGTCAAATGCATTGGAATGTCACACATTCTGACCCTAGAAATTGTAACAGAGCTGTATACTGCTTTGAATCAATGTTTTCTCGGTTTTAGCCTGTTTCGGGACAAAATGGGTATAAGTGGTGGCTAAACATTCCAAATTCAACCCAAACTCTTGAAATTAGTCAAATGCATTGGATTGTTACATATTTTGACCCTAGAAAGAGTAACACAGCTGATTACTGCTTCAAATCAATGTTTTCTCTCGGTTTTAGCATGTTTTCTCGGTTTAAGCCTGTTTTGGGATAAAACGGGTTTAAGTGTTGTCTAAACACTCCAAATTCATCCCGAACTCTTACAATTAGTCAAATGCATTGGACTGTCACACATTCTGACCCTAGAAATAGTAACAGAGCTGTATACTGCTTTGAATCAATGTTTTCTCGGTTTTAGCCTGTTTCGGGACAAAATGGGTATAAGTGGTGGCTAAACACTCGAAATTCAACCCGAACTCTTGTAATTAGTCAAATGCATTGGATTGTTACATATTTGACCCTAGAAAGAGTAACATAGCTGATTACTGCTTCAAATCAATGTTTTCTCTTGGTTTTAGCATGTTTTCTCGGTTTAAGCCTGTTTTGGGATAAAACGGGTTTAAGTGTTGTCTAAACACTCCAAATTCATCCCGAACTCTTAAAATTAGTCAAATGCATTGGAATGTCACACATTCTGACCCTAGAAATTGTAACAGAGCTGTTTACTGCTTAGAATCAACGTTTTCTTGGTTTTAGCCTGTTTCGGGACAAAATGGGTATAAGTGGTGGCTAAACATTCCAAATTCAACCCGACCTCTTGAAATTAGTCAAATGCATTGGATTGTTACATATTTTGACCCTAGAATGAGTAACACAGCTGATTACTGCTTCAAAACAATGTTTTCTCTCAGTTTTAGCCTGTTTTCTCGGTTTAAGCCTGTTTTGGGATAAAACGGGTTTAAGTGTTGTCTAAACACTCCAAATTCATACTGAACTCTTACAATTAGTCAAATGCATTGGAATGTCACACATTCTGACCCTAGAAACAGTAACAACGCTGTTTACTGCTTTGAATCAACGTTTTCTCGGTTTTAGCCTCTTTCGGGACAAAATGGGTATAAGTGGTGGCTAAACACTCGAAATTCAACCCGAACTCTTGTAATTAGTCAAATGCATTGGATTGTTACATATTTGACCCTAGAAAGAGTAACATAGCTGATTACTGCTTCAAATCAATGTTTTCTCTCGGTTTTAGCATGTTTTCTCGGTTTAAGCCTGTTTTGGGATAAAACGGGTTTAAGTGTCGTCTAAACACTCCAAATTCATCCCGAACTCTTACAATTAGTCAAATGCATTGGAATGTCACACATTCTGACCCTAGAAATAGTAACAACGCTGTTTACTGCTTTGAATCAACGTTTTCTCGGTTTTAGCCTGTTTCGGGACAAAATGGGTATAAGTGGTGGCTAAACACTCGAAATTCAACCCGAACTCTTCTAATTAGTATAATGCATTGGATTGTTACATATTTGAACCTAGAAAGAGTAACATAGCTGATTACTGCTTCAAATCAATGTTTTCTCTTGGTTTTAGCATGTTTTCTCGGTTTAAAGCCTGTTTTGGGATAAAACGGGTTTAAGTGTTGTCTAAACACTCCAAATTCATCCCGAACTCTTACAATTAGTCAAATGCATTGGACTGTCACACATTCTGACCCTAGAAATAGTAACAGAGCTGTATACTGCTTTGAATCAATGTTTTCTCGGTTTTAGCCTGTTTCGGGACAAAATGGGTATAAGTGGTGGCTAAACACTCGAAATTCAACCCGAACTCTTGTAATTAGTCAAATGCATTGGATTGTTACATATTTGACCCTAGAAAGAGTAACATAGCTGATTACTGCTTCAAATCAATGTTTTCTCTCGGTTTTAGCATGTTTTCTCGGTTTAAGCCTGTTTTGGGATAAAACGGGTTTAAGTGTTGTCTAAACACTCCAAATTCATCCCGAACTCTTAAAATTAGTCAAATGCATTGGAATGTCACACATTATGACCCTAGAAATAGTAACAGAGCTGTATACTGCCTTGAATCAATGTTTTCTCGGTTTTAGCCTGTTTCGGGACAAAATGGGTATAAGTGGTGGCTACACACTCGAAATTCAACTCAAACTCTTCTAATTAGTCAAATGCGTTGGATTGTTACATATTTGACCCTAGAAAGAGTAACATAGCTGATTAATGCTTCAAATCAATGTTTTCTCTCGGTTTTAGCATGTTTTCTCGGTTTAAGCCTGTTTTGGGATAAAACGGGTTTAAGTGTTGTCTAAACACTCCAAATTCATCCCGAACTCTTAAAATTAGTCAAATGCATTGGAATGTCACACATTCTGACCCTAGAAATTGTAACAGAGCTGTTTACTGCTTAGAATCAACGTTTTCTTGGTTTTAGCCTGTTTCGGGACAAAATGGGTATAAGTGGTGGCTAAACATTCCAAATTCAACCCGACCTCTTGAAATTAGTCAAATGCATTGGATTGTTACATATTTTGACCCTAGAATGAGTAACACAGCTGATTACTGCTTCAAAACAATGTTTACTCTCGGTTTTAGCATGTTTTCTCGGTTTAAGCCTGTTTTGGGATAAAACGGGTTTAAGTGTTGTCTAAACACTCCAAATTCATCCCGAACTCTTACAATTAGTCAAATACATTGGAATGTCACACATTCTGACCCTAGAAATAGTAACAGAGCTGTATACTGCTTTGAATCAATGTTTTCTCGGTTTTAGCCTGTTTCGGGACAAAATGGGTATAAGTGGTGGCTAAACACTCGAAATTCAACCCGAACTCTTGTAATTAGTCAAATGCATTGGATTGTTACATATTTGACCCTAGAAAGAGTAACATAGCTGATTACTGCTTCAAATCATTGTTTTCTCTCGGTTTTAGCATGTTTTCTCGGTTTAAGCCTGTTTTGGGATCAAACGGGTTTAAGTGTTGTCTAAACACTCCAAATTCATCCCGAACTCTTAAAATTAGTCAAATGCATTGGAATGTCACACATTCTGACCCTAGAAATTGTAACAGAGCTGTTTACTGCTTAGAATCAACGTTTTCTTGGTTTTAGCCTGTTTCGGGACAAAATGGGTATAAGTGGTGGCTAAACATTCCAAATTCAACCCGACCTCTTGAAATTAGTCAAATGCATTGGATTGTTACATATTTTGACCCTAAAATGAGTAACACAGCTGATTACTGCTTCAAAACAATGTTTTCTCTCAGTTTTAGCCTGTTTTCTCGGTTTAAGCCTGTTTTGGGATAAAACGGGTTTAAGTGTTGTCTAAACACTCCAAATTCATACTGAACTCTTACAATTAGTCAAATGCATTAGAATGTCACACATTCTGACCCTAGAAACAGTAACAACGCTGTTTACTGCTTTGAATCAACGTTTTCTCGGTTTTAGCCTCTTTCGGGACAAAATGGGTATAAGTGGTTGCTAAACACTCGAAATTCAACCCGAACTCTTGTAATTAGTCAAATGCATTGGATTGTTACATATTTGACCCAAGAAAGAGTAACATAGCTGATTACTGCTTCAAATCAATGTTTTCTCTCGGTTTTAGCATGTTTTCTCGGTTTAAGCCTGTTTTGGGATAAAACGGGTTTAAGTGTCGTCTAAACACTCCAAATTCATCCCGAACTCTTACAATTAGTCAAATGCATTGGAATGTCACACATTCTGACCCTAGAAATAGTAACAACGCTGTTTACTGCTTTGAATCAACGTTTTCTCGGTTTTAGCCTGTTTCGGGACAAAATGGGTATAAGTGGTGGCTAAACACTCGAAATTCAACCCTATTAGAATGTACCAAGGAGGAGAGAGGAGAGGCCGGTAAGGCCGAGCCTTGGAAGAAGAGAAGACAGGCCGGAAAGGCCATGTAAAGGCCGGTAAGGCCATGTCCGTGTCCGTGAGCGACCATGTACCGTGTCCGGTACCATGTACCGTGTCCGTGAACGGACCCATGTCCGGTGAGCGGCCAGTTAGGCCGTGAACACATTGAAGAGAAGGCCCGTCCGTACAGGCCCGTCCGTACGACAGGAAGAGAGAAGAGACTAATCCCAAGGTTGATAGCGACCCGTCTTAGTCTCCTTAAACCAAACATCACCCGTGACTCTTCTTGCTCCACTTGCGCTTTCCCTCCAACGGCTATCTTGGGAATTCTAGAGTCTTCTAATGGGCTTAGGATGAGCAGGCCTCCTCTCCATTCCTTATCACTAGAAGACTCGGCCATTTCACCACACTTGTACGGACAGCCCATATTCAATACTCGTACGGACGGCCATGGCTGCCTTAGGCTTATTCTTTTGATCAATACAATGTTTTCTTGGTTTTAGTATGTTTTGGGACAAAATGGGTATAAGTGTCTTTTAAGCTCTCCACATCAATCTCAAACTCTTATAATTAGTTAGTTGCATTGGATTAAGACACATTTTAACCCCAGAAACACTAACATAGCCGTTTACAGCTTCTAAACAATGTTTTCTTGGTTTTAGCCTGTTTTCGGACAAAATGGGTATAAGTGGCTTTTAAACTCTCCACATCTATCTCAAAGTCCTATAATTAGTTAGTTGCATTGGATTAAGACACATTTTAACCCTAGAAACACTAACAAAGCTGTTTAGTGCTTCTAAACAATGTTTTTTTTGTTTTAGCCTGTTTTGGGACAAAATGGGTATAAGTGGCTTTTAAACTCTCCACATCTATCTCAAACTCCTATAATTAGTTAGTTGCATTGGATTAAGACACATTTTAACCCCAGAAACACTAAAAAAGCTGTTTAGTGCTTTTAAGCAATGTTTTCTTGGTTTTAGCCTGTTTTGGGACAAAATGGGTATAAGTGGCTTTTAAACTCTCCACATCTATCTCAAACTCTTATAACTAGTCAGTTGCATTGGATTAAGACACATTTTAACCCCAGAAACACTAACATAGCTGTTTACAGCTTCTAAGCAATGTTTTCTTGGTTTTAGCCTGTTTTGGGACAAAATGGGTATAAGTGGCTTTTAGACTCTCCACATCTATCTCAAACTCCTATAATTAGTTAGATGCATTGGATTAAGACACATTTAACCCCATAAACACTAACATAGCTTTTTAGTGCTTCTAAGCAATGTTTTTTTTGGTTTTAGCCTGTTTTGGGACAAAATGGGTATAAGTGGCTTTTAAACTCTTCACATCTATCTCAATCTCTTATAATTAGTTAGTTGCATTGGATTAAGACACATTTTAACCCCAGAAACACTAACATAGCTGTTTACAGCTTCTAAGCAATGTTTTCTTGGTTTTAGTATGTTTTGGGACAAAATGGGTATAAGTGTCTTTTAAGCTCTCCACATCAATCTCAGACTCTTATAATTAGTTAGTTGCATTGGATTAAGACACATTTTAACCCCAGAAACATTAACATAGCTGTTTACAGCTTCTAAGCAATGTTTTCTTGGTTTTAGCCTGTTTTGGGACAAAATGGTTATAAGTGGCTTTTAAACTCTCCACATCTATCTCAAACTCTTATAACTAGTCAGTAGCATTGGATAAAGACACATTTTAACCCCAGAAACACTAACATAGCTGTTTACAGCTTCTAAACAATGTTTTCTTGGTTTTAGCCTGTTTTGGGACAAAATGGGTATAAGTGGCTTTTAAACTCTCCACATCTATCTCAAACTCTTATAACTAGTCAGTTGCATTGGATTAAGACACATTTTAACCCCAGAAACACTAACATAGCTGTTTACAGCTTCTAAGCAATGTTTTCTTGGTTTTAGTAAGTTTTGGGACAAAATGGGTATAAGTGTCTTTTAAGCTCTCCACATCAATCTCAAACTCTTATAATTAGTTAGTTGCATTGGATTAAGACACATTTTAACCCCATAAACACTAACAAAGCTGTTTAGTGCTTCTAAGCAATGTTTTCTTGGTTTTAGCCTGTTTTGGGACAAAATGGGTATAAGTGGCTTTTAAACTCTCCACATCTCAAACTCTTATAACTAGTCAGTTGCATTGGATTAAGACACATTTTAACCCCAGAAACACTAACATAGCTGTTTACAGCTTTTAAGCAATGTTTTCTTGGTTTTAGTATGTTTTGGGACAAAATGGGTATAAGTGTCTTTTAAGCTCTCCACATCAATCTCAAACTCTTATAATTAGTTAGTTGCATTGGATTAAGACACATTTTAACCCCAGAAACACTAACATAGCTGTTTACAGCTTCTAAACAATGTTTTGTTGGTTTTAGCCTGTTTTGGGACAAAATGGGTATATGTGGCTTTTAAACTCTCCACATCTATCTCAATCTCTTATAATTAGTTAGTTCCATTGGATTAAGACACATTCTAAGCAATGTTTTCTTGGTTTTAGCCTGTTTTGGGACAAAATGGGTATTAGTGGCTTTTAAACTCTCAACATCTATCTATTATAATTAGTTAGTTGCATTGGATTAAGACACATTTTAACCCCAGAAACACTAACAAAGCTGTTTAGTGCTTCTAAGCAATGTTTTCTTGGTTTTAGCCGGTTTTGGGACAAAATGGGTATAAGTGGCCTTTAAACTCTCCGCATCTATCTTAAAGTCTTATAATTAGTTAGTTGCATTGGATTAAGACACATTTTAACCCCAGAAACATTAACATGGCTGTTTACAGCTTCTAAGCAATGTTTTTTTGGTTTTAGCCTGTTTTAGGACAAAATGGGTATAAGTGGCTTTTAAGCTCTCCACATCTATCTCAAAGTCCTATAATTAGTTAGTTGCATTGGATTAAGACACATTTTAACCCTAGAAACACTAACAAAGCTGTTTAGTGCTTCTAAACAATGTTTTTTTTTGTTTTAGCCTGTTTTGGGACAAAATGGGTATAAGTGGCTTTTAAACTCTCCACATCTATCTCAAACTCCTATAATTAGTTAGTTGCATTGGATTAAGACACATTTTAACCCCAGAAACACTAAAAAAGCTGTTTAGTGCTTCTAAGCAATGTTTTCTTGGTTTTAGCCTGTTTTGGGACAAAATGGGTATAAGTGGCTTTTAAACTCTCCACATCTATCTCAAACTCTTATAACTAGTCAGTTGCATTGGATTAAGACACATTTTAACCCCAGAAACACTAACATAGCTGTTTACAGCTTCTAAGCAATGTTTTCTTGGTTTTAGCCTGTTTTGGGACAAAATGGGTATAAGTGGCTTTTAAACTCTCCACATCTATCTCAATCTCTTATAATTAGTTAGTTGCATTGGATTAAGACACATTTTAACCCCAGAAACACTAACATAGCTGTTTACAGCTTCTAAACAATGTTTTCTTGGTTTTAGTATGTTTTGGGACAAAATGGGTATAAGTGGCTTTTAAACTCTCCACATCTATCTCAATCTCTTATAATTAGTTAGTTCCATTGGATTAAGACACATTTTAACCCTTGAAACACTAACAAAGCTGTTTAGTGCTTCTAAACAATGTTTTTTTTGTTTTAGCCTGTTTTGGGACAAAATGGGTATAAGTGGCTTTTAAACTCTCCACATCTATCTCAAACTCCTATAATTAGTTAGTTGCATTGGATTAAGACACATTTTAACCCTAGAAACACTAACATATCTGTTTACAGCTTCTAAGCAATGTTTTCTTGGTTTTAGCCTGTTTTGGGACAAAATGGGTATTAGTGGCTTTTAAACTCTCCACATCGATCTTAAAGTCTTATAATTAGTTAGTTTCAATGGATTAAGACACATTTTAACCCCAGAAACACTAACATAGCTGTTTACAGCTTCTAAGCAATGTTTTCTTTGTTTTAGCCTGTTTTTGGACAAAATGGGTATAAGTGGCTTTTAAATTCTCCACATCTATCTCAATCTCTTATAATTAGTTAGTTGCATTGGATTAAGACACATTTTAACCCCAGAAACACTAACATAGCTGTTTACAGCTTCTAAACAATGTTTTCTTGGTTTTAGCCTGTTTTGGGACAAAATGGGTATAAGTGGCTTTTAAACTCTCCACATCTATCTCAATCTCTTATAATTAGTTAGTTCCATTGGATTAAGACACATTTTAACCCCAGAAACACTAACAAAGCTGTTTAGTGCTTCTAAGCAATGTTTTCTTGGTTTTAGCCTGTTTTGGGACAAAATGGGTATAAGTGGCTTTTAAACTCTCCACATCTATCTCAAACTCTTATAACTAGTCAGTTGCATTGGATTAAGACACATTTTAACCCCAGAAACACTAACATAGCTGTTTACAGCTTTTAAGCAATGTTTTCTTGGTTTTAGTATGTTTTGGGACAAAATGGGTCTTTTAAGCTCTCCACATCAATCTCAAACTCTTATAATTAGTTAGTTGCATTGGATTAAGACACATTTTAACCCCAGAAACACTAACATAGCTGTTTACAGCTTCTAAACAATGTGTTCTTGGTTTTAGCCTGTTTTCGGACAAAATGGGTATAAGTGGCTTTTAAACTCTCCACATCTATCTCAATCTCTTATAATTAGTTAGTTCCATTGGATTAAGACACATTTTAACCCCAGAAACACTAACATAGCTGTTTACAGCTTCTAAGCAATGTTTTCTTGGTTTTAGCCTGTTTTGGGACAAAATGGGTATTAGTGGCTTTTAAACTCTCAACATCTATCTATTATAATTAGTTAGTTGCATTGGATTAAGACACATTTTAACCCCAAAAACACTAACAAAGCTGTTTAGTGCTTCTAAGCAATGTTTTCTTGGTTTTAGCCTGTTGTGGGACAAAATGGGTATAAGTGGCCTTTAAACTCTCCACATCTATCTTAAAGTCTTATAATTAGTTAGTTGCATTGGATTAAGACACATTTTAACCCCAGAAACATTAACATGGCTGTTTACAGCTTCTAAGCAATGTTTTCTTGGTTTTAGCCTGTTTTAGGACAATATGGGTATAAGTGGCTTTTAAACTCTCCACATCTATCTCAAAGTCCTATAATTAGTTAGTTGCATTGGATTAAGACACATTTTAACCCTAGAAACACTAACAAAGCTGTTTAGTGCTTCTAAACAATGTTTTTTTTGTTTTAGCCTGTTTTGGGACAAAATGGGTATAAGTGGCTTTTAAACTCTCCACATCTATCTCAAACTCATATAATTAGTTAGTTGCATTGGATTAAGACACATTTTAACCCCAGAAACACTAAAAAAGCTGTTTAGTGCTTCTAAGCAATGTTTTCTTGGTTTTAGCCTGTTTTGGGACAAAATGGGTATAAGTGGCTTTTAAACTCTCCACATCTATCTCAAACTCTTATAACTAGGCAGTTGCATTGGATTAAGACACATTTTAACCCCAGAAACACTAACATAGCTGTTTACAGCTTCTAAGCAATGTTTTCTTGGTTTTAGCCTGTTTTGGGACAAAATGGGTATAAGTGGCTTTTAGACTCTCCACATCTATCTCAAACTCCTATAATTAGTTAGTTGCATTGGATTAAGACACATTTAACCCCATAAACACTAACATAGCTGTTTAGTGCTTCTAAGCAATGTTTTTTTGGTTTTAGCCTGTTTTGGGACAAAATGGGTATAAGTGGCTTTTAAACTCTTCACATCTATCTCAATCTCTTATAATTAGTTAGTTGCATTGGATAAAGACACATTTTAACCCCAGAAACACTAACATAGCTGTTTACAGCTTCTAAGCAATGTTTTCTTGGTTTTAGCCTGTTTTGGGACAAAATGGGTATAAGTGGCTTTTAAACTCTCCACATCTATCTCAAACTCTTATAACTAGTCAGTAGCATTGGATAAAGACACATTTTAACCCCAAAAACACTAACATAGCTGTTTACAGCTTCTAAGCAATGTTTTCTTGGTTTTAGCCTCTTTTGGGACAAAATGGGTATAAGTGGCTTTTAAACTCTACACATCTATCTCAATCTCTTATAATTAGTTAGTTGCATTGGATTAAGACACATTTTAACCCCAGAAACACTAACAAAGCTGTTTAGTGCTTCTAAGCAGTGTTTTCTATTGATCAAAAGGATAAGCCTAAGGCAGCCATGGCCGTCCGTACGAGTATTGAATATGGGCTGTCCGTACAAGTGTGGTGAAATGGCCGAGTCTTCTAGTGATAAGGAATGGAGAGGAGGCCTGCTCATCCTAAGCCCATTAGAAGACTCTAGAATTCCCAAGATAGCCGTTGGAGGGAAAGCGCAAGTGGAGCAAGAAGAGTCACGGGTGATGTTTGGTTTAAGGAGACTAAGACGGGTCGCTATCAACCTTGGGATTAGTCTCTTCTCTCTTCCTGTCCCTATCACTTAGCTGTGCGGTTTGTAAAGGGTGTAGCCCTAGAGTTTCTCATGATATAAATAGGCATTAGCCTACATTGTAACCGATATTCTTATGGAACAATAACCTAATCTTTTCTTCTTCCTCATTCTCTTTGTCTACCGACATCTCTCATCACTCTCTTGATTCTCTTCTTTATTCTACAAAGTCTAACATGGTATCAGAGCGAGTTCTTCGATTCTCTACAGTCTAATCTCATTCTCCTACTCATTTCTACACTCTAGTCTCCTTATCTTCGTTTCTTCTCACTCACATCTCTTTTATTCTCCGGGTAAAAGCTTTACCCATCGGTCCATAGAAATCCGACCATGGAAAACGCCAAGCCCATTGTTTCACCGGTTGTCCTAAAGGGGACAAACTACTTGCTGTGGACAAGAACCACAAGAACCGCCCTTGGAGGTCGTGGCCTTTGGAGTCATGTCGAGTCCGACTATGTCCCAAAGAAAAACCCCAAAGGAGAGGACGCTTCCGAGGCGGAAGCGGAGGAAGAGAGCGAGAGGAAGGCCAAATGGTTCCAAGAAGACCAAGTTGTCCTATCTGTTCTCCAAAACTCTCTGGACACGCCTATCCTTGAGGCCTACTCATATTGCGAGACGGCCAAGGAACTGTGGGAAACACTTAAAGGCGTGTATGGTAATGTCTCTAACATGACTAGAGTCTTTGAGGTCAAGAAGGCCATAAATGATCTTAACCAAGATGATGTGGAGTTCACTAAGCATCTTGGTAAGTTCCGTGCACTATGGTCCGAGCTTGACATGTTGCGGCCAAGTACACTTGAGGCAAGTGTGCTAAACGAACGAAAGGAGCAAGACAAAGTCTTCGGACTCCTACTTACCTTGAATCCGTCCTTCAACGATCTCTTGAAGCACATCCTAAGGGCCGAGAAGCTCCCCTCCTTTGAAGATATTTGCTCCCAAATTCAGAAAGAGCAAGGATCCCTTGATTTGTTTAGCGGTAAGGGGGAGCTTGCTTCGGCCAACAAAGGAACGTACAAGCAAGAGGAGAGGAAGTGGTTGGTGTGCGACCACTGCAAGAAGCGGGGTCATCTGAAAGACAAGTGCTGGGTTCTCCATCCTCACCTCAAGCCGGCCAAGTTCAAAGCCAACCTCTCAAAGGAAGCGGTTAGCGATAAAGGAGCCGGATCATCAAAGCAGGGAGATGAGGTGGCCATGACCGCAGCCTACGGAGATGTGGTGAGGAAGTCAGACCTTGAGGCTCTCATCCGCTCCATTGCTTCACTCAAGGAGTCTGGTATCTCTTTCTTTACTTCTAGGCCTAGCAAATCGCTTGTTATTGACTCGGGAGCCTCACATCATATGATTAGTAACCCTAGTTTAATTGACAACATAAAACCGGCCTTAGGAAATGTTGTTATTGCAAATGGAGAACAAATACCAGTAAAGGGAATAGGGGACTTGAAACTATTTGATAAAACCTCAAAAGCTTTCTTTATGCCTACCTTTACCTCCAATTTACTATCGGTTAAGAGGGCCACAAATGATTTGAACTGTTATGCAATCTTTGGTCCTAACAATGTTTATTTTCAGGATATTGAGACTGGAAAGGTTCTTGGAGAAGGGCAAGGGAGTGGAGATCTCTATGTCCTAGAGAAAACCGATCCAAATTTATCCTCTACTAAGTCCTGTTTTGTTGTTGATTCGAATATGGTGTGGCATGCTAGGCTAGGCCACCCACATTCACGTGCTTTAGGGTTGATGTTTCCTAATATTTCTTTTGATAATTCTACTTGTGAACCTTGTATTCTTGGAAAACATTGCAAGTCTATCTTTCCTAAGTCAACTACTATTTATGAGGATTGTTTTGATTTAGTTCACTCAGATGTTTGGACATCACCATGCCTATCTAGAGATAATAACAAGTATTTTGTGACCTTTATTGATGAAAAATCAAAATACACTTGGATTACCTTGTTGCCATCTAAAGATAGAGTATTTGATGCCTTTATCAATTTTCAAAACTATGTGACTAATCACTTCAATGCTAAACTTAAGGTACTTAGGTCTGATAATGGGGGGGAATACACAAGTTGCAAGTTCAAAGAACATCTCTCCAAGCATGGCATTCTCCATCAAACTAGTTGTCCCTACACGCCACAACAAAATGGTGTGGCCGAGAGGAAGAACCGGCACCTCATGGAAGTGGCGCGGGCAATCATGTTCCATTCGAGTGTTCCTAAACGATATTGGGGTGATGCCGTGATGACTGCATGCTACCTAATCAACCGAACACCAACTAGAGTTCTTCATGACTTATCTCCATTTGAAGTACTAAACAAATTTAAACCATCTCTTGATCACTTACGAGTTTTCGGCTGTGTTTGTTTTGTGTTAGTACCAGGAGAACAAAGGAGTAAGCTGGATGCCAAAAGTACAAAGTGTATGTTCATTGGCTACTCCACCACACAAAAGGGGTACAAATGTTATGATCCGGCCACAAGTCGACTATATGTCTCTCGAGATGTCCGGTTTCTAGAACATGTGGGCTACCATGACAAGAGGGATTGGAACAGCCTTAAAGATCTCGCTCACTCACCTAATGACCGAGCTTCGAGTCTACGGTTCCTTCTTGATCACCTTGGCAACCCATCTCCACCAACGGGTGCCGTGCGGCCAACACTAAGTCAAATTTCTACCAATGGTGGGTCTGACCAAGGAGATGCAAATGACAATGGTTCAGCCCAAGATGGTGAATCTCTCGAGACTGGCCTACCCATAACCGGCGTTCCCGTCCCTGGCCCTACAACGGACACGCATGCTCCGGCGGCGGCCTCTACCGAGGAAAACACGGAGACGGCTCCTACGGACGGTACGTCCACCGTGTTGCCTAGCGTGGATCCACTTCCGGCACCAGTCCTGCGTCGGAGCACCAGACCTCGGTCGGATCCCTCCACTTGGAAGAACAAGCGTGTCTATTACAATAGCCAAGCTGTCGCTCATCCCATTCAGTCCGTTTGTTCCCTTGAGCTGTTACCTGCGGATCACCAAGCTTTCTTCGGCCAAGTGGACGCCAATTGGATCCCGCAGACATATGATGAAGCCAAGGCACATCAAGTTTGGTTAGATGCGGTCAAGGATGAAACTGGCGCCATGATCCGGAATCATACGTGGGACGAATCGGATCTTCCTCAAGGCAAGCGGGCAGTTAGCTCCAAATGGGTGTTTACCATAAAATATTTGAGCAATGGTGACATTGAACGGCATAAAGCCAGGTTAGTGGCCCGTGGCTTCACCCAAACCTATGGCGCGGACTACACGGACACCTTTGCACCCGTGGCCAAGCTCCATACGGTTCGGGTTGTGCTGTCACTTGCTGTCAACCTCTCATGGGACTTATGGCAGATGGATGTGAAGAACGCCTTCCTTCAAGGTGAACTTGATGAAGAAGTGTACATGACGCCTCCTCCCGGCCTTGAAGACATGGTTACACCCGGAAAAGTCTTGAGGCTACGTAAGGCCATCTATGGCCTTAAGCAGTCCCCACGAGCGTGGTACCACAAACTAAGCGCCACTCTCAAGACTGATGGTTTTACGCGATCGGAGGCTGATCATACTCTCTTCACGCGTCGCACCTCTATTGGTTGGGTGGTGGTGCTCATATACGTCGACGACATCATCGTGACTGGTGATGATAAGGCGGCCATTCAGGACACCAAGGACTCTCTCAAGTCGGTATTTGACATCAAGGACCTTGGGGAACTCAAATACTTTCTTGGTATTGAGATTTGTCGCTCACCGGAAGGACTCTTCCTCTCACAACGCAAGTATACTCTTGACTTGTTAGAGGAGACTGGCAAGCTTGGTGTGTCTCCGGTTGCTACGCCCCTTGATGAAGATTACCAGCTCAAGCGAAAGGGGGAGAGCTTACGGGCAATGGAAGGCCGACCTAAGGAACCAATGGACGAGCCATTCTTAGACGTCACACGCTATCGCCGGCTTGTAGGTAAGCTGATATACCTTACTATCACACGACCTGACATATCTTATGCTGTGAATCAGGTTAGCCAACATATGAAGGCACCAAGCAAGTACCAATGGAGTCAAGTCGAGAGGATCCTAAGCTATCTCAAGGGCAGTCCGGGTCAAGGTATTTGGATGGGCAAGAATGACAACACCGAAATCGTTGGCTATTGTGATGCGGATTACAATGGCGACACGCTGGATAGGAGATCCACCACTGGGTACTGCACGTTTGTTGGAGGCAACTTGGTTACATGGAGGTCTAAGAAACAAAAGGTGGTTTCATGCTCTAGCGCCGAGGCCGAGTATAGAGCTATGAGGAAGCTCACTAACGAGATGACATGGCTGAAGGGCCTACTCAAGGATTTAGGCATCGAGACAAAGCAGCCCATGACCATGCACTGCGACAATGAAGCGGCCATCCACATTGCCACAAACTCAGTCTTTCATGAGAGGACCAAGCACATAGAAAGCGATTGCCACAAGGTGAGAGAGAAGATTGAAGAAGGAGTGGTGTTACCATGCCACACAAGGAGTCAAGATCAGCTAGCTGACATCTTCACCAAGTCTGCAAGCTCCAAGGTTTGTGATCACATCTATAGCAAACTTGGACTTGTAGACATTACACGGCCATGATCAAGCTTCTCTAATCCGTGGACAGCACACTCTTTTTCCCTCGACTTGGTTTTGTCCCATGAGGTTTTCTAAGTCAAGGTTTTTAATGAGGTGCTGCTTCACGGGTTCCAAGCTTAGCCATCTCATTAGGCTAAGCTTGAGGGGGAGTATTGATCAAAAGAATAAGCCTAAGGCAGCCATGGCCGTCCGTACGAGTATTGAATATGGGCTGTCCGTACAAGTGTGGTGAAATGGCCGAGTCTTCTAGTGATAAGGAATGGAGAGGAGGCCTGCTCATCCTAAGCCCATTAGAAGACTCTAGAATTCCCAAGATAGCCGTTGGAGGGAAAGCGCAAGTGGAGCAAGAAGAGTCACGGGTGATGTTTGGTTTAAGGAGACTAAGACGGGTCGCTATCAACCTTGGGATTAGTCTCTTCTCTCTTCCTGTCCCTATCACTTAGCTGTGCGGTTTGTAAAGGGTGTAGCCCTAGAGTTTCTCATGATATAAATAGGCATTAGCCTACATTGTAACCGATATTCTTATGGAACAATAACCTAATCTTTTCTTCTTCCTCATTCTCTTTGTCTACCGACATCTCTCATCACTCTCTTGATTCTCTTCTTTATTCTACAAAGTCTAACATTTTCTTGGTTTTAGCCTGTTTTGGGACAAAATGGGTATAAGTGGCTTTTAAACTCTCCACATCTATCTCAAACTCCTATAATTAGTTAGTTGCATTGGATTAAGACACATTTTAACCCCATAAACACTAACATAGCTGTTTACAGCTTCTAAGCAATGTTTTCTTGGTTTTAGCCTGTTTTGGGACAAAATGGGTATAAGTGGCTTTTAAACTCTCCACATCTATCTCAATCTCTTATAATTAGTTAGTTGCATTGGATTAAGACACATTTTAACCCCAGAAACACTAACAAAGCTGTTTAGTGCTTCTAAGCAATGTTTTCTTGGTTTTAGCCTGTTTTGGGACAAAATGGGTATAAGTGGCTTTTAAACTCTCCACATCTATCTCAAACTCCTATAATTAGTTAGTTGCATTGGATTAAGACACATTTTAACCCTAGAAACACTAACAAAGCTGTTTAGTGCTTCTAAACAATGTTTTTTTTGTTTTAGCCTGTTTTGGGACAAAATGGGTATAAGTGGCTTTTAAACTCTCCACATCTATCTCAAACTCCTATAATTAGTTAGTTGCATTGGATTAAGACACATTTTAACCCTAGAAACACTAACATATCTGTTTACAGCTTCTAAGCAATGTTTTCTTGGTTTTAGCCTGTTTTGGGACAAAATGGGTATTAGTGGCTTTTAAACTCTCCACATCGATCTTAAAGTCTTATAATTAGTTAGTTTCAATGGATTAAGACACATTTTAACCCCAGAAACACTAACATAGCTGTTTACAGCTTCTAAGCAATGTTTTCTTTGTTTTAGCCTGTTTTGGGACAAAATGGGTATAAGTGCCTTTTAAATTCTCCACATCTATCTCAATCTCTTATAATTAGTTAGTTGCATTGGATTAAGACACATTTTAACCCCAGAAACACTAACATAGCTGTTTACAGCTTCTAAACAATGTTTTCTTGGTTTTAGCCTGTTTTGGGACAAAATGGGTATAAGTGGCTTTTAAACTCTCCACATCTATCTCAAACTCTTATAACTAGTCAGTTGCATTGGATTAAGACACATTTTAACCCCAGAAACACTAACATAGCTGTTTACAGCTTCTAAGCAATGTTTTCTTGGTTTTAGTATGTTTTGGGACAAAATGGGTATAAGCGTCTTTTAAGCTCTCCACATCAATCTCAAACTCTTATAATTAGTTAGTTGCATTGGATTAAGACACATTTTAACCCCATAAACACTAACATAGCTGTTTACAGCTTTTAGAGCAATGTTTTCTTGGTTTTAGTATGTTTTGGGACAAAATGGGTATAAGTGTCTTTTAAGCTCCCACATCAATCTCAAACTCTTATAATTAGTTAGTTGCATTGGATTAAGACACATTTTAACCCCAGAAACACTAACATAGCTGTTTACAGCTTCTAAACAATGTTTTCTGTGTTTTAGCCTGTTTTCGGACAAAATGGGTATAAGTGGCTTTTAAACTCTCCACATCTATCTCAAACTCTTATAACTAGTCAGTTGCATTGGATTAAGACACATTTTAACCCCAGAAACACTAACATAGCTGTTTACAGCTTCTAAGCAATGTTTTCTTGGTTTTAGTATGTTTTGGGACAAAATGGGTATAAGCGTCTTTTAAGCTCTCCACATCAATCTCAAACTCTTATAATTAGTTAGTTGCATTGGATTAAGACACATTTTAACCCCATAAACACTAACAAAGCTGTTTAGTGCTTCTAAGCAATGTTTTCTTGGTTTTAGCCTGTTTTGGGACAAAATGGGTATAAGTGGCTTTTAAACTCTCCACATCTATCTCAATCTCTTATAATTAGTTAGTTGCATTGGATTAAGACACATTTTAACCCCAGAAACACTAACAAAGCTGTTTAGTGCTTCTAAGCAATGTTTTCTTGGGTTTAGCCTGTTTTGAGACAAAATGGGTATAAGTGGCTTTTAAACTCTCCACATCTATCTCAAACTCCTATAATTAGTTAGTTGCATTGGATTAAGACACATTTTAACCCTAGAAACACTAACAAAGCTGTTTAGTGCTTCTAAACAATGTTTTTTTTGTATTACCCTGTTTTGGGACAAAATGGGTATAAGTGGCTTTTAAACTCTCCACATCTATCTCAAACTCCTATAATTAGTTAGTTGCATTGGATTAAGACACATTTTAACCCCAGAAACACTAACAAAGCTGTTTAGTGCTTCTAAGCAGTGTTTTCTTGGTTTTAGCCTGTTTTGGGACAAAATGGGTATAAGTGGCTTTTAAACTCTCCACATCTATCTCAAACTCCTATAATTAGTTAGTTGCATTGGATTAAGACACATTTTAACCCCAGAAACACTAAAAAAGCTGTTTAGTGCTTCTAAGCAATGTTTTCTTGGTTTTAGCCTGTTTTGGGACAAAATGGGTATAAGTGGCTTTTAAACTCTCCACATCTATCTCAAACTCTTATAACTAGTCAGTTGCATTGGATTAAGACACATTTTAACCCCAGAAACACTAACATAGCTGTTTACAGCTTCTAAGCAATGTTTTCTTGGTTTTAGCCTGTTTTGGGACAAAATGGGTATAAGTGGCTTTTAGACTCTCCACATCTATCTCAAACTCCTATAATTAGTTAGTTGCATTGGATTAAGACACATTTAACCCCATAAACACTAACATAGCTGTTTAGTGCTTCTAAGCAATGTTTTTTTGGTTTTAGCCTGTTTTGGGACAAAATGGGTATAAGTGGCTTTTAAACTCTTCACATCTATCTCAATCTCTTATAATTAGTTAGTTGCATTGGATAAAGACACATTTTAACCCCAGAAACACTAACATAGCTGTTTACAGCTTCTAAGCAATGTTTTCTTGGTTTTAGCCTGTTTTGGGACAAAATGGGTATAAGTGGCTTTTAAACTCTCCACATCTATCTCAAACTCTTATAACTAGTCAGTAGCATTGGATAAAGACACATTTTAACCCCAAAAACACTAACATAGCTGTTTACAGCTTCTAAGCAATGTTTTCTTGGTTTTAGCCTCTTTTGGGACAAAATGGGTATAAGTAGCTTTTAAACTCTACACATCTATCTCAATCTCTTATAATTAGTTAGTTGCATTGGATTAAGACACATTTTAACCCCAGAAACACTAACAAAGCTGTTTAGTGCTTCTAAGCAGTGTTTTCTTGGTTTTAGCCTGTTTTGGGACAAAATGGGTATAAGTGGCTTTTAAACTCTCCACATCTATCTCAAACTCCTATAATTAGTTAGTTGCATTGGATTAAGACACATTTTAACCCCATAAACACTAACATAGCTGTTTACAGCTTCTAAGCAATGTTTTCTTGGTTTTAGCCTGTTTTGGGACAAAATGGGTATTAGTGGCTTTTAAACTCTCCACATCTATCTCAATCTCTTATAATTAGTTAGTTGCATTGGATTACGACACATTTTAACCCCAGAAACACTAACAAAGCTGTTTAGTGTTTCTAAGCAATGTTTTCTTGGTTTTAGCCTGTTGTGGGACAAAATGGGTATAAGTGGCCTTTAAACTCTCCACATCTATCTTAAAGTCTTATAATTAGTTAGTTGCATTGGATTAAGACACATTTTAACCCCAGAAACATTAACATGGCTGTTTACAGCTTCTAAGCAATGTTTTCTTGGTTTTAGCCTGTTTTAGGACAATATGGGTATAAGTGGCTTTTAAACTCTCCACATCTATCTCAAAGTCCTATAATTAGTTAGTTGCATTGGATTAAGACACATTTTAACCCTAGAAACACTAACAAAGCTGTTTAGTGCTTCTAAACAATGTTTTTTTTGTTTTAGCCTGTTTTGGGACAAAATGGGTATAAGTGGCTTTTAAACTCTCCACATCTATCTCAAACTCATATAATTAGTTAGTTGCATTGGATTAAGACACATTTTAACCCCAGAAACACTAAAAAAGCTGTTTAGTGCTTCTAAGCAATGTTTTCTTGGTTTTAGCCTGTTTTGGGACAAAATGGGTATAAGTGGCTTTTAAACTCTCCACATCTATCTCAAACTCTTATAACTAGGCAGTTGCATTGGATTAAGACACATTTTAACCCCAGAAACACTAACATAGCTGTTTACAGCTTCTAAGCAATGTTTTCTTGGTTTTAGCCTGTTTTGGGACAAAATGGGTATAAGTGGCTTTTAGACTCTCCACATCTATCTCAAACTCCTATAATTAGTTAGTTGCATTGGATTAAGACACATTTAACCCCATAAACACTAACATAGCTGTTTAGTGCTTCTAAGCAATGTTTTTTTGGTTTTAGCCTGTTTTGGGACAAAATGGGTATAAGTGGCTTTTAAACTCTTCACATCTATCTCAATCTCTTATAATTAGTTAGTTGCATTGGATAAAGACACATTTTAACCCCAGAAACACTAACATAGCTGTTTACAGCTTCTAAGCAATGTTTTCTTGGTTTTAGCCTGTTTTGGGACAAAATGGGTATAAGTGGCTTTTAAACTCTCCACATCTATCTCAAACTCTTATAACTAGTCAGTAGCATTGGATAAAGACACATTTTAACCCCAAAAACACTAACATAGCTGTTTACAGCTTCTAAGCAATGTTTTCTTGGTTTTAGCCTCTTTTGGGACAAAATGGGTATAAGTGGCTTTTAAACTCTACACATCTATCTCAATCTCTTATAATTAGTTAGTTGCATTGGATTAAGACACATTTTAACCCCAGAAACACTAACAAAGCTGTTTAGTGCTTCTAAGCAGTGTTTTCTTGGTTTTAGCCTGTTTTGGGACAAAATGGGTATAAGTGGCTTTTAAACTCTCCACATCTATCTCAAACTCCTATAATTAGTTAGTTGCATTGGATTAAGACACATTTTAACCCCATAAACACTAACATAGCTGTTTACAGCTTCTAAGCAATGTTTTCTTGGTTTTAGCCTGTTTTGGGACAAAATGGGTATAAGTGGCTTTTAAACTCTCCACATCTATCTCAATCTCTTATAATTAGTTAGTTGCATTGGATTAAGACACATTTTAACCCCAGAAACACTAACAAAGCTGTTTAGTGCTTCTAAGCAATGTTTTCTTGGTTTTAGCCTGTTTTGGGACAAAATGGGTATAAGTGGCTTTTAAACTCTCCACATCTATCTCAAACTCCTATAATTAGTTAGTTGCATTGGATTAAGACACATTTTAACCCTAGAAACACTAACAAAGCTGTTTAGTGCTTCTAAACAATGTTTTTTTTGTTTTAGCCTGTTTTGGGACAAAATGGGTATAAGTGGCTTTTAAACTCTCCACATCTATCTCAAACTCCTATAATTAGTTAGTTGCATTGGATTAAGACACATTTTAACCCTAGAAACACTAACATATCTGTTTACAGCTTCTAAGCAATGTTTTTTTGGTTTTAGCCTGTTTTGGGACAAAATGGGTATTAGTGGCTTTTAAACTCTCCACATCGATCTTAAAGTCTTATAATTAGTTAGTTTCAATGGATTAAGACACATTTTAACCCCAGAAACACTAACATAGCTGTTTACAGCTTCTAAGCAATGTTTTCTTTGTTTTAGCCTGTTTTGGGACAAAATGGGTATAAGTGCCTTTTAAATTCTCCACATCTATCTCAATCTCTTATAATTAGTTAGTTGCATTGGATTAAGACACATTTTAACCCCAGAAACACTAACATAGCTGTTTACAGCTTCTAAACAATGTTTTCTTGGTTTTAGCCTGTTTTGGGACAAAATGGGTATAAGTGGCTTTTAAACTCTCCACATCTATCTCAAACTCTTATAACTAGTCAGTTGCATTGGATTAAGACACATTTTAACCCCAGAAACACTAACATAGCTGTTTACAGCTTCTAAGCAATGTTTTCTTGGTTTTAGTATGTTTTGGGACAAAATGGGTATAAGCGTCTTTTAAGCTCTCCACATCAATCTCAAACTCTTATAATTAGTTAGTTGCATTGGATTAAGACACATTTTAACCCCATAAACACTAACATAGCTGTTTACAGCTTTTAGAGCAATGTTTTCTTGGTTTTAGTATGTTTTGGGACAAAATGGGTATAAGTGTCTTTTAAGCTCCCACATCAATCTCAAACTCTTATAATTAGTTAGTTGCATTGGATTAAGACACATTTTAACCCCAGAAACACTAACATAGCTGTTTACAGCTTCTAAACAATGTTTTCTGTGTTTTAGCCTGTTTTCGGACAAAATGGATATAAGTGGCTTTTAAACTCTCCACATCTATCTCAAACTCTTATAACTAGTCAGTTGCATTGGATTAAGACACATTTTAACCCCAGAAACACTAACATAGCTGTTTACAGCTTCTAAGCAATGTTTTCTTGGTTTTAGTATGTTTTGGGACAAAATGGGTATAAGCGTCTTTTAAGCTCTCCACATCAATCTCAAACTCTTATAATTAGTTAGTTGCATTGGATTAAGACACATTTTAACCCCATAAACACTAACAAAGCTGTTTAGTGCTTCTAAGCAATGTTTTCTTGGTTTTAGCCTGTTTTGGGACAAAATGGGTATAAGTGTAAGTTTGAGAGTAGAGTAATCAAGAGATTATGGAAGAGAGTGAAATCGTGTAAAGAGTGAGGAGAGTGAACGATTGAGAGAGAGAGTGTTGGAGAAAGAGAATAAACTCTTTTCTTACTTGAATTAGAACATACTTACAAACCATATATAGAGCTATACAAAGAGGATATTCTTTCCTAGGGTTCTATGTGCACATTAATGAGAGATAGCGACATCTCCTTATTCCTACATGTGACTAAACCTTTGACTTCCCACTTGCAAGTTGCCTAACGGCTATAATAGAAGGATCTCGATGAAGGGAGATCGTTGGGAGCTCTCCTTAGTGGATTGGGCTTATGAGATACGAGATGGCTTGGTCAGCCCATAGGTTGTCGATCGTACGGACGTCCGTACGGTTGTACGGACGGTGGTGGCCAAGGTGGTGTGCCAAACTCATAATAAGTGGCTTTTAAACTCTCCACATCTATCTCAATCTCTTATAATTAGTTAGTTGCATTGGATTAAGACACATTTTAACCCCAGAAACACTAACAAAGCTGTTTAGTGCTTCTAAGCAATGTTTTCTTGGTTTTAGCCTGTTTTGAGACAAAATGGGTATAAGTGGCTTTTAAACTCTCCACATCTATCTCAAACTCCTATAATTAGTTAGTTGCATTGGATTAAGACACATTTTAACCCTAGAAACACTAACAAAGCTGTTTAGTGCTTCTAAACAATGTTTTTTTTGTATTACCCTGTTTTGGGACAAAATGGGTATAAGTGGCTTTTAAACTCTCCACATCTATCTCAAACTCCTATAATTAGTTAGTTGCATTGGATTAAGACACATTTTAACCCCAGAAACACTAACAAAGCTGTTTAGTGCTTCTAAGCAGTGTTTTCTTGGTTTTAGCCTGTTTTGGGACAAAATGGGTATAAGTGGCTTTTAAACTCTCCACATCTATCTCAAACTCCTATAATTAGTTAGTTGCATTGGATTAAGACACATTTTAACCCCAGAAACACTAAAAAAGCTGTTTAGTGCTTCTAAGCAATGTTTTCTTGGTTTTAGCCTGTTTTGGGACAAAATGGGTATAAGTGGCTTTTAAACTCTCCACATCTATCTCAAACTCTTATAACTAGTCAGTTGCATTGGATTAAGACACATTTTAACCCCAGAAACACTAACATAGCTGTTTACAGCTTCTAAGCAATGTTTTCTTGGTTTTAGCCTGTTTTGGGACAAAATGGGTATAAGTGGCTTTTAGACTCTCCACATCTATCTCAAACTCCTATAATTAGTTAGTTGCATTGGATTAAGACACATTTAACCCCATAAACACTAACATAGCTGTTTAGTGCTTCTAAGCAATGTTTTTTTGGTTTTAGCCTGTTTTGGGACAAAATGGGTATAAGTGGCTTTTAAACTCTTCACATCTATCTCAATCTCTTATAATTAGTTAGTTGCATTGGATAAAGACACATTTTAACCCCAGAAACACTAACATAGCTGTTTACAGCTTCTAAGCAATGTTTTCTTGGTTTTAGCCTGTTTTGGGACAAAATGGGTATAAGTGGCTTTTAAACTCTCCACATCTATCTCAAACTCTTATAACTAGTCAGTAGCATTGGATAAAGACACATTTTAACCCCAAAAACACTAACATAGCTGTTTACAGCTTCTAAGCAATGTTTTCTTGGTTTTAGCCTCTTTTGGGACAAAATGGGTATAAGTAGCTTTTAAACTCTACACATCTATCTCAATCTCTTATAATTAGTTAGTTGCATTGGATTAAGACACATTTTAACCCCAGAAACACTAACAAAGCTGTTTAGTGCTTCTAAGCAGTGTTTTCTTGGTTTTAGCCTGTTTTGGGACAAAATGGGTATAAGTGGCTTTTAAACTCTCCACATCTATCTCAAACTCCTATAATTAGTTAGTTGCATTGGATTAAGACACATTTTAACCCCATAAACACTAACATAGCTGTTTACAGCTTCTAAGCAATGTTTTCTTGGTTTTAGCCTGTTTTGGGACAAAATGGGTATAAGTGGCTTTTAAACTCTCCACATCTATCTTAAAGTCTTATAATTAGTTAGTTGCATTGGATTAAGACACATTTTAACCCCAGAAACATTAACATGGCTGTTTACAGCTTCTAAGCAATGTTTTCTTGGTTTTAGCCTGTTTTGGGACAAAATGGGTATAAGTGGCTTTTAAACTCTCCACATCTAGCTCAAACTCTTATAACTAGTCAGTAGCATTGGATAAAGACACATTTTAACCCCAAAAACACTAACATAGCTGTTTACAGCTTCTAAGCAATGTTTTCTTGGTTTTAGCCTCTTTTGGGACAAAATGGGTATAAGTGGCTTTTAAACTCTACACATCTATCTCAATCTCTTATAATTAGTTAGTTGCATTGGATTAAGACACATTTTAACCCCAGAAACACTAACAAAGCTGTTTAGTGCTTCTAAGCAGTGTTTTCTTGGTTTTAGCCTGTTTTGGGACAAAATGGGTATAAGTGGCTTTTAAACTCTCCACATCTATCTCAAACTCCTATAATTAGTTAGATGCATTGGATTAAGACACATTTTAACCCCATAAACACTAACATAGCTGTTTACAGCTTCTAAGCAATGTTTTCTTGGTTTTAGCCTGTTTTGGGACAAAATGGGTATAAGTGGCTTTTAAACTCTTCACATCTATCTCAATCTCTTATAATTAGTTAGTTGCATTGGATTAAGACACATTTTAACCCCAGAAACACTAACAAAGCTGTTTAGTGCTTCTAAGCAATGTTTTCTTGGTTTTAGCCTGTTTTGGGACAAAATGGGTATAAGTGGCTTTTAAACTCTCCACATCTATCTCAAACTCCTATAATTAGTTAGTTGCATTGGATTAAGACACATTTTAACCCTAGAAACACTAACAAAGCTGTTTAGTGCTTCTAAACAATGTTTTTTTTGTTTTAGCCTGTTTTGGGACAAAATGGGTATAAGTGGCTTTTAAACTCTCCACATCTGTCTCAAACTCCTATAATTAGTTAGTTGCATTGGATTAAGACACATTTTAACCCTAGAAACACTAACATATCTGTTTACAGCTTCTAAGCAATGTTTTCTTGGTTTTAGCCTGTTTTGGGACAAAATGGGTATTAGTGGCTTTTAAACTCTCCACATCGATCTTTAAGTCTTATAATTAGTTAGTTTCAATGGATTAAGACACATTTTAACCCCAGAAACACTAACATAGCTGTTTACAGCTTCTAAGCAATGTTTTCTTTGTTTTAGCCTGTTTTGGGACAAAATGGGTATAAGTGGCTTTTAAATTCTCCACATCTATCTCAATCTCTTATAATTAGTTAGTTGCATTGGATTAAGACACATTTTAACCCCAGAAACACTAACATAGCTGTTTACAGCTTCTAAACAATGTTTTCTTGGTTTTAGCCTGTTTTGGGACAAAATGGGTATAAGTGGCTTTTAAACTCTCCACATCTATCTCAATCTCTTATAATTAGTTAGTTCCATTGGATTAAGACACATTTTAACCCCAGAAACACTAACAAAGCTGTTTAGTGCTTCTAAGCAATGTTTTCTTGCTTTTAGCCTGTTTTGGGACAAAATGGGTATAAGTGGCTTTTAAACTCTCCACATCTATCTCAAACTCTTATAACTAGTCAGTTGCATTGGATTAAGACACATTTTAACCCCAGAAACACTAACATAGCTGTTTACAGCTTTTAGAGCAATGTTTTCTTGGTTTTAGTATGTTTTGGGACAAAATGGATATAAGTGTCTTTTAAGCTCTCCACATCAATCTCAAACTCTTATAATTAGTTAGTTGCATTGGATTAAGACACATTTTAACCCCAGAAACACTAACATAGCTGTTTACAGCTTCTAAACAATGTTTTCTGTGTTTTAGCCTGTTTTCGGACAAAATGGGTATAAGTGGCTTTTAAACTCTCCACATCTATCTCAAACTCTTATAACTAGTCAGTTGCATTGGATTAAGACACATTTTAACCCCAGAAACACTAACATAGCTGTTTACAGCTTCTAAGCAATGTTTTCTTGGTTTTAGTATGTTTTGGGACAAAATGGGTATAAGTGTCTTTTAAGCTCTCCACATCAATCTCAAACTCTTATAATTAGTTAGTTGCATTGGATTAAGACACATTTTAACCCCAGAAACACTAACAAAGCTGTTTAGTGCTTCTAAGCAATGTTTTCTTGGTTTTAGCCTGTTTTGGGACAAAATGGGTATAAGTGGCTTTTAAACTCTCCACATCTATCTCAAACTCCTATAATTAGTTAGTTGCATTGGATTAAGACACATTTTAACCCTAGAAACACTAACAAAGCTGTTTAGTGCTTCTAAACAATGTTTTTTTTGTTTTAGCCTGTTTTGGGACAAAATGGGTATAAGTGGCTTTTAAACTCTCCACATCTGTCTCAAACTCCTATAATTAGTTAGTTGCATTGGATTAAGACACATTTTAACCCTAGAAACACTAACATATCTGTTTACAGCTTCTAAGCAATGTTTTCTTGGTTTTAGCCTGTTTTGGGACAAAATGGGTATTAGTGGCTTTTAAACTCTCCACATCGATCTTTAAGTCTTATAATTAGTTAGTTTCAATGGATTAAGACACATTTTAACCCCAGAAACACTAACATAGCTGTTTACAGCTTCTAAGCAATGTTTTCTTTGTTTTAGCCTGTTTTGGGACAAAATGGGTATAAGTGGCTTTTAAATTCTCCACATCTATCTCAATCTCTTATAATTAGTTAGTTGCATTGGATTAAGACACATTTTAACCCCAGAAACACTAACATAGCTGTTTACAGCTTCTAAACAATGTTTTCTTGGTTTTAGCCTGTTTTGGGACAAAATGGGTATAAGTGGCTTTTAAACTCTCCACATCTATCTCAATCTCTTATAATTAGTTAGTTCCATTGGATTAAGACACATTTTAACCCCAGAAACACTAACAAAGCTGTTTAGTGCTTCTAAGCAATGTTTTCTTGCTTTTAGCCTGTTTTGGGACAAAATGGGTATAAGTGGCTTTTAAACTCTCCACATCTATCTCAAACTCTTATAACTAGTCAGTTGCATTGGATTAAGACACATTTTAACCCCAGAAACACTAACATAGCTGTTTACAGCTTTTAGAGCAATGTTTTCTTGGTTTTAGTATGTTTTGGGACAAAATGGATATAAGTGTCTTTTAAGCTCTCCACATCAATCTCAAACTCTTATAATTAGTTAGTTGCATTGGATTAAGACACATTTTAACCCCAGAAACACTAACATAGCTGTTTACAGCTTCTAAACAATGTTTTCTGTGTTTTAGCCTGTTTTCGGACAAAATGGGTATAAGTGGCTTTTAAACTCTCCACATCTATCTCAAACTCTTATAACTAGTCAGTTGCATTGGATTAAGACACATTTTAACCCCAGAAACACTAACATAGCTGTTTACAGCTTCTAAGCAATGTTTTCTTGGTTTTAGTATGTTTTGGGACAAAATGGGTATAAGTGTCTTTTAAGCTCTCCACATCAATCTCAAACTCTTATAATTAGTTAGTTGCATTGGATTAAGACACATTTTAACCCCATAAACACTAACAAAGCTGTTTAGTGCTTCTAAGCAATGTTTTCTTGGTTTTAGCCTGTTTTGGGACAAAATGGGTATAAGTGGCTTTTAAACTCTCCACATCTATCTCAATCTCTTCTAATTAGTTAGTTGCATTGGATTAAGACACATTTTAACCCCAGAAACACTAACAAAGCTGTTTAGTGCTTCTAAGCAATGTTTTCTTGGTTTTAGCCTGTTTTGAGACAAAATGGGTATAAGTGGCTTTTAAACTCTCCACATCTATCTCAAACTCCTATAATTAGTTAGTTGCATTGGATTAAGACACATTTTAACCCTAGAAACACTAAAAAAGCTGTTTAGTGCTTCTAAGCAATGTTTTCTTGGTTTTAGCCTGTTTTGGGACAAAATGGGTATAAGTGGCTTTTAAACTCTCCACATCTATCTCAAACTCTTATAACTAGTCAGTTGCATTGGATTAAGACACATTTTAACCCCAGAAACACTAACATAGCTGTTTACAGCTTCTAAGCAATGTTTTCTTGGTTTTAGCCTGTTTTGGGACAAAATGGGTATAAGTGGCTTTTAGACTCTCCACATCTATCTCAAACTCCTATAATTAGTTAGTTGCATTGGATTAAGACACATTTAACCCCATAAACACTAACATAGCTGTTTAGTGCTTCTAAGCAATGTTTTTTTTGGTTTTAGCCTGTTTTGGGACAAAATGGGTATAAGTGGCTTTTAAACTCTTCACATCTATCTCAATCTCTTATAATTAGTTAGTTGCATTGGATAAAGACACATTTTAACCCCAGAAACACTAACATAGCTGTTTACAGCTTCTAAGCAATGTTTTCTTGGTTTTAGCCTGTTTTGGGACAAAATGGGTATAAGTGGCTTTTAAACTCTCCACATCTATCTCAAACTCTTATAACTAGTCAGTAGCATTGGATAAAGACACATTTTAACCCCAAAAACACTAACATAGCTGTTTACAGCTTCTAAGCAATGTTTTCTTGGTTTTAGCCTCTTTTGGGACAAAATGGGTATAAGTGGCTTTTAAACTCTACACATCTATCTCAATCTCTTATAATTAATTAGTTGCATTGGATTAAGACACATTTTAACCCCAGAAACACTAACAAAGCTGTTTAGTGCTTCTAAGCAGTGTTTTCTTGGTTTTAGCCTGTTTTGGGACAAAATGGGTATAAGTGGCTTTTAAACTCTCCACATCTATCTCAAACTCCTATAATTAGTTAGTTGCATTGGATTAAGACACATTTTAACCCCATAAACACTAACATAGCTGTTTACAGCTTCTAAGCAATGTTTTCTTGGTTTTAGCCTGTTTTGGGACAAAATGGGTATAAGTGGCTTTTAAACTCTCCACATCTATCTCAATCTCTTATAATTAGTTAGTTGCATTGGATTAAGACACATTTTAACCCCAGAAACACTAAAAAAGCTGTTTAGTGCTTCTAAGCAATGTTTTCTTGGTTTTAGCCTGTTTTGGGACAAAATGGGTATAAGTGGCTTTTAAACTCTCCACATCTATCTCAAACTCCTATAATTAGTTAGTTGCATTGGATTAAGACACATTTTAACCCCATAAACACTAACAAAGCTGTTTAGTGCTTCTAAGCAATGTTTTCTTGGTTTTAGCCTGTTTTGGGACAAAATGGGTATAAGTGGCCTTTAAACTCTCCACATCTATCTTAAAGTCTTATAATTAGTTAGTTGCATTGGATTAAGACACATTTTAACCCCAGAAACATTAACATGGCTGTTTACAGCTTCTAAGCAATGTTTTCTTGGTTTTAGCCTGTTTTGGGACAAAATGGGTATAAGTGGCTTTTAAACTCTCCACATCTATCTCAAACTCTTATAACTAGTCAGTAGCATTGGATAAAGACACATTTTAACCCCAAAAACACTAACATAGCTGTTTACAGCTTCTAAGCAATGTTTTCTTGGTTTTAGCCTCTTTTGGGACAAAATGGGTATAAGTGGCTTTTAAACTCTACACATCTATCTCAATCTCTTATAATTAGTTAGTTGCATTGGATTAAGACACATTTTAACCCCAGAAACACTAACAAAGCTGTTTAGTGCTTCTAAGCAGTGTTTTCTTGGTTTTAGCCTGTTTTGGGACAAAATGGGTATAAGTGGCTTTTAAACTCTCCACATCTATCTCAAACTCCTATAGTTAGTTAGTTGCATTGGATTAAGACACATTTTAACCCCAGAAACACTAACAAAGCTGTTTAGTGCTTCTAAGCAATGTTTTCTTGGTTTTAGCCTGTTTTGAGACAAAATGGGTATAAGTGGCTTTCAAACTTTCCACATCTATCTCAAAGTTCTATAGTTAGTTAGTTTCAATGGATTAAGACACATTTTAACCCCAGAAACACTAACATAGCTGTTTACAGCTTCTAAGCAATGTTTTCTTTGTTTTAGCCTGTTTTGGGACAAAATGGGTATAAGTGGCTTTTAAACTCTCCACATCTATCTCAATCTCTTATAATTAGTTAGTTGCATTGGATTAAGACACATTTTAACCCCAGAAACACTAACAAAGCTGTTTAGTGCTTCTAAGCAATGTTTTCTTGGTTTTAGCCTGTTTTGGGACAAAATGCGTATAAGTGGCTTTTAGACTCTCCACATCTATCTCAAACTCTTATAATTAGACAGTTGCATTGGATTAAGACACATTTTAACCCCAGAAACACTAACATAGCTGTTTACAGCTTCTAAGCAATGTTTTCTTTGTTTTAGCCTGTTTTGGGACAAAATGGGTATAAGTGGCTTTTAAACTCTCCACATCTATCTCAAACTCTTATAACTAGTCAGTGGCATTGGATTAAGACACATTTTAACCCCAGAAACATTAACATAGCTGTTTACAGCTTCTAAGCAATGTTTTCTTGGTTTTAGCCTGTTTTGGGACAAAATGGGTATAAGTGGCTTTTAAACTCTCCACATCAATCTCAAACTCTTATAATTAGTTAGTTGCATTTGATTAAGACACATTTTAACCCATAAACACTAACATAGCTGTTTACAGCTTCTAAGCAATGTTTTCTTGGTTTTAGCCTCTTTTGGGAGAAAATGGGTATAAGTGGCTTTTAAACTCTCCACATCTATCTCAAACTCTTATAACTAGTCATTTGCATTGGATTAAGACACATTTTAACCCCAGAAACACTAACATAGCTGTTTACAGCTTCTAAGCAATGTTTTCTTGGTTTTAGCCTGTTTTGGGACAAAATGGGTATAAGTGGCTTTTAGACTCTACACATCTATCTCAACCTCTTATAATTAGACAGTTGCATTGGATTAAGACACATTTTAACCCCAGAAACACTAACATAGCTGTTTACAGCTTCTAAGCAATGTTTTCTTTGTTTTAGCCTGTTTTGGGAGAAAATGGGTATAAGTGGCTTTTAAACTCTCCACATCTATCTCAAACTCCTATAATTAGTTAGTTGCATTGGATAAAGACACATTTTAACCCGAGAAACACTAACATAGCTGTTTACAGCTTCTAAGCAATGTTTTCTTGGTTTTAGCCTGTTTTGGGACAAAATGGGTATAAGTGGCTTTTAAACTCTCCACATCTATCTCAAACTCCTATAGTTAGTTAGTTGCATTGGATTAAGACACATTTTAACCCCAGAAACACTAACAAAGCTGTTTAGTGCTTCTAAGCAATGTTTTCTTGGTTTTAGCCTGTTTTGAGACAAAATGGGTATAAGTGGCTTTCAAACTCTCCACATCTATCTCAAACTTCTATAGTTAGTTAGTTTCAATGGATTAAGACACATTTTAACCCCAGAAACACTAACATAGCTGTTTACAGCTTCTAAGCAATGTTTTCTTGGTTTTAGCCTGTTTTGGGACAAAATGGGTATAAGTGGCTTTTAAACTCTCAACATCTATCTCAAACTCCTATAATTAGTTAGTTGCATTGGATTAAGACACATTTTAACCCCAGAAACACTAACAAAGCTGTTTAGTGCTTCTAAGCAATAATTTCTTGGTTTTAGCCTGTTTTGGGACAAAATGGGTATAAGTGGCTTTTAAACTCTCCACATCAATCTCAAACTCTTATAATTAGTTAGTTGCATTTAATTAAGACACATTTTAACCCATAAACACTAACATAGCTGTTTACAGCTTCTAAGCAATGTTTTCTTGGTTTTAGCCTCTTTTGGGAGAAAATGGGTATAAGTGGCTTTTAAACTCTCCACATCTATCTTAAAATCTTATAATTAGGTAGTTTCAATGGATTAAGACACATTTTAACCCCAGAAACACTAACAAAGCTGTTTAGTGCTTCTAAGCAATGTTTTCTTGGTTTTAGCCTGTTTTGGGACAAAATGGGTATAAGTGGCTTGTAAACTCTCCACATCTATCTCAAACTCCTATAGTTAGTTAGTTGCATTGGATTAAGACACATTTTAACCCCAAAAACACTAACAAAGCTGTTTAGTGCTTCTAAGCAATGTTTTCTTGGTTTTAGCCTGTTTTGGGACAAAATGGGTATAAGTGGATTTCAAACTCTCCACATCTATCTCAAACTCCTATAGTTAGTTAGTTTCAATGGATAAAGACACATTTTAACCCCAGAAACACTAACATAGCTGTTTACAGCTTCTAAGCAATGTTTTCTTGGTTTTAGCCTGTTTTGGGACAAAATGGGTATAAGTGGCTTTTAAACTCTCCACATCTATCTCAAACTCCTATAATTAGTTAGTTGCATTGGATTAAGACACATTTTAACCCCAGAAACACTAACAAAGCTGTTTAGTGCTTCTAAGCAATAATTTCTTGGTTTTAGCCTGTTTTGGGACAAAATGGGTATAAGTGGCTTTTAAACTCTCCACATCAATCTCAAACTCTTATAATTAGTTAGTTGCATTTGATTAAGACACATTTTAACCCATAAACACTAACATAGCTGTTTACAGCTTCTAAGCAATGTTTTCTTGGTTTTAGCCTCTTTTGGGAGAAAATGGGTATAAGTGGCTTTTAAACTCTCCACGTCTATCTCAAACTCCTATAGTTAGTTAGTTGCATTGGATTAAGACACATTTTAACCCCAGAAACACTAACAAAGCTGTTTAGTGCTTCTAAGCAATGTTTTCTTGGTTTTAGCCTGTTTTGGGACAAAATGGGTATAAGTGGCTTTTAAACTCTCCACATCTATCTCAAACTCCTATAGTTAGTTAGTTGCATTGGATTAAGACACATTTTAACCCCAGAAACACTAACAAAGCTGTTTAGTGCTTCTAAGCAATGTTTTCTTGGTTTTAGCCTGTTTTGGGACAAAATGGGTATAAGTGGCTTTCAAACTCTCCACATCTATCTCAAACTCCTATAGTTAGTTAGTTTCAATGGATTAAGACACATTTTAACCCCAGAAACACTAACATAGCTGTTTACAGCTTCTAAGCAATGTTTTCTTGGTTTTAGCCTGTTTTGGGACAAAATGGGTATAAGTGGCTTTTAAACTCTCCACATCTATCTCAAACTCCTATAATTAGTTAGTTGCATTGGATTAAGACACATTTTAACCCCAGAAACACTAACAAAGCTGTTTAGTGCTTGTAAGCAATAATTTCTTGGTTTTAGCCTGTTTTGGGACAAAATAGGTATAAGTGGCTTTTAAACTCTCCACATCAATCTCAAACTCTTATAATTAGTTAGTTGCATTTGATTAAGACACATTTTAACCCATAAACACTAACATAGCTGTTTACAGCTTCTAAGCAATGTTTTCTTGCTTTTAGCCTCTTTTGGGAGAAAATGGGTATAAGTGGCTTTTAAACTCTCCACATCTATCTCAAACTCTTATAACTAGTCAGTGGCATTGGATTAAGACACATTTTAACCCCAGAAACATTAACATAGCTGTTTACAGCTTCTAAGCAATGTTTTCTTGGTTTTAGCCTGTTTTGGGACAAAATGGGTATAAGTGGCTTTCAAACTCTCAACATCTATCTCAAACTCCTATAGTTAGTTAGTTTCAATGGATTAAGACACATTTTAACCCCAGAAACACTAACATAGCTGTTTACAGCTTCGAAGCAATGTTTTCTTTGTTTTAGCCTGTTTTGGGACAAAATGGGTATAAGGCTTTTAAACTCTCCACATCTATCTCAAATTCCTATAGTTAGTTAGTTGCATGGGTATAAGTGGCTTTTAAACTCTCCACATCTATCTCAAACTCTTATAATTAGACAGTTGCATTGGATTAAGGCACATTTTAACCCCAGAAACACTAACATAGCTGTTTATAGCTTCTAAGCAATGTTTTCTTGGTTTTAGCCTGTTTTGGGACAAAATGGGTATAAGTGGCTTTTAGACTCTCCACATCTATCTCAAACTCTTATAATTAGACAGTTGCATTGGATTAAGACACATTTTAACCCCAGAAACACTAACATAGCTGTTTACAGCTTCTAAGCAATGTTTTCTTTGTTTTAGCCTGTTTTGGGACAAAATGGGTATAAGTGGCTTTTAAACTCTCCACATCTATCTCAAACTCTTATAACTAGTCAGTGGCATTGGATTAAGACACATTTTAACCCTAGAAACATTAACATAGCTGTTTACAGCTTCTAAGCAATGTTTTCTTGGTTTTAGCCTATTTTGGGACAAAATGGGTATAAGTGGCTTTTAAACTCTCCACATCAATCTCAAACTCTTATTGTTGGTTTTGCAAGAGAGAAAGCTCTTGACAAGGATGAACAAAACCCAACGGTTAAGTCTCCTTAAACCCACAACAAACTAACTCGATCTCAAGAAGAAGAAGAGGTCATCAACTTGTGATGAACTCCTCATAATCTAGGCTAAGTAAAGCAGTAAATAAAGAAGAGTTTAGGTGATATTTGAGAAGAGAATCGGCTGCCTTAAGGGCAGCCTCTAACCTTATCCCTTAAACACTCTACATTGGAAATAAGAACAAGAACAAGTGTAGAGAGGGAAATTGATTCTCTTATTATAGAATAGAATTGTGATTTATTACATATGAGCTCAATTACATCTTAATATAGGAATACAAAGCTCCATATAACCGTTAGAGAGGAGATGAGAGTTGAGAGGGACATGAGGAGAGAGAAGTGTGATTTCCTAAGCTAATAGCGACATGCCCACTTGCTTAACCACACTCGTGATTTCTCTCCTTCTTTCCTAACGGTTGGATTAGAAGCTTCTTGATCACATAGTGGGCCGAGTCTTCCTTCTTCTCATCACTCACACTCGGCCTCATTCCTTCCTTCTTTCCTTTGTGAGACTTCCTCATGGGCTTCTTCTTCTTATAAGGCCTTTGTTCTTCTTATAAGGCACTCATGGCCTTGCTAACTTGTCTCTTCCTTGCTCACACGGCCCACATGGCCTTTCTCATTGTGTTCGCGGCCTAACTGGCCGCTCTCATGCCTCCCATGGCCTCACCGGCCACTCTCTTCTTCTTCCATAGTTCGGCCTTACCGGCCTCTCTCTTCTCTTCTCCTTCTTATATGCTAATACTCCCCCGCACGCTTGATCGGCGGGACACTATGAGGACCAAAGATCAAGAGTGGACTAGTGTTGTCTACCTCATTAAAAACCTTAACAAAGAAAACCTCTTGGGATAAAACTTTGTTAAGGGAAAAAGAGTATAGCCTTCACTATCCATGATGTCCCTTGATCTTGGTTTGTAAAGAACCAGCTCTCTTCTCTTCATGTTTTGAACCGCTACTCTTCCTTAGTCCACCTTGCCTTTAACACACTTCTTATGATCTCTATCTTTGCACCTTTAGAATTTCTTTGAGGCTCTCATAATCTTCTTTACCCTTCAAACAAGTGATAAAGAAGAAACAATAAGTGTATGTTATGAGGAATATCAAAGACAATTTTTCACATTTCTTTGAGGCTCTCATAGTCTATAATGTATGAGGAATATCAAAGTAAATTTCTTTGAGGCTCTCATAATCTAATGTATGAGGAATATCAAAGTAAATTTCTTTGAGGCTCTCATAGAACAATATGAGGAATATCAAAGAGGAATATCAAAGACAATTTCTTTGAGGCTCTCATAATCTAATGTATGAGGAATATCAAAGTAAATTTCTTTGAGGCTCTCATAAAACAATATGAGGAATATCAAAGACAATTTCTTTGAGGCTCTCATAATCTAATGTATGAGGAATATCAAAGTAAATTTCTTTGAGGCTCTCATAAAACAATATGAGGAATATCAAAGACAATTTCAAAAGTGACAATTTAAGAGATCACATGAGAGAGTAAAGGCTAGTAATGGAGCTAATATAATGAATTTAAGAATTTAAATAGAGTAGCGTTTAGAGCACAGCCTGTTTGGTGTTTTGATGGATAGGAAGGAGAGAGTTGATCACTGATGCGGTTTGGAATTCCTCCTTGAGACCGCTTCTCTAACCATGGTTTTTAACCCGGCCAGTTTTATCGTCAGACTGACATATGCCCACTGAATCGGACATAACTTTCGAACGGCTTCTCGGATTGGTATGATTTCACTTCCACTTGCAAGATGACTCTATGGTCTAGAACTTTTGTGAAGAGCGCGGAAGCTGAATCGCAGTGGAAGGCTTTCGTCCGAGCCGATCTTTGAGACGCATCGGCAAAGCTTTTGCTTGTTGCCGAGAGTTTGAAACCATAGACTGTGAGGTGCGGTGAAGTCACTTGAAAGTCGATCTCCCCCGTACCCTTGACTTGATGATGAGCTGACATCTCATCATTTCACTTGAAACCTTGTGCTTGACCTTCCTTAAAGTCTTGTGCACATCCGATCAACAACTTGGCACTAACACACATGCTCTTGGGCTGATTCATCACCTTCCACCAGCTTAACAAAGACTTGGTGGCCCTTGGTTCTAACTCCAGGCATTGTGCTGCGCCTCCTCATGGCTTTCTTGTAGCCTTCAACCTCGCCACTTCTTCTAGAGATAGCAAGCGAGCTCCACACAATCTTCAAGGTTGAAACTGAAACCAAATTCAATGGGACAGATTCTAAAACAAGAGATTGTGAGAGATTAGAGTGTAGAGTATAGAGTATATAGAGTTATATTACTGAAAATAAAAGAGAGTTTAGAGAGTATAGAGTAACCGAGAGTATTAGTAACCAAAGAGTATAGAGTATAGGGTAACCAAGAGTATGAAGTATTAAAGATTATGGAAGAGTGGGGGGATTTTGCTCAAGAGTTCTTATGGACAGAGTTTAACTCTGTTTTCTCGAGTTGAAAGAAGCTTTAAACAGCTTTGAACAGCCCAGAACTTTAGAGAGTATCACACTATGGTGTTTGTTTACTCAAGAACATGGGCGTTTTAGTGGCTGCAACTTCTAAGAACCGTTGGATAATAAATCCCACACGGTTTTAATGACATAATTCATGGAAGAATCACCTAAACAGAGTGTTCTCCAAGATAAATCCTTCAAGATCCACGAAATCACATGAACAAGTGTATTTCGATGGTTTAAATTGAACATATCCCACAAGAAATCATATTGAAGATGATTTTGTGGTCAGATTCAAATAAAAGCTAAAAACACCTTTGGAACACCCTTGTGTCCATCGGTTAAAAGACTGCATCTTGGACCAGCTTTAATCTATTTGACCAAGCTGACCATATATGCTAAAAACGAGACCTCTCTCTTCCTCAAGCTCGAATCTGGACACACCACGGCCAGAAACAAAGCTTTCTCAACCTTGAGAAGAAAGAGAAGCGATTTAGAAACCTAAAGCAAAATTAGACCTTTAAAGGAAACTCAATCCTAAGAGAATTGTAAGAGAATCCTAAAAGGAAAAGGAAACTAAGCTTTAGCAAACTAAATACTAAGAGAATTAAATCCTAAGAATTTCCTAGCTCATACAAGCACACAAGAACCGTGAATCCTCACCATGAACAACACGATTTGCTCCTTGGTTCATCACTTCCCCACCATCCCAAATTAAACAAAGCTATTACCAAATCGGTAAAGCTTAAGGATGGGGCTTTTAAACTCGATTTCTCTTCACTCACTTGGTCTACAAATTCTAACAAGACAAGAGACCAAGCTTACTCAACATTGAGCTGCTAAAGAATCGATTGAACAATTAAACCAAAAGTAAACCTCTAAAGACTCCTAAGCATAAGCGAATTACCTAGGACCTAAGACAAATCAAAAGACTGACTTAAGATCGAGTTTGAGTCACCAAGAACATAACTTGCTCTGATACCATGTTGGTTTTGCAAGAGAGAAAGCTCTTGACAAGGATGAACAAAACCCAACGGTTAAGTCTCCTTAAACCCACAACAAACTAACTCGATCTCAAGAAGAAGAAGAGGTCATCAACTTGTGATGAACTCCTCATAATCTAGGCTAAGTAAAGCAGTAAATAAAGAAGAGTTTAGGTGATATTTGAGAAGAGAATCGGCTGCCTTAAGGGCAGCCTCTAACCTTATCCCTTAAACACTCTACATTGGAAATAAGAACAAGAACAAGTGTAGAGAGGGAAATTGATTCTCTTATTATAGAATAGAATTGTGATTTATTACATATGAGCTCAATTACATCTTAATATAGGAATACAAAGCTCCATATAACCGTTAGAGAGGAGATGAGAGTTGAGAGGGACATGAGGAGAGAGAAGTGTGATTTCCTAAGCTAATAGCGACATGCCCACTTGCTTAACCACACTCGTGATTTCTCTCCTTCTTTCCTAACGGTTGGATTAGAAGCTTCTTGATCACATAGTGGGCCGAGTCTTCCTTCTTCTCATCACTCACACTCGGCCTCATTCCTTCCTTCTTTCCTTTGTGAGACTTCCTCATGGGCTTCTTCTTCTTATAAGGCCTTTGTTCTTCTTATAAGGCACTCATGGCCTTGCTAACTTGTCTCTTCCTTGCTCACACGGCCCACATGGCCTTTCTCATTGTGTTCGCGGCCTAACTGGCCGCTCTCATGCCTCCCATGGCCTCACCGGCCACTCTCTTCTTCTTCCATAGTTCGGCCTTACCGGCCTCTCTCTTCTCTTCTCCTTCTTATATGCTAATACTTATAATTAGTTAGTTGCATTTGATTAAGACACATTTTAACCCATAAACACTAACATAGCTGTTTACAGCTTCTAAGCAATGTTTTCTTTGTTTTAGCCTGTTTTGGGACAAAATGGGTATAAGTGGCTTTTAAACTCTCCACATCTATCTCAAACTCCTATAATTAGTTAGTTGCATTGGATAAAGACACATTTTAACCCGAGAAACACTAACATAGCTGTTTACAGCTTCTAAGCAATGTTTTCTTGGTTTTAGCCTGTTTTGGGACAAAATGGGTATAAGTGGCTTTTAAACTCTCCACATCTATCTCAATCTCTTATAATTAGTTAGTTGCATTGGATTAAGACACATTTTAACCCCAGAAACACTAACAAAGCAGTTTAGTGCTTCTAAGCAATGTTTTCTTGGTTTTAGCCTGTTTTGGGACAAAATGGGTATAAGTGGCTTTTAGACTCTCCACATCTATCTCAAACTCTTATAATTAGACAGTTGCATTGGATTAAGACACATTTTAACCCCAGAAACACTAACATAGCTGTTTACAGCTTCTAAGCAATGTTTTCTTTGTTTTAGCCTGTTTTGGGACAAAATGGGTATAAGTGGCTTTTAAACTCTCCACATCTATCTCAAACTCTTATAACTAGTCAGTGGCATTGGATTAAGACACATTTTAACCCTAGAAACATTAACATAGCTGTTTACAGCTTCTAAGCAATGTTTTCTTGGTTTTAGCCTATTTTGGGACAAAATGGGTATAAGTGGCTTTTAAACTCTCCACATCAATCTCAAACTCTTATAATTAGTTAGTTGCATTTGATTAAGACACATTTTAACCCATAAACACTAACATAGCTGTTTACAGCTTCTAAGCAATGTTTTCTTTGTTTTAGCCTGTTTTGGGACAAAATGGGTATAAGTGGCTTTTAAACTCTCCACATCTATCTCAAACTCCTATAATTAGTTAGTTGCATTGGATAAAGACACATTTTAACCCGAGAAACACTAACATAGCTGTTTACAGCTTCTAAGCAATGTTTTCTTGGTTTTAGCCTGTTTTGGGACAAAATGGGTATAAGTGGCTTTTAAACTCTCCACATCTATCTATTATAATTAGTTAGTTGCATTGGATTAAGACACATTTTAACCCCAGAAACACTAACAAAGCTGTTTAGTGCTTCTAAGCAATGTTTTCTTGGTTTTAGCCTGTTTTGGGACAAAATGGGTATAAGTGGCTTTTAAACTCTCCACATCTATCTCAAACTCCTATAGTTAGTTAGTTGCATTGGATTAAGACACATTTTAACCCCAGAAACACTAACAAAGCTGTTTAGTGCTTCTAAGCAATGTTTTCTTGGTTTTAGCCTGTTTTGGGACAAAATGGGTATAAGTGGCTTTCAAACTCTCCACATCTATCTCAAACTCCTATAGTTAGTTAGTTTCAATGGATTAAGACACATTTTAACCCCAGAAAATCTAACATAGCTGTTTACAGCTTCTAAGCAATGTTTTCTTGGTTTTAGCCTGTTTTGGGACAAAATGGGTATAAGTGGCTTTTAAACTCTCCACATCTATCTCAAACTCCTATAATTAGTTAGTTGCATTGGATTAAGACATATTTTAACCCCAGAAACACTAACAAAGCTGTTTAGTGCTTCTAAGCAATAATTTCTTGGTTTTAGCCTGTTTTGGGACAAAATGGGTATAAGTGGCTTTTAAACTCTCCACATCAATCTCAAACTCTTATAATTAGTTAGTTGCATTTGATTAAGACACATTTTAACCCATAAACACTAACATAGCTGTTTACAGCTTCTAAGCAATGTTTTCTTGGTTTTAGCCTCTTTTGGGAGAAAATGGGTATAAGTGGCTTTTAAACTCTCCACATCTATCTTAAAATCTTATAATTAGTTAGTTTCAATGGATTAAGACACATTTTAACCCCAGAAACACTAACATAGCTGTTTACAGCTTCTAAGCATTTTTTTCTTGGTTTTAGTATGTTTTGGGACAAAATGGGTATAAGTGTCTTTTCAACTCTCCACATCTATCTCAAACTCCTATAATTAGTTAGTTGCATTGGATTAAGACACATTTTAACCCCAGAAACACTAACAAAGCTGTAAACAGCTTCTAAGCAATGTTTTCTTGGTTTTAGTATGTTTTGGGACAAAATGGGTATAAGTGGCTTTTAAACTCTCCACATCTATCTTAAAGTCTTATAATTAGTTAGTTTCAATGGATTAAGACACATTTTAACCCCAGAAACACTAACATAGCTGTTTACAGCTTCTAAACAATGTTTTCTTGGTTTTAGCCTGTTTTGGGACAAAATGGGTATAAGTGGCTTTTAAACTCTCCACATCTATCTCAATCTCTTATAATTAGTTAGTTGCATTGGATAAAGACACATTTTAACCCCAGAAACACTAACAAAGCTGTAAACAGCTTCTAAGCAACGTTTTCTTGGTTTTAGTATGTTTTGGGACAAAATGGGTATAAGTGGCTTTTAAACTCTCCACATCTATCTTAAAGTCTTATAATTAGTTAGTTTGGTTTTAGCCTGTTTTGGGACAAAATGGGTATAAGTGGCTTTTAGACTCTCCACATCTATCTTAAAGTCTTATAATTAGTTAGTATCAATGGATTAAGACATATTTTAACCCCAGAAACACTAACATAGCTGTCTACAGCTTCTAAACAATGTTTTCTTGGTTTTAGCCTGTTTTGGGACAAAATGGGTATAAGTGGCTTTTAAACTCTCCACATCTATCTCAATCTCTTATAATTAGTTAGTTGCATTGGATAAAGACACATTTTAACCCCAGAAACACTAACAAAGCTGTAAACAGCTTCTAAGCAACGTTTTCTTGGTTTTAGTATGTTTTGGGACAAAATGGGTATAAGTGGCTTTTAAACTCTCCACATCTATCTTAAAGTCTTATAATTAGTTAGTTTGGTTTTAGCCTGTTTTGGGACAAAATGGGTATAAGTGGCTTTTAGACTCTCCACATCTATCTTAAAGTCTTATAATTAGTTAGTTTCAATGGATTAAGACATATTTTAACCCCAGAAACACTAACATAGCTGTCTACAGCTTCTAAACAATGTTTTCTTGGTTTTAGCCTGTTTTGGGACAAAATGGGTATAAGTGGCTTTTAAACTCTCCACATCTATCTCAATCTCTTATAATTAGTTAGTTGCATTGGATAAAGACACATTTTAACCCCAGAAACACTAACATAGCTGTTTACAGCTTCTAAGCAATGTTTTCTTGGTTTTAGCCTGTTTTGGGACAAAATGGGTATAAGTGGCTTTTAAACTCTCCACATCTATCTTAAAGTCTTATACTTAGTCAGTTGTATTGGATTAAGAAACATTTTAACCCCAGAAACACTAACATGGCTGTTTACAGTTTCTAAGCAATGTTTTCTTGGTTTTAGCCTGTTTTGGGACAAAATGGGTATAAGTGGCTTTTAAACTCTCCACATCTATCTTAAAGTCTTATAATTAGTTAGTTTCAATGGATTAAGACACATTTTAACCCCAGAAACACTAACATAGCTGTTTACAGCTTCTAAGCAATGTTTTCCTGGTTTTAGCCTGTTTTGGGACAAAATGGGTATATGTGGCTTTTAAACTCTCCACATCTATCCCAAACTCCTATAATTAGTTAGTTTCAATGGATTAAGACACATTTTAACCCCAGAAACACTAACAAAGCTGTAAACAGCTTCTAAGCAATGTTTTCTTGGTTTTAGTATGTTTTGGGACAAAATGGGTATAAGTGGCTTTTAAACTCTCCACATCTATCTTAAAGTCTTATAATTAGTTAGTTTGGTTTTAGCATGTTTTGGGACAAAATGGGTATAAGTGGCTTTTAGACTCTCCACATCTATCTTAAAGTCTTATAATTAGTTAGTTTCAATGGATTAAGACACATTTTAACCCCAGAAACACTAACATAGCTGTTTACAGCTTCTAAACAATGTTTTCTTGGTTTTAGCCTGTTTTGGGACAAAATGGGTATAAGTGGCTTTTAAACTCTCCACATCTATCTCAATCTCTTATAATTAGTTAGTTGCATTGGATAAAGACACATTTTAACCCCAGAAACACTAACAAAGCTGTAAACAGCTTCTAAGCAATGTTTTCTTGGTTTTAGTATGTTTTGGGACAAAATGGGTATAAGTGGCTTTTAAACTCTCCACATCTATCTTAAAGCCTTATAATTAGTTAGTTTGGTTTTAGCCTGTTTTGGGACAAAATGGGTATAAGTGGCTTTTAGACTCTCCACATCTATCTTAAAGTCTTATAATTAGTTAGTTTCAATGGATTAAGACATATTTTAACCCCTGAAACACTAACATAGCTGTCTACAGCTTCTAAACAATGCTTTCTTCGTTTTAGCCTGTTTTAGGACAAAATGGGTATAGGTGGCTTTTAAACTCTCCACATCTATCTCAATCTCTTATAATTAGTTAGTTGCATTGGATAAAGACACATTTTAACCCCAGAAACACTAAGATAGCTGTTTACAGCTTCTAAGCAATGTTTTCTTGGTTTTAGCCTGTTTTGGGACAAAATGGGTATAAGTGGCTTTTAAACTCTCCACATCAATCTCAAAGTCTTATAATTAGTTAGTTGCATTGGATTAAGACACATTTTAACCCCAGAAACACTAACAAAGCTGTTTAGTGCTTCTAAGCAATATTTTCTTGGTTTTAGCCTGTTTTGGAACAAAATGGGTATAAGTGGCTTTTAAACTCTCCACATCTATCTTAAAGTCTTATAATTAGTTAGTTTCAATGGGTTAAGACACATTTTAACCCCATAAACACTAACAAAGCTGTTTACAGCTTCTAAGCAATGTTTTCTTGGTTTTAGTATGTTTTGGGACAAAATGGGTATAAGTGTCTTTTAAGCTCTCCACATCAATCTCAAACTCTTATAATGAGTTAGTTGCATTGGATTAAGACACATTTTCACCCCAAAAACACTAACAAAGCTGTTTAGAGCTTCTAAGCAATGTTTTCTTGGTTTTAGCCTGTTTTGGGATAAAATGGGTATAAGTGGCTTTTAAACTCTCCACATCTATCTTAAAGTCTTATAATTAGTTAGTTGCATTGGATTAAGACTCATTTTAACACCAAAAACATTAACATAGCTTTTTACAGCTTCTAAGCAATGTTTTCTTGGTTTTAGCCTGTTTTGGGACAAAATGGGTATAAGTGGCTTTTAAACCCTCAAACTCTTATAACTAGATAGTTGCATTGGATTAAGACACATTTTAACCCCAGTAACACTAACATAGCTGTTTACAGCTTCTAAGCAATGTTTTCTTTGTTTTAGCCTGTTTTGGGATAAAATGGGTATAAGTGGCTTTTAAACTCTCCACATCTATCTCAATCTCTTATAATTAGTTAGTTGCATTGGATTAAGACCCATTTTAACCCCAGAAACACTAACAAAGCTGTTTAGTGCTTCTAAGCAATATTTTCTTGGTTTTAGCCTGTTTTGGGACAAAATGGGTATTAGTGGTTTTTAAACTCTCCACGTCTATCTGAAACTCCTATAATTAGTTATGTGATGTTTTCTTGGTTTTAGCCTGTTTTGGGACAAAATGGGTATAAGTGGCTTTTAGACTCTCGACATCTATCTCAACACTCTCCATATCCAATGCAACTAACTAATTATAGGAGTTTGAGATAGATGTGGAGAGTTTAAAAGCCACTTATACCCATTTTGTCCCAAAACAGGCTAAAACCAAGAAAACATTGCTTAGAAGCTGTAAACAGCTATGTTAGTGTTTCTGGGGTTAAAATGTGTCTTAATCCATTAAAACTAACTACTTATAAGACTTTAAGATAGATGTGGAGAGTTTAAAAGCCACTTATACCCATTTTGTCCCAAAACAGGCTAAAACCAAGAAAACATTGCTTAGAAGCACTAAACAGCTATGTTAGTGTTTCTGGGGTTAAAATGTGTCTTTATCCAATGCAACTAACTAATTATAGGAGTTTGGGATAGATGTGGAGAGTTTAAAAGCCACTTATACCCATTTTGTCCCAAAACAGGCTAAAACAAGGAAAACATTGTTTAGAAGCTTTAAACAGCTATGATAGTGTTTCTGGGGTTAAAATGTGTCTTAATCCATTGAAACTAACTAATTATAAGACTTTAAGATAGATGTGGAGATTTTAAAAGCCACTTATACCCATTTTGTCCCAAAAGAGGCTAAAACCAAGAAAACATTGCTTAGAAGCTGTAAACAGCTATGTTAGTGTTTATGGGTTAAAATGTGTCTTAATCAAATGCAACTAACTAATTATAAGAGTTTGAGATTGATGTGGAGAGTTTAAAAGCCACTTATACCCATTTTGTCCCAAAACAGGCTAAAACCAAGAAAACATTGCTTAGAAGCACTAAATAGCTTTGTTAGTGTTTATGGGGTTAAAATGTGTCTTAATCCAATGCAACTAACTAATTATAGGAGTTTGAGATAGATGTGGAGAGTTTAAAAGCCACTTATACCCACTTTCTCCCAAAAGAGGCTAAACCAAGAAAACATTGCTTAGAATCTGTAAACAGCTCTGTTAGTGTTTATGGGGTTAAAATGTGTTTTAATCCAATGCAACTAACTAATTATAGGAGTTTGAGATAGATGTGGAGAGTTTAAAAGCCACATACCCATTTTGTCCCAAAACAGGCTAAAACAAAGAAAACATTGCTTAGAAGCTGTAAACAGCTATGTTAGTGTTTCTGGGGTTAAATATTAGTATATATGAAGGAGAAGAGAGAGTGAGGCCGGTGAGGCCGAGCTGCACAAGGAAGAAGAGAGTGGCCGGTAAGGCTGCTAGTACAAGAAGTGTGGCCGGTAAGGCCATGAGTGGTGTGGGAGCGGCCAGTAAGGCCGTGAGCACAATAAGAGTGGCCAATAAGGCCATGTGGGCCGTGAGCACAATGAGAGTGGTTAGCAAGGCCATAGGTGCAATGTGAGAAGAATTGTGAAGTAAAGGCCTTATAAGAAGAAGAGGCCCAAGAGGAAGTTAAATATCTCACAAGGAAAAGGAAGAAGGATCTAATGGCCACAAAGAAAGGAAAGAAGGGAGGATCTAACGGTCACAAGGAATGGAAGGGAAGGAGAATCTCGTGCCTTTGGTAGGAGAAAGAAAGAAGGAGTCGCTTTCACCATCCTTTACTCGAGACAAACGGCTACAAGTCTCTATCACCTTCTTCTTCTCTCTAACGGTCATATGACCTTGTATTCTCCTATATTAAGCTTTGTATTTCACCTCATATGTAACACAACACAACATTATTCAATAAGAGAAACCGATTCCCTCTCTACACCTCTTGTTCTTGTTCTTATCAACAATGTAGAGTGGTGTAGGATTAGCGGTTAGAGGCTGCCCTTAAGGCAGCCTATTCTCTTATCAAATCCCACCTAAACTCTTCTTATTTACTGCTTTACTTAGCCTAGATTACTGATTCTTAATCCTCCTTCTCCTAAGTACACAAACTTGAGTGTTGTGATACTAGAAGAGGATAAGTCTCAAACTAGGCTGTTTGTTCCTCATAGATCCGATTTATATCTAGTATTTGGGGTCTATTGAGGTTGTTTGTGGGGAGTTCATCACAAGTTGATGTCCTCTCCTTCCCCCTTGAGAATGAGCTAGTTTGTTGTGGGTATAAGGAGATTCAATCCTTGGGAGTTGTCTCTCCTTTGTCAAGAGCCATCTCTCTTGAAATCCCAACATGGTATCAGAGCAGGCTCTGTTCTTGGTGACTCAAACTCGTTCTCAAGTTGGTTCTCTTAGGAGTTAGCTTAATTAAAGTTTTAATCCTAGCCTAGGTGTTAAATCGCTTAGCTTAGTTTCTTTAAAACTTTAATTTTGCTTTTGTTGTTAAATCGATTCTCTAGCAGCTCAATGTTGAGTAAGCTTGGTCTTGGGTCTTTGTAGAGTTCATAGACCAAGTGTGTGAAAGAAATCGATTTTAAAACCTCATCCTTAGGCTTCACCGATTGGGTAAAAGCTTGGGTTTAAATTGAGGTGGTGATGAACCAAGGAGCAAATTGTTCTTGTTCTTGGTAAGGATTCACGTGTTTTTAGGCTTGTATAGAGCCACGAAATCCTTAGGATTTTTCCTAGGATTCTCTTAAGATTTAGTTAATTTTCCTTTAAAGGTTTAATTTTGCTTTTGTTAAATTTCCTTTAAAGTTTAATTACTAAATCACTTCTTCTTCTTCTCAAGGTTGAGAAAGCTTTGTTTCTGGTCATATGGTGTGTCCAGGTTCGAGTTTGAGGAAGAGAGAGACTTTATTTTAGCATGTAGAGCCCGCTTGGTCAAATAGATTCAAGTTGGTCCAAGATGCATTCTTTTAACCGTTGGACAATAGGCTGTTCCAAAGGCTTTTGTTGTTTCTTCTTTGCTTGGGACCACGAAAAACATCTTCTATATGTTATCTTCGTGGATCTAAAGCCTTAATCTCTTGAAGAACACTTGTTTAAGTGATTCTACAAGGAGTTTTGTTGTTAAACCTTTGGAGAAACTAATTTTCCATAAGGTCCATTGTGTTTCAGCCATTAAAGCACCAAAAGAGATTGTCTTCTTGGATGTTCTTGGCTGTCAAAGCTTCTTTCAACTCAAGAAAACAGAGTTAAACTCTGTCCATAAGAATTCTTGAGCAGATTCTCTATTCTACTCTCCATTCATCTTATACTACCGCCAATACTCTCCCTTATACTCTCACTTTCTATTCTCCATATATACTCTTATTAATTCTCTAAATTCTCTATTTAATTTCAGTATTATTCTCTATACTCTAATCTCTAACAATCCCTTGTTTAGAATCTGTTCCATTGATTTTTGGTTTCAGTTTCAGCATTGAAGATTGTGTGGAGCTCGCTCACTATCTCAAGGAGAAGAAGTGGCGAGGTTGAAGGCTACAAGATAGCCATGTAAGAGCGCAGCACAATGCCTGGAGTTAGAACCAAGGGCCACCAAGTCTTTGTTAAGCTGGTGGAAGGTGATGAATCAGTCCAAGAGCATGTGTGTTAGTGCCAAGTTGTTGATCGGATGTGCACAATGGTCTTTAGGAAAGGTGATGCACAAGGTTTCAACTGTTGATTGGATGTGCACAAGAACGGTGATGCACAAGGCTTCAACTGAGGTGATGAGGTTTCAGCCCATCATCAAGTAAAGGTTACGGGGGAGATCAAGTGACTTCAGACCGTACCTCACAGATTCTGCTCGGCCACAAGCAAAAGTCTTTACTTAAAGCTCAGCCGAAGCGTCTCAAAGATCGACTCGGACGAAACCCTTCCACTGCGATTCGGCTTCCGCGTTCTTCATTAAAGTTCGAGACCACAGAGTCATCTTGCCAGTGGAAGTGGAATCATACCAATCCGAGCAGCCGTTCGAAAGTTATGTCCGATTCAGTGGGCATGTGTCAGTCTGACAAATAAAACTGACCGGGTTTAAAACCATGGTTAGAGGAGCGGTCTCAAGGAGGAATTCCAAACCGCAACTGTGATCAACTCTCTCCTTCCTATCCATCAAAACACCATAAAGGCTGTGCTCTAAACCCTTCTCTATTTTAATTCATAAATTCATTACCTTAGCTTCATTACTAGTCTTTAGTCTTTAATATGATTCTTCTTAAATTGTCACACTTTTAGAATTTTTCTTTGATATTCCTCATAGCAAACACTTATTCTTTTCTTCTTTATCACTTGTTTAAGGGTAAAGGAGACTATGAGAGCCTCAAAGTAATTCTAAAGGAACAAGGATGGAGATCATAAGGAATGTGCTAAAGGCAAGGAGGGCTAAGGAAGTGTAGCGGTTCAAAGGCTTAAAGAGAAGAGAGCTGGTTCTTGACAAACCAAGATCATTGCGACATCAAGGAACGTGGAGACTACACTCTTTTTACTTAACAAAGTTTTCTCCCAAGTGGTTTTCTTTGTTAAGGTTTTTAATGAGGTAGTCCTCACGTGTCCACGCTTGATCTTTGGTCCCCATGGTGCCCTGCAGATCAAACGTGCGGGGGAGTATTAGTATATATGAAGGAGAAGAGAGAGTGAGGCCGGTGAGGCCGAGCTGCACAAGGAAGAAGAGAGTGGCCGGTAAGGCTGCTAGTACAAGAAGTGTGGCCGGTAAGGCCATGAGTGGTGTGGGAGCGGCCAGTAAGGCCGTGAGCACAATAAGAGTGGCCAATAAGGCCATGTGGGCCGTGAGCACAATGAGAGTGGTTAGCAAGGCCATAGGTGCAATGTGAGAAGAATTGTGAAGTAAAGGCCTTATAAGAAGAAGAGGCCCAAGAGGAAGTTAAATATCTCACAAGGAAAAGGAAGAAGGATCTAATGGCCACAAAGAAAGGAAAGAAGGGAGGATCTAACGGTCACAAGGAATGGAAGGGAAGGAGAATCTCGTGCCTTTGGTAGGAGAAAGAAAGAAGGAGTCGCTTTCACCATCCTTTACTCGAGACAAACGGCTACAAGTCTCTATCACCTTCTTCTTCTCTCTAACGGTCATATGACCTTGTATTCTCCTATATTAAGCTTTGTATTTCACCTCATATGTAACACAACACAACATTATTCAATAAGAGAAACCGATTCCCTCTCTACACCTCTTGTTCTTGTTCTTATCAACAATGTAGAGTGGTGTAGGATTAGCGGTTAGAGGCTGCCCTTAAGGCAGCCTATTCTCTTATCAAATCCCACCTAAACTCTTCTTATTTACTGCTTTACTTAGCCTAGATTACTGATTCTTAATCCTCCTTCTCCTAAGTACACAAACTTGAGTGTTGTGATACTAGAAGAGGATAAGTCTCAAACTAGGCTGTTTGTTCCTCATAGATCCGATTTATATCTAGTATTTGGGGTCTATTGAGGTTGTTTGTGGGGAGTTCATCACAAGTTGATGTCCTCTCCTTCCCCCTTGAGAATGAGCTAGTTTGTTGTGGGTATAAGGAGATTCAATCCTTGGGAGTTGTCTCTCCTTTGTCAAGAGCCATCTCTCTTGAAATCCCAACATTAAAATGTGTCTTAATCCAATGCAACTGTCTAATTATAAGAGTTTGAGATAGATGTGGAGAGTTTAAAAGCCACTTATACCCATTTTGTCCCAAAACAGGCTAAACCAAGGAAAACATTGTTTAGAAGCTGTAAACAGCTATGTTAGTGTTTCTGGGGTTAAAATGTGTCTTAATCCAATGCAACTAACTAATTATAAGAGATTGGGAGAGCTTAAAAGACACTTATACCCATTTTGTCCCAAAACATACTAAAACCAAGAAAACATTGCTTAGAAGCTGTAAACAGCTATGTTAGTGTTTCTGGGGTTAAAATGTGTCTTAATCCATTGAAACTAACTAATTATAAGACTTTAAGATATATGTGGAGAGTTTAAAAGCAACCCATTTTGTCCCAAAACAGGCTAAAACAAGGAAAACATTGTTTAGAAGCTGTAAACAGCTATGTTAGTATTTCTGGGGTTAAAATGTGTCTTAATCCATTGAAACTAACTAATTATAAGACTTTAAGATAGATGTGGAGAGTTTAAAAGCCACTTATACCCATTTTGTCCCAAAACAGGCTAAAATAAGGAAAACATTGTTTAGAAGCTGTAAACAGCTATGTTAGTGTTTCTGGGGTTAAAATGTGTCTGAATCCAATGCAACTAACTAATTATAAGAGTTTGAGATTGATGTCGAGAGCTTAAAAGACACTTATACCCATTTTGTCCCAAAACATATTAAAACCAAGAAAACATTGCTTAGAAGCTGTAAACAGCTATGTTAGTGTTTCTGGGGTTAAAATCTGTCTTAATCCATTGAAAGTAACTAATTATAAGAGATTGGGAGAGCTTAAAAGACACTTATACCCATTTTGTCCCAAAACATACTAAAACCAAGAAAACATTGCTTAGAAGCTGTAAACAGCTATGTTAGTGTTTCTGGGGTTAAAATGTGTCTTAATCCATTGAAACTAACTAATTATAAGACTTTAAGATATATGTGGAGAGTTTAAAAGCAACCCATTTTGTCCCAAAACAGGCTAAAACAAGGAAAACATTGTTTAGAAGCTGTAAACAGCTATGTTAGTATTTCTGGGGTTAAAATGTGTCTTAATCCATTGAAACTAACTAATTATAAGACTTTAAGATAGATGTGGAGAGTTTAAAAGCCACTTATACCCATTTTGTCCCAAAACAGGCTAAAATAAGGAAAACATTGTTTAGAAGCTGTAAACAGCTATGTTAGTGTTTCTGGGGTTAAAATGTGTCTGAATCCAATGCAACTAACTAATTATAAGAGTTTGAGATTGATGTCGAGAGCTTAAAAGACACTTATACCCATTTTGTCCCAAAACATACTAAAACCAAGAAAACATTGCTTAGAAGCTGTAAACAGCTATGTTAGTGTTTCTGGGGTTAAAATCTGTCTTAATCCATTGAAAGTAACTAATTATAAGACTTTAAGATAGATGTGGAGAGTTTAAAAGCCACTTATACCCATTTTGTCCCAAAACAGGCTAAAATAAGGAAAACATTGTTTAGAAGCTGTAAACAACTATGTTAGTGTTTCTGGGGTTAAAATGTGTCTGAATCCAATGCAACTAACTAATTATAAGAGTTTGAGATTGATGTCGAGAGCTTAAAAGACACTTATACCCATTTTGTCCCAAAACATACTAAAACCAAGAAAACATTGCTTAGAAGCTGTAAACAGCTATGTTAGTGTTTCTGGGGTTAAAATGTGTCTTAATCCATTGAAACTAACTAATTATAAGACTTTAAGATAGATGTGGAGAGTTTAAAAGCCACTTATACCCATTTTGTCCCAAAACAGGCTAAAACCAAGAAAACATTGCTTAGAAGCACTAAAAAGCTATGTTAGTGTTTCTGGGGTTAAAATGTGTCTTAATCCAATGCAATTAACTAATTATAAGAGTTTGAGATAGATGTGGAGAGTTTAAAAGCCACTTATACCCATTTTGTCCCAAAACAGGCTAAAACAAGGAAAACATTGTTTAGAAGCTGTAAACAGCTATGTTAGTGTTTCTGGGGTTAAAATGTGTCTTAATCCAATGCAACTAACTAATTATAAGAGATTGGGAGAGCTTAAAAGACACTTATACCCATTTTGTCCCAAACATACTAAAACCAAGAAAACATTGCTTAGAAGCTGTAAACAGCTATGTTAGTGTTTCTGGGGTTAAAATGTGTCTTCATCCATTGAAACTAACTAATTATAAGACTTTAAGATAGATGTGGAGAGTTTAAAAGCCACTTATACCCATTTTGTCCCAAAACAGGCTAAAACAAGGAAAACATTGTTTAGAAGATGTAAACAGCTATGTTAGTGTTTCTGGGGTTAAAATGTGTCTTAATCCAATGCAACTAACTAATTATAAGAGTTTGAGATTGATGTCGAGAGTTTAAAAGACACTTATACCCATTTTGTCCCAAAACATACTAAAACCAAGAAAACATTGCTTAGAAGCTGTAAACAGCTTTGTTAGTCTTTCTGGGGTTAAAATGTGTCTTAATCCATTGAAACTAACTAATTATAAGACTTTAAGATAGAAGTGGAGAGTTTAAAAGCCACTTATACCCATTTTGTCCCAAAACAGGCTAAAACAAGGAAAACATTGTTTAGAAGCTGTAAACAGCTATGTTAGTGTTTGTGGGGTTAAAATGTGTCTTAATCCAATGCAACTAACTAATTATAAGAGTTTGAGATTGATGTCGAGAGCTTAAAAGACACTTATACCCATTTTGTCCCAAAACATACTAAAACCAAGAAAACATTGCTTAGAAGCTGTAAACAGCTATGTTAGTGTTTCTGGGGTTAAAATGTGTCTTAATCCATTGAAACTAACTAATTATAAGACTTTAAGATAGATGTGGAGAGTTTAAAAGCCACTTATACCCATTTTGTCCCAAAACAGGCTAAAACCAAGAAAACATTGCTTAGAAGCACTAAACAGCTATGTTAGTGTTTCTGGGGTTAAAATGTGTCTTAATCCAATGCAACTAACTAATTATTAGAGTTTGAGATAGATGTGGAGAGTTTAAAAGCCACTTATACCCATTTTGTCCCAAAACAGGCTAAAACAAGGAAAACATTGTTTAGAAGCTGTAAACAGCTATGTTAGTGTTTCTGGGGTTAAAATGTGTCTTAATCCAATGCAACTAACTAATTATAAGAGATTGGGAGAGCTTAAAAGACACTTATACCCATTTTGTCCCAAAACATACTAAAACCAAGAAAACATTGCTTAGAAGCTGTAAACAGCTATGTAAGTGTTTCTGGGGTTAAAATGTTTCTTAATCCATTGAAACTAACTAATTATAAGACTTTACGATAGATGTGGAGAGTTTAAAAGCCACTTATACCCATTTTGTCCCAAAACAGGCTAAAACAAGGAAAACATTGTTTAGAAGCTGTAAACAGCTATGTTAGTGTTAGTGTTTCTGGGGTTAAAATGTGTCTTAATCCATTGAAACTAACTAATTATAAGAGATTGAGATAGATGTGGAGAGTTTAAAAGTCATTTATACCCATTTTGTCCCAAAACAGGCTAAAACCAAGAAAACATTGCTTAGAAGCTGTAAATGTAAGACTTTGTAGAATAAAGAAGAGAATCAAGAGAATGGAGATAGGTTTCGGTAGACAAAGAGAATGAGGAAGGAGAAAAGATTAGGTTTTCTTATTCCATAAGAAGCGATAATACAAGGTGGCTATGAGCCTATTTAAGGAAACACAAACTAGGGCTACACCCTTGACCGAGACACACAAGTGGGATAGGGACATTAGGAGAGAGACACACTACATCCCAAGGTGAAAGCGACAGCCCATCCTTACCAAACATGTGACTATTTCCTTCCCTTCTCTCTAACGGTTATAATGTGCTTCTCGATCCTTCTAGTGGGCTTCAGGCCTCCTCTCCATTCCTTATCACTAGAAGACTCGGCCATTTCACCACACTTGTACGGACAGCCCATATTCAACACTCGTACGGACGGCCATGGCTGCCTTAGGCTTATTCTTTTGATCAATACTCCCCCTCAAGCTTAGCCTAATGAAATGGCTAAGCTTGGAACCCGTGAAGCAGCACCTCATTAAAAACCTTGACTTAGAAAACCTCATGGGACAAAACCAAGTCAAGGGAAAAAGAGTGTGCTGTCCACGGATTAGAGAAGCTTGATCATGGCCGTGTAATGTCTACAAGTCCAAGTTTGCTATAGATGTGATCACAAACCTTGGAGCTTGCAGACTTGGTGAAGATGTCAGCTAGCTGATCTTGACTCCTTGTGTGGCATGGTAACACCACTCCTTCTTCAATCTTCTCTCTCACCTTGTGGCAATCGCTTTCTATGTGCTTGGTCCTCTCATGAAAGACCGAGTTTGTGGCAATGTGGATGGCCGCTTCATTGTCGCAATGCATGGTCATGGGCTGCTTTGTTTCGATGCCTAAGTCCTTGAGTAGACCCTTCAGCCATGTCATCTCGTTAGTGAGCTTCCTCATAGCTCTATACTCGGCCTCGGCGCTAGAGCATGAAACCACCTTTTGTTTCTTAGACCTCCATGTAACCATGTTGCCTCCAACGAACGTGCAGTACCCAGTAGTGGATCTTCTATCCAGCGTGTCGCCATTGTAATCCGCATCACAGTAGCCAACAATCTCGGTGTTGTCATTCTTGCCCATCCAAATACCTTGACCCGGACTGCCCTTGAGATAGCTTAGGATCCTCTCGACTTGACTCCATTGGTACTTGCTTGGTGCCTTCATATGTTGGCTAACCTGATTCACAGCATAACATATGTCAGGTCGTGTGATAGTAAGGTATATTAGCTTACCTACAAGCCGGCGGTAGCGTGTGACGTCTAAGAATGGCTCGTCCATTGGTTCCTTAGGTCGGCCTTCTTTTTCCCGTAAGCTCTCCCCCTTTCGCTTGAGCTGGTAGTCTTCATCAAGTGGCGTAGCGACCGGAGACACACCAAGCTTGCCAGTCTCCTCTAACAAGTCAAGAGTGTACTTGCGTTGTGAGAGGAAGAGTCCTTCCGGTGAGCGACAAATTTCAATACCAAGAAAGTATTTGAGTTCCCCAAGGTCCTTGATGTCAAATGCCGACTTGAGGGAGTCCTTGGTGTCCTGAATGGCCGCCTTATCATCACCAGTCACGATGATGTCGTCGACGTATATGAGCACCACCACCCAACCAATAGAGGTGCAACGTGTGAAGAGAGTATGATCAGCCTCCGATCGCTTAAAACCATAAGTCTTGAGAGTAGAGCTTAGTTTGTGGTACCAAGCTCGTGGGGACTGCTTAAGGCCATAGATGGCCTTACGTAGCCTCAAGACTTTTCCGGGTGTAACCATGTCTTCAAGGCCGGGAGGAGGCGTCATGTACACTTCTTCATCAAGTTCACCTTGAAGAAAGGCGTTCTTCACATCCATCTGCCATAAGTCCCATGATAGGTTGACAGCAAGAGACAGCACAACCCGAACCGTATGGAGCTTGGCCACGGGTGCAAAGGTGTCCGTGTAGTCCGCACCATAGGTTTGGGTGAAGCCACGGGCCACTAACCGGGCTTTATGCCGTTCAATGTCACCATTGCTCAAATACTTTATGGTGAACACCCATTTGGAGCTAACTGCCCGCTTGCCTTGAGGAAGATCCGATTCGTCCCACGTATGATTCCGGATCATGGCGCCGGTTTCATCCTTGACCGCATCTAACCAAACCTGATGCTCCTTGGCTTCATCATATGTCTGCGGGATCCAATTGGCGTCAACTTGGCCGAAGAAAGCTTGGTGATCAGCAGGTAACAGCTCAAGGGAACAAACGGACTGGATGGGATGAGCGACGGCTTGACTGTTGTAATATACACGCTTGTTCTTCCAAGTGGAGGGGTCAGATCGAGGTCTGGTGCTCCGACGCAGGACTGGTGCAGGAGGTGGATCCGTCCTAGGCAACTCCGTTGACGTACCGTCCGTAAGAACCGTCTCCGTGTTTTCCTCGGTAGGAGCCGCTGCCGGAGCATGTGTGTCCGGTGTAGGGCCAGGAACAGGAACACCGGCTATGGGTAGGCCAGACTCAAGGGACACACTATCTTGGGCTGAAACATTGTTATTCGTATCTCCTTGGTCAGACCCACCGTCGGTAGGAGTTTGGCGTAGCATAGGCTGCACGACACCCGTTGGTGGAGACGGGTTGCCAAGGTGATCAAGAAGGAACCTTAGACTTGAAGCTCGGTCATTAGGTGAGTGAGAGAGGTCTTTAAGGTTGTTCCAGTCCTTCTTGTCATAGTAGCCCACATTCTCTAGGAACCGGACATCTCGGGAGACATATAGACGACTTGTGGCCGGATCATAACATTTGTACCCCTTTTGTGTGGTAGAGTAGCCAATGAACATGCACTTTGTACTCTTGGCATCCAGCTTACTCCTTTGTTCTCCTGGTACTAACACAAAACAAACACAACCAAAAACGCGTAAGTGATCAAGGGATGGTTTAAATTTGTTTAGTACTTCAAATGGAGATAAGTCATGAAGAACTCGGGTTGGTGTCCGGTTGATGAGATAGCATGCAGTCATCACAGCATCACCCCAATATCGTTTGGGAACACTAGAGTGGAACATGATTGCCCGCGCCACTTCCATGAGATGCCGGTTCTTTCTCTCGGCCACACCATTTTGTTGTGGCGTGTAGGGACAACTAGTTTGATGGAGAATGCCATGCTTGGAGAGATGTTCTTTGAACTTGCAACTTGTGTATTCTCCACCATTATCAGACCTAAGTACCTTAAGTTTTGCATTAAAATGATTAGTCACATAGTTTTGAAAGTTGACAAAGGCATCAAACACTCTATCTTTAGAAGGCAATAAGGTAATCCAAGTATATTTTGATTTTTCATCAATAAAAGTCACAAAATACTTGTTATTATCTCTAGATAGGCATGGTGAAGTCCAAACATCTGAGTGAACTAAATCAAAACAATTTTCATAAATAGTAGTTGACTTAGGAAAGATAGACTTGCAATGTTTTCCAAGAATACAAGGTTCACAAGTAGAATTATCAAAAGAAATATTAGGAAACATTAGTCCTAAAGCACGCGAATGAGGGTGGCCTAGCCTAGCATGCCACACCATATTCGAATCAACAACAAAACAAGACTTAATAGAAGATAAATTTGGATCAGTTTTCTCTAGGACATAGAGATCTCCACTCCCTTGCCCTTCTCCAAGAACCTTTCCAGTCTCAATATCCTGAAAATGAACACTGTTAGGACCAAAAATTGCATAACAATTCAAATCATTTGTGGCCCTCTTAACCGATAGAAGATTGGAGGTAAATGTAGGCATAAAGAAAGCTTTTGAGGTTTTATCAAAAAGTTTCAAGTCCCCTATCCCTTTTACTGGTATTTGATCTCCATTGGCAATAACAACATTCCCTAAAGCCGGTTTTATGTTGTCAATTAACCTAGGGTTGCTAATCATATGATGTGAAGCCCCCGAGTCAATAACAAGCGATTTACTAGGCTTAGAGGTAAAGAAAGAGATACCAGACTCCTTGAGTGAGGCAATGGAGCGGATGAGAGCCTCAAGGTCTGACTTCCTCACCACATCTCCATAGGCTGCGGTCATGGCCACCTCATCTCCCTGCTTTGATGATCCGGCTCCCTTGTCGCTAACCGCTTCCTTTGAGAAGTTGGCTTTGAACTTGGCCGGCTTGAGATGAGGATGGAGAACCCAGCATTTGTCTTTCAGGTGGCCCCGCTTCTTGCAGTGGTCGCATACCCACACCTTCCTCTCCTCTTGCTTGTACACTCCTTTGTTGGCCGTAGCAAGCTCCCCCTTACCGCTAAACAAATCAAGAGATCCTTGTTCTTTCTGAATTTGGGAGCAAATATCTTCAAAGGAGGGAAGCTTCTCTGCCCTTAGGATGTGCTTCAAGAGGTCATTGAAGGATGGGTTCAAGGTAAGGAGGAGTCCAAAGATCTTGTCTTGCTCCTTCCTTTCGTTTAGCACACTCGCCTCAAGTGTACTTGGCCGCAACATGTCAAGTTCGGACCATAGTGCACGGAACTTACCAAGATGCTTAGTGAACTCCACATCATCTTGGTTAAGGTCGTTTATGGCCTTCTTGACCTCAAAGACTCTAGTCATGTTAGAGACATTACCATACACGCCTTTAAGTGTTTCCCACAGTTCCTTGGCCGTCTCGCAGTATGAGTAGGCCTCAAGGATAGGCGTGTCCAGAGAGTTTTGGAGAACAGATAGGACAACTTGGTCTTCTTGGAACCATTTGGCCTTCCTCTCGCTCTCTTCCTCCGCTTCCGCCTCGGAAGCATCTTCTTCTTTGGGGTTTTGCTTTGGGACATAGTCGGACTCGACATGACTCCAAAGGCCACGACCTCCAAGGGCGGTTCTTGTGGTTCTTGTCCACAGCAAGTAGTTTGTCCCCTTTAGGACAATCGGTGAAACGATGGGCTTGGCGTTTTCCATGGTCGGATTTCTATGGACCGATGGATAAAGCTTTTACCCGGAGAATAAACAAAAAAATGCGAGTGAGAAGAAAAGAAGGAAAGGAGACTAGAGAATAGAAACAAGTAGAAGAATGAGATTAGACTGTAGAGAATCGAACAACTTGCTCTGATACCATGTAAGACTTTGTAGAATAAAGAAGAGAATCAAGAGAATGGAGATAGGTTTCGGTAGACAAAGAGAATGAGGAAGGAGAAAAGATTAGGTTTTCTTATTCCATAAGAAGCGATAATACAAGGTGGCTATGAGCCTATTTAAGGAAACACAAACTAGGGCTACACCCTTGACCGAGACACACAAGTGGGATAGGGACATTAGGAGAGAGACACACTACATCCCAAGGTGAAAGCGACAGCCCATCCTTACCAAACATGTGACTATTTCCTTCCCTTCTCTCTAACGGTTATAATGTGCTTCTCGATCCTTCTAGTGGGCTTCAGGCCTCCTCTCCATTCCTTATCACTAGAAGACTCGGCCATTTCACCACACTTGTACGGACAGCCCATATTCAACACTCGTACGGACGGCCATGGCTGCCTTAGGCTTATTCTTTTGATCAATAGTAAACAGCTATGTTAGTGTTTCTGGGGTTAAAATGTGTCTTAATCCATTGAAACTAACTAATTATAAGACTTTAAGATAGATGTGGAGAGTTTAAAAGCCACTTATACCCATTTTGTGCCAAAACAGGCTAAAACAAAGAAAACATTGCTTAGAAGCTGTAAACAGCTATGTTAGTGTTTCTGGGGTTAAAATGTGTCTTTATCCAATGCAACTGACTAGTTATAAGATTTTGAGATAGATGTGGAGAGCTAAAAGCCACTTATACCCATTTTGTCCCAAAACAGGCTAAAACCAAGAAAACATTGCTTAGAAGCTGTAAACAGCTATGTTAGTGTTTCTGGGGTTAAAATGTTTCTTAATCCAATGCAACTGTCTAATTATAAGAGTTTGAGATAGATGTGGAGAGTCTAAAAGCCACTTATACACATTTTGTCCCAAAACAGGCTAAAACCAAGAAAACATTGCTTAGAAGCTGTAAACAGCTATGTTAATGTTTCTGGGGTTAAAATGTGTCTTAATCCAATGCAACTAACTAATTATAAGAGTTTGAGATTGATATGGAGAGCTTAAAAGACACTTATACCCATTTTGTCCCAAAACATACTAAAACCAAGAAAACATTGCTTAGAAGCTGTAAACAGCTATGTTAGTGTTTCTGGGGTTAAAATGTGTCTTAATCCAATGCAACTAACTAATTATAAGAGTTTGAGATTGATGTGGAGAGTTTAAAAGCCACTTATACCCATTTTGTCCCAAAACAGGCTAAAACAAGGAAAACATTGTTTAGAAGCTGTAAACAGCTATGTTAGTGTTTCTGGGGTTAAAATGTGTCTTAATCCAATGCAACTGTCTAATTATAAGAGTTTGAGATAGATGTGGAGAGTCTAAAAGCCACTTATACCCATTTTGTCCCAAAACAGGCTAAAACCAAGAAAACATTGCTTAGAAGCACTAAACAGCTTTATTAGTGTTTCTGGGGTTAAAATGTGTCTTAATCCAATGCAACTAACTAATTATAAGAGTTTTAGATAGATGTGGAGAGTTTAAAAGCCACTTATACCCTATTTGTCCCAAAACAGGCTAAAACCAAGAAAACATTGCTTAGAAGCACTAAACAGCTTTGTTAGTGTTTATGGGGTTAAAATGTGTCTTAATCCAATGCAACTAACTAATTATAAGAGATTGAGATAGATGTGGAGAGTCTAAAAGCCACTTATACCCATTTTGTCCCAAAACAGGCTAAAACCAAGAAAACATTGCTTAGAAGCTGTAAACAGCTATGTTAGTGTTTCTGGGGTTAAAATGTTTCTTAATCCATTGAAACTAACTAATTATAAGACTTTAAGATAGATGTGGAGAGTTTAAAAGCCACTTATACCCATTTTGTCCCAAAACAGGCTAAAACAAGGAAAACATTGTTTAGAAGCTGTAAACAGCTATGTTAGTGTTAGTGTTTCTGGGGTTAAAATGTGTCTTAATCCATTGAAACTAACTAATTATAAGAGATTGAGATAGATGTGGAGAGTTTAAAAGTCGTTTATACCCATTTTGTCCCAAAACAGGCTAAAACCAAGAAAACATTGCTTAGAAGCTGTAAACAGCTATGTTAGTGTTTCTGGGGTTAAAATGTGTCTTAATCCATTGAAACTAACTAATTATAAGACTTTAAGATAGATGTGGAGAGTTTAAAAGCCACTTATACCCATTTTGTGCCAAAACAGGCTAAAACAAAGAAAACATTGCTTAGAAGCTGTAAACAGCTATGTTAGTGTTTCTGGGGTTAAAATGTGTCTTTATCCAATGCAACTGACTAGTTATAAGATTTTGAGATAGATGTGGAGAGCTAAAAGCCACTTATACCCATTTTGTCCCAAAACAGGCTAAAACCAAGAAAACATTGCTTAGAAGCTGTAAACAGCTATGTTAGTGTTTCTGGGGTTAAAATGTGTCTTAATCCAATGCAACTGTCTAATTATAAGAGTTTGAGATAGATGTGGAGAGTCTAAAAGCCACTTATACACATTTTGTCCCAAAACAGGCTAAAACCAAGAAAACATTGCTTAGAAGCTGTAAACAGCTATGTTAATGTTTCTGGGGTTAAAATGTGTCTTAATCCAATGCAACTAACTAATTATAAGAGTTTGAGATTGATATGGAGAGCTTAAAAGACACTTATACCCATTTTGTCCCAAAACATACTAAAACCAAGAAAACATTGCTTAGAAGCTGTAAACAGCTATGTTAGTGTTTCTGGGGTTAAAATGTGTCTTAATCCAATGCAACTAACTAATTATAAGAGTTTGAGATTGATGTGGAGAGTTTAAAAGCCACTTATACCCATTTTGTCCCAAAACAGGCTAAAACAAGGAAAACATTGTTTAGAAGCTGTAAACAGCTATGTTAGTGTTTCTGGGGTTAAAATGTGTCTTAATCCAATGCAACTGTCTAATTATAAGAGTTTGAGATAGATGTGGAGAGTCTAAAAGCCACTTATACCCATTTTGTCCCAAAACAGGCTAAAACCAAGAAAACATTGCTTAGAAGCACTAAACAGCTTTATTAGTGTTTCTGGGATTAAAATGTGTCTTAATCCAATGCAACTAACTAATTATAAGAGTTTTAGATAGATGTGGAGAGTTTAAAAGCCACTTATACCCATTTTGTCCCAAAACAGGCTAAAACCAAGAAAACATTGCTTAGAAGCACTAAACAGCTTTGTTAGTGTTTATGGGGTTAAAATGTGTCTTAATCCAATGCAACTAACTAATTATAAGAGATTGACATAGATGTGGAGAGTCTAAAAGCCACTTATACCCATTTTGTCCCAAAACAGGCTAAAACCAAGAAAACATTGCTTAGAAGCTGTAAACAGCTATGTTAGTGTTTCTGGGGTTAAAATGTTTCTTAATCCATTGAAACTAACTAATTATAAGACTTTAAGATAGATGTGGAGAGTTTAAAAGCCACTTATACCCATTTTGTCCCAAAACAGGCTAAAACAAGGAAAACATTGTTTAGAAGCTGTAAACAGCTATGTTAGTGTTAGTGTTTCTGGGGTTAAAATGTGTCTTAATCCATTGAAACTAACTAATTATAAGAGATTGAGATAGATGTGGAGAGTTTAAAAGTCGTTTATACCCATTTTGTCCCAAAACAGGCTAAAACCAAGAAAACATTGCTTAGAAGCTGTAAACAGCTATGTTAGTGTTTCTGGGGTTAAAATGTGTCTTAATCCATTGAAACTAACTAATTATAAGACTTTAAGATAGATGTGGAGAGTTTAAAAGCCACTTATACCCATTTTGTGCCAAAACAGGCTAAAACAAAGAAAACATTGCTTAGAAGCTGTAAACAGCTATGTTAGTGTTTCTGGGGTTAAAATGTGTCTTTATCCAATGCAACTGACTAGTTATAAGATTTTGAGATAGATGTGGAGAGCTAAAAGCCACTTATACCCATTTTGTCCCAAAACAGGCTAAAACCAAGAAAACATTGCTTAGAAGCTGTAAACAGCTATGTTAGTGTTTCTGGGGTTAAAATGTGTCTTAATCCAATGCAACTGTCTAATTATAAGAGTTTGAGATAGATGTGGAGAGTCTAAAAGCCACTTATACACATTTTGTCCCAAAACAGGCTAAAACCAAGAAAACATTGCTTAGAAGCTGTAAACAGCTATGTTAATGTTTCTGGGGTTAAAATGTGTCTTAATCCAATGCAACTAACTAATTATAAGAGTTTGAGATTGATATGGAGAGCTTAAAAGACACTTATACCCATTTTGTCCCAAAACATACTAAAACCAAGAAAACATTGCTTAGAAGCTGTAAACAGCTATGTTAGTGTACCTGGGGTTAAAATGTGTCTTAATCCAATGCAACTAACTAATTATAAGAGTTTGAGATTGATGTGGAGAGTTTAAAAGCCACTTATACCCATTTTGTCCCAAAACAGGCTAAAACAAGGAAAACATTGTTTAGAAGCTGTAAACAGCTATGTTAGTGTTTCTGGGGTTAAAATGTGTCTTAATCCAATGCAACTGTCTAATTATAAGAGTTTGAGATAGATGTGGAGAGTCTAAAAGCCACTTATACCCATTTTGTCCCAAAACAGGCTAAAACCAAGAAAACATTGCTTAGAAGCACTTAATAGCTTTATTAGTGTTTCTGGGGTTAAAATGTGTCTTAATCCAATGCAACTAACTAATTATAAGAGTTTTAGATAGATGTGGAGAGTTTAAAAGCCACTTATACCCATTTTGTCCCAAAACAGGCTAAAACCAAGAAAACATTGCTTAGAAGCACTAAACAGCTTTGTTAGTGTTTATGGGGTTAAAATGTGTCTTAATCCAATGCAACTAACTAATTATAAGAGATTGAGATAGATGTGGAGAGTCTAAAAGCCACTTATACCCATTTTGTCCCAAAACAGGCTAAAACCAAGAAAACATTGCTTAGAAGCTGTAAACAGCTATGTTAGTGTTTCTGGGGTTAAAATGTGACTTAATCCAATGCAACTAACTAATTATAGGAGTTTGAGATAGATGTAGAGAGTTTAAAAGCCACTTATACCCATTTTGTCCCAAAACAGGCTAAAACCAAGAAAACATTGCTTAGATGCTGTAAACAGCTATGTTAGTGTTTCTGGGGTTAAAATGTGTCTTAATCCATTGAAACTAACTAATTATAAGACTTTAAGATAGATGTGGAGAGTTTAAAAGCCACTTATACCCATTTTGTCCCAAAACAGGCTAAAATAAGGGAAACATTGTTTAGAAGCTGTAAACAGCTATGTTAGTGTTTCTGCGGTTAAAATGTGTCTTAATCCAATGCAACTAACTAATTATAAGAGTTTGAGATTGATGTCGAGAGCTTAAAAGACCCTTATACCCATTTTGTCCCAAAACATATTAAAACCAAGAAAACATTGCTTAGAAGCTGTAAACAGCTTTGTTAGTGTTTCTGGGGTTAAAATGTGTCTTAATCCATTGAAACTAACTAATTATAAGAATTTAAGATAGAAGTGGAGAGTTTAAAAGCCACTTATACCCATTTTGTCCCAAAACAGGCTAAAACAAGGAAAACATTGTTTAGAAGCTGTAAACAGCTATGTTAGTGTTTCTGGGGTTAAAATGTGTCTTAATCCAATGCAACTAACTAATTATAAGAGATTGGGAGAGCTTAAAAGACACTTATACCCATTTTGTCCCAAAACATACTAAAACCAAGAAAACATTGCTTAGAAGCTGTAAACAGCTATGTTAGTGTTTCTGGGGTTAAAATGTGTCTTAATCCAATGCAACTAACTAATTATAAGAGTTTGAGATTGATGTGGAGAGTTTAAAAGCCACTTATACCCATTTTGTCCCAAAACAGGCTAAAACAAGGAAAACATTGTTTAGAAGCTGTAAACAGCTATGTTAGTGTTTCTGGGGTTAAAATGTGTCTTTATCCAATTCAACTGACTAGTTATAAGATTTTGAGATAGATGTGGAGAGCTAAAAGCCACTTATACCCATTTTGTCCCAAAACAGGCTAAAACCAAGAAAACATTGCTTAGAAGCTGTAAACAGCTATGTTAGTGTTTCTGGGGTTAAAATGTGTCTTAATCCAATGCAACTGTCTAATTATAAGAGTTTGAGATAGATGTGGAGAGTCTAAAAGCCACTTATACCCATTTTGTCCCAAAACAGGCTAAAACCAAGAAAACATTGCTTAGAAGCACTAAACAGCTTTATAAGTGTTTCTGGGGTTAAAATGTGTCTTAATCCAATGCAACTAACTAATTATAAGAGTTTTAGATAGATGTGGAGAGTTTAAAAGACACTTATACCCATTTTGTCCCAAAACATATTAAAACCAAGAAAACATTGCTTAGAAGCTGTAAACAGCTTTGTTAGTGTTTCTGGGGTTAAAATGTGTCTTAATCCATTGAAACTAACTAATTATAAGAATTTAAGATAGAAGTGGAGAGTTTAAAAGCCACTTATACCCATTTTGTCCCAAAACAGGCTAAAACAAGGAAAACATTGTTTAGAAGCTGTAAACAGCTATGTTAGTGTTTCTGGGGTTAAAATGTGTCTTAATCCAATGCAACTAACTAATTATAAGAGATTGGGAGAGCTTAAAAGACACTTATACCCATTTTGTCCCAAAACATACTAAAACCAAGAAAACATTGCTTAGAAGCTGTAAACAGCTATGTTAGTGTTTCTGGGGTTAAAATGTGTCTTAATCCAATGCAACTAACTAATTATAAGAGTTTGAGATTGATGTGGAGAGTTTAAAAGCCACTTATACCCATTTTGTCCCAAAACAGGCTAAAACAAGGAAAACATTGTTTAGAAGCTGTAAACAGCTATGTTAGTGTTTCTGGGGTTAAAATGTGTCTTTATCCAATTCAACTGACTAGTTATAAGATTTTGAGATAGATGTGGAGAGCTAAAAGCCACTTATACCCATTTTCTCCCAAAACAGGCTAAAACCAAGAAAACATTGCTTAGAAGCTGTAAACAGCTATGTTAGTGTTTCTGGGGTTAAAATGTGTCTTAATCCAATGCAACTGTCTAATTATAAGAGTTTGAGATAGATGTGGAGAGTCTAAAAGCCACTTATACCCATTTTGTCCCAAAACAGGCTAAAACCAAGAAAACATTGCTTAGAAGCACTAAACAGCTTTATAAGTGTTTCTGGGGTTAAAATGTGTCTTAATCCAATGCAACTAACTAATTATAAGAGTTTTAGATAGATGTGGAGAGTTTAAAAGCCACTTATACCCATTTTGTCCCAAAACAGGCTAAAACCAAGAAAACATTGCTTAGAAGCACTAAACAGCTTTGTTAGTGTTTATGGGGTTAAAATGTGTCTTAATCCAATGCAACTAACTAATTATAAGAGATTGAGATAGATGTGGAGAGTCTAAAAGCCACTTATACCCATTTTGTCCCAAAACAGGCTAAAACCAAGAAAACATTGCTTAGAAGCTGTAAACAGCTATGTTAGTGTTTCTGGGGTTAAAATGTTTCTTAATCCATTGAAACTAACTAATTATAAGACTTTAAGATAGATGTGGAGAGTTTAAAAGCCACTTATACCCATTTTGTCCCAAAACAGGCTAAAACAAGGAAAACATTGTTTAGAAGCTGTAAACAGCTATGTTAGTGTTAGTGTTTCTGGGGTTAAAATGTGTCTTAATCCATTGAAACTAACTAATTATAAGAGATTGAGATAGATGTGGAGAGTTTAAAAGTCGTTTATACCCATTTTGTCCCAAAACAGGCTAAAACCAAGAAAACATTGCTTAGAAGCTGTAAACAGCTATGTTAGTGTTTCTGGGGTTAAAATGTGTCTTAATCCATTGAAACTAACTAATTATAAGACTTTAAGATAGATGTGGAGAGTTTAAAAGCCACTTATACCCATTTTGTGCCAAAACAGGCTAAAACAAAGAAAACATTGCTTAGAAGCTGTAAACAGCTATGTTAGTGTTTCTGGGGTTAAAATGTGTCTTTATCCAATGCAACTGACTAGTTATAAGATTTTGAGATAGATGTGGAGAGCTAAAAGCCACTTATACCCATTTTGTCCCAAAACAGGCTAAAACCAAGAAAACATTGCTTAGAAGCTGTAAACAGCTATGTTAGTGTTTCTGGGGTTAAAATGTGTCTTAATCCAATGCAACTGTCTAATTATAAGAGTTTGAGATAGATGTGGAGAGTCTAAAAGCCACTTATACACATTTTGTCCCAAAACAGGCTAAAACCAAGAAAACATTGCTTAGAAGCTGTAAACAGCTATGTTAATGTTTCTGGGGTTAAAATGTGTCTTAATCCAATGCAACTAACTAATTATAAGAGTTTGAGATTGATGTGGAGAGTTTAAAAGCCACTTATACCCATTTTGTCCCAAAACAGGCTAAAACAAGAAAAACATTGTTTAGAAGCTGTAAACAGCTATGTTAGTGTTTCTGGGGTTAAAATGTGTCTTTATCCAATGCAACTGACTAGTTATAAGATTTTGAGATAGATGTGGAGAGCTAAAAGCCACTTATACCCATTTTGTCCCAAAACAGGCTAAAACCAAGAAGACATTGCTTAGAATCTGTAAACAGCTATGTTAGTGTTTCTGGGGTTAAAATGTGTCTTAATCCAATGCAACTGTCTAATTATAAGAGTTTGAGATAGATGTGGAGAGTCTAAAAGCCACTTATACACATTTTGTCCCAAAACAGGCTAAAACCAAGAAAACATTGCTTAGAAGCTGTAAAAAGCTATGTTAATGTTTCTGGGGTTAAAATGTGTCTTAATCCAATGCAACTAACTAATTATAAGAGTTTGAGATTGATATCGAGAGCTTAAAAGACACTTATACCCATTTTGTCCCAAAACATACTAAAACCAAGAAAACATTGCTTAGAAGCTGTAAACAGCTATGTTAGTGTTTCTGGGGTTAAAATGTGTCTTAATCCAATGCAACTAACTAATTATAAGAGTTTGAGATTGATGTGGAGAGTTTAAAAGCCACTTATACCCATTTTGTCCCAAAACAGGCTAAAACAAGGAAAACATTGTTTAGAAGCTGTAAACAGCTATGTTAGTGTTTCTGGGGTTAAAATGTGTCTTAATCCAATGAAACTGTCTAATTATAAGAGTTTGAGATAGATGTGGAGAGTCTAAAAGCCACTTATACCCATTTTGTCCCAAAACAGGCTAAAACCAAGAAAACATTGCTTAGAAGCTGTAAACAGCTATGTTAGTGTTTCTGGGGTTAAAATGTGTCTTAATCCATTGAAACTAACTAATTATAAGACTTTAAGATAGATGTGGAGAGTTTAAAAGCCACTTATACCCATTTTGTGCCAAAACAGGCTAAAACAAAGAAAACATTGCTTAGATGCTGTAAACAGCTATGTTAGTGTTTCTGGGGTTAAAATGTGTCTTTATCCAATGCAACTGACTAGTTATAAGATTTTGAGATAGATGTGGAGAGCTAAAAGCCACTTATACCCATTTTGTCCCAAAACAGGCTAAAACCAAGAAAACATTGCTTAGAAGCTGTAAACAGCTATGTTAGTGTTTCTGGGGTTAAAATGTGTCTTAATCCAATGCAACTGTCTAATTATAAGAGTTTGAGATAGATGTGGAGAGTCTAAAAGCCACTTATACACATATTGTCCCAAAACAGGCTAAAACCAAGAAAACATTGCTTAGAAGCTGTAAACAGCTATGTTAATGTTTCTGGGGTTAAAATGTGTCTTAATCCAATGCAACTAACTAATTATAAGAGTTTGAGATTGATATGGAGAGCTTAAAAGACACTTATACCCATTTTGTCCCAAAACATACTAAAACCAAGAAAACATTGCTTAGAAGCTGTAAACAGCTATGTTAGTGTTTCTGGGGTTAAAATGTGTCTTAATCCAATGCAACTAACTAATTATAAGAGTTTGAGATTGATGTGGAGAGTTTAAAAGCCACTTATACCCATTTTGTCCCAAAACAGGCTAAAACAAGGAAAACATTGTTTAGAAGCTGTAAACAGCTATGTTAGTGTTTCTGGGGTTAAAATGTGTCTTAATCCAATGCAACTGTCTAATTATAAGAGTTTGAGATAGATGTGGAGAGTCTAAAAGCCACTTATACCCATTTTGTCCCAAAACAGGCTAAAACCAAGAAAACATTGCTTAGAAGCACTAAACAGCTTTATTAGTGTTTCTGGGGTTAAAATGTGTCTTAATCCAATGCAACTAACTAATTATAACTGTTTTAGATAGATGTGGAGAGTTTAAAAGCCACTTATACCCATTTTGTCCCAAAACAGGCTAAAACCAAGAAAACATTGCTTAGAAGCACTAAACAGCTTTGTTAGTGTTTATGGGGTTAAAATGTGTCTTAATCCAATGCAACTAACTAATTATAAGAGATTGAGATAGATGTGGAGAGTCTAAAAGCCACTTATACCCATTTTGTCCCAAAACAGGCTAAAACCAAGAAAACATTGCTTAGAAGCTGTAAACAGCTATGTTAGTGTTTCTGGGGTTAAAATGTGTCTTAATCCAATGCAACTAACTAATTATAGGAGTTTGAGATAGATGTAGAGAGTTTAAAAGCCACTTATACCCATTTTGTCCCAAAACAGGCTAAAACCAAGAAAACATTGCTTAGATGCTGTAAACAGCTATGTTAGTGTTTCTGGGGTTAAAATGTGTCTTAATCCATTGAAACTAACTAATTATAAGACTTTAAGATAGATGTGGAGAGTTTAAAAGCCACTTATACCCATTTTGTCCCAAAACAGGCTAAAACAAGGGAAACATTGTTTAGAAGCTGTAAACAGCTATGTTAGTGTTTCTGGGGTTAAAATGTGTCTTAATCCAATGCAACTAACTAATTATAAGAGTTTGAGATTGATGTCGAGAGCTTAAAAGACACTTATACCCATTTTGTCCCAAAACATATTAAAACCAAGAAAACATTGCTTAGAAGCTGTAAACAGCTTTGTTAGTGTTTCTGGGGTTAAAATGTGTCTTAATCCATTGAAACTAACTAATTATAAGAATTTAAGATAGAAGTGGAGAGTTTAAAAGCCACTTATACCCATTTTGTCCCAAAACAGGCTAAAACAAGGAAAACATTGTTTAGAAGCTGTAAACAGCTATGTTAGTGTTTCTGGGGTTAAAATGTGTCTTAATCCAATGCAACTAACTAATTATAAGAGATTGGGAGAGCTTAAAAGACACTTATACCCATTTTGTCCCAAAACATACTAAAACCAAGAAAACATTGCTTAGAAGCTGTAAACAGCTATGTTAGTGTTTCTGGGGTTAAAATGTGTCTTAATCAATTGAAACTAACTAATTATAAGACTTTAAGATATATGTGGAGAGTTTCAAAGCCACTTATACCCATTTTTATTAGAATGTACCAAGGAGGAGAGAGGAGAGGCCGGTAAGGCCGAACCTTGGAAGAAGAGAAGAAAGGCCGGAAAGGCCATGTAAAGGCCGGTAAGGCCATGTCCGTGTCCGTGAGCGACCATGTACCGTGTCCGGTACCATGTACCGTGTCCGTGAACGGACCCATGTCCGGAGAGCGGCCAGTTAGGCCGTGAACACATTGAAGAGCAGGCCCGTCCGTACAGGCCCGTCCGTACAGGCCCGTCCGTACAGGCCCGTCCGTACAGGCCCGTCCGTACTATTAGTATATATGAAGGAGAAGAGAGAGTGAGGCCGGTGAGGCCGAGCTGCACAAGGAAGAAGAGAGTGGCCGGTAAGGCTGCTAGTACAAGAAGTGTGGCCGGTAAGGCCATGAGTGGTGTGGGAGCGGCCAGTAAGGCCGTGAGCACAATAAGAGTGGCCAATAAGGCCATGTGGGCCGTGAGAGCAAGGAGAGTGGTCAGCAAGGCCATAAGTGCAATATAAGAAGAACAAAGGCCTTATAAGAAGAAGAAGCCCAAGAAGAAGGAAATATCTCACAAGGAAGGGAAGAAGGATCCAATGGCCATAAGGGAAGGAGATCTAACGGTCACAAGGCATGGAAGGGAAGGAAATCACGTGTGGCTTTGGTTGGGAAGCATAGCGAGTCAACCAAAGACAAGGAGCTGTCCCTTTCATCTCTCCTTTGAATCCCTTGTGTGCCTAACGGCTCTATGCCTTTGTTTTCTCTATATTAAGCTGTAATTCTCTCATATGTAAAACACAACACAATATTATTCAATAAGAGAATCCGATTTCCCCTCTTTTACCTTGTGTTCTTGTTCTAGCTTCAATGTAGATAGTTTAGGGAATCGGTTAGAGGCTGCCCTTAAGGCAGCCTATTCTCTTCTCAAATCCACCTAAACTCTTCTTATTTACTGCTTTACTTAGCCTAGATTACTGATTCTTAATCCTCCTTCTCCTAAGTACACAAACTCTAAGTGTTGTGATACTAGAAGAGGATAAGTCTCAAACTAGTGCTTCTTCTAGTTAGGATCCGCTTACTCTCTAGTATTTGGGTTCTATCTAGCTTGTTTATGGGGAGTTCATCACAAGTTGATGTTCTCTCCTCCCCCTTGAGAATGAGTTAGTTTGTTGTGGGTAAAGGGGGATTCATTCACCAAGTGTTTGTCTACCCTCTCTTGTGAGCTTTGTCTCATAAATCCCAACATGGTATCAGAGCAGGTTCTGTTCTTGGTGATTTAAACTCATTCTCAAAGTCGTTTTCTTAGGAGTTAGCTTAGTTAAAGTTTTAGACTTTGCTTAGGTGTTAAATCGCTTAGCTTAGTTTCTTTAAAGCTTTAATTTTGCTTTTGTTGATTAAATCGATTCTCTAGCAGCTCATTGTTGAGTAAGCTTGGTCTCTTGTCTTGTTAGAATTTGTAGACCAAGTGTGTGGAAAGAAATCGATTTTACAAGCCCCATCCTTAAGCTTTACCGATTGGGTAATAGCTTTGTTTATTTTGGGATGTGTGGGAAGTGATGAACCATTGAGCAAATTGTGTTGTTCATGGTGAGGATTCACGGTTCTTGTGTGCTTGTATGAGCCACGAAATTCTTAGGATTTAGTTCTCTTAGGATTTAGTTAATTTTTCCTCTAAAGGTTTAATTTTGCTTTTGTTAAATTTCCTTTAAAGGCTTAATTACTAAATCGATTCTTCTTCTTCTCAAGGTTGAGAAAGCTTTGTTTCTGGCCATATGGTGTGTCCAGATTCGAGTTTGGGGAAGAGAGAGTTCTTGTTTTTAGCATGTATGGCCCGCTTGGTCAAATAGATTCAAGTTGGTCCAAGATGCATTCTTTTAACCAATGGACAAAAGGTTGTTCCAAAGGTGTTTCTTCTCTTATTTGAATTTTGAACATGGAAAGCATCTTCTATATGCTCTTTCGTGATCCTTGAAGGCATTAGACTCTTGGAGAACACCTGTTTAAGTGATTCTACCATGAGAAGTGTCCCAAACCGTTGGAGAAATTAATTTTCCAAACGGTCCATGTGTTTCAGCCATTAAAGCACCAAAGTCTTGTTGAATGTTGGATGCTCTTGGCTGTCAAAGCTTCTGCAAACTCAAGAAAACAGAGTATAACTCTGTCCATAAGAACTCTTGAGCAAATTCTCTATTCTACTCTCCACTCACCTTATACTTCCGCCCATATACTCTACTATACTCTATACTCTTGGTTACTAATTCTCTGGTTACTTATTCTCTAAATTCTATTTTATTTTCAGTAATATTCTATATTCTCTATACTCTAATCTCTAACAATCTCTTGTTTAGAATCTGTTCCATTGATTTTTGGTTTCAGTTTCAGCATTGAAGATTGTGTGGAGCTCGCTCACTATCTCAAGGAGAAGAAGTGGCGAGGTTGAAGGCTACAAGATAGCCATGTAAGAGCGCAGCACAATGCCTGGAGTTAGAACCAAGGGCCACCAAGTCTTTGTTAAGCTGGTGGAAGGTGATGAATCAGTCCAAGAGCATGTGTGTTAGTGCCAAGTTGTTGATCGGATGTGCACAATGGTCTTTAGGAAAGGTGATGCACAAGGTTTCAACTGTTGATCGGATGTGCACAAGAACGGTGATGCACAAGGTTTCAACTGAGGTGATGAGGTTTCAGCCCATCATCAAGTAAAGGTTACGGGGGAGATCAACTATCAAGTGACTTCAGACCGTACCTCACAGATTCTGCTCGGCCACAAGCAAAAGTTTTTACTTAAAGCTCAGCCGAAGCGTCTCAAAGATCGACTCGGACGAAACCCTTCCACTGCGATTCAGCTTCCGCGTTCTTCACAAAAGTTCTAGACCATGGAGTCATCTTGCCAGTGGAAGTGGAATCATACCAATCCGAGCAGCCGTTCGAAAGTTATGTCCGATTCAGTGGGCATGTGTCAGTCTGACAAATAAAACTGACCGGGTTTAAAACCATGGTTAGAGGAGCGGTCTCAAGGAGGAATTCCAAACCGCAACTGTGATCAACTCTCTCCTTCCTATCCATCAAAACACCATAAAGGCTGTGCTCTAAACCCTTCTCTATTTTAATTCATAAATTCATTACCTTAGCTTCATTACTAGTCTTTAGTCTTTAATATGATTCTTCTTAAATTGTCACACTTTTAGAAATTTTCTTTGATATTCCTCATAGCAAACACTTATTCTTCTCTTCTTTATCACTTGTTTAAGGGGTAAAGGAGACTATGAGAGCCTCAAAGAAATTCTAAAGGAACAAGGATGGAGATCATAAGGAATGTGCTAAGGGCAAGGAGGGCTAAGGAAGTGGAGCGGTTCAAAGGCTTAAAGAGAAGAGAGCTGGTTCTTGACAAACCAAGATCATTGCGACATCAAGGAACGTGGAGACTACACTCTTTTTACTTAACAAAGTTTTCTCCCAAGTGGTTTTCTTTGTTAAGGTTTTTAATGAGGTAGTCCTCACGTGTCCACGCTTGATCTTTGGTCCCCATGGTGCCCCACCGATCAAGCGTGCGGGGGAGTATTAGAATGTACCAAGGAGGAGAGAGGAGAGGCCGGTAAGGCCGAACCTTGGAAGAAGAGAAGAAAGGCCGGAAAGGCCATGTAAAGGCCGGTAAGGCCATGTCCGTGTCCGTGAGCGACCATGTACCGTGTCCGGTACCATGTACCGTGTCCGTGAACGGACCCATGTCCGGAGAGCGGCCAGTTAGGCCGTGAACACATTGAAGAGCAGGCCCGTCCGTACAGGCCCGTCCGTACAGGCCCGTCCGTACAGGCCCGTCCGTACAGGCCCGTCCGTACTATTAGTATATATGAAGGAGAAGAGAGAGTGAGGCCGGTGAGGCCGAGCTGCACAAGGAAGAAGAGAGTGGCCGGTAAGGCTGCTAGTACAAGAAGTGTGGCCGGTAAGGCCATGAGTGGTGTGGGAGCGGCCAGTAAGGCCGTGAGCACAATAAGAGTGGCCAATAAGGCCATGTGGGCCGTGAGAGCAAGGAGAGTGGTCAGCAAGGCCATAAGTGCAATATAAGAAGAACAAAGGCCTTATAAGAAGAAGAAGCCCAAGAAGAAGGAAATATCTCACAAGGAAGGGAAGAAGGATCCAATGGCCATAAGGGAAGGAGATCTAACGGTCACAAGGCATGGAAGGGAAGGAAATCACGTGTGGCTTTGGTTGGGAAGCATAGCGAGTCAACCAAAGACAAGGAGCTGTCCCTTTCATCTCTCCTTTGAATCCCTTGTGTGCCTAACGGCTCTATGCCTTTGTTTTCTCTATATTAAGCTGTAATTCTCTCATATGTAAAACACAACACAATATTATTCAATAAGAGAATCCGATTTCCCCTCTTTTACCTTGTGTTCTTGTTCTAGCTTCAATGTAGATAGTTTAGGGAATCGGTTAGAGGCTGCCCTTAAGGCAGCCTATTCTCTTCTCAAATCCACCTAAACTCTTCTTATTTACTGCTTTACTTAGCCTAGATTACTGATTCTTAATCCTCCTTCTCCTAAGTACACAAACTCTAAGTGTTGTGATACTAGAAGAGGATAAGTCTCAAACTAGTGCTTCTTCTAGTTAGGATCCGCTTACTCTCTAGTATTTGGGTTCTATCTAGCTTGTTTATGGGGAGTTCATCACAAGTTGATGTTCTCTCCTCCCCCTTGAGAATGAGTTAGTTTGTTGTGGGTAAAGGGGGATTCATTCACCAAGTGTTTGTCTACCCTCTCTTGTGAGCTTTGTCTCATAAATCCCAACAATTTTGTCCCAAAACAAGCTAAAACAAGAAAAACATTGTTTAGAAGCTGTAAACAGCTATGTTAGTGTTTCTGGGGTTAAAATGTGTCTTAATCCAATGCAACTAACTAATTCTAGGAGTTTGAGATAGATGTGGAGAGTTTAAAAGCCACTAATACCCATTTTGTCCCAAAACAGGCTAAAACCAAGAAAACATTGCTTAGAAGCTGTAAACAGCTATGTTAGTGTTTCTGGGGTTAAAATCTGTCTTAATCCATTGAAATTAACTAATTATAGGAGTTTGAGATAGATGTGGAGAGTTTAAAAGCCACTTATACCCATTTTGTCCCAAAACAGGCTAAAACAAGGAAAACATTGTTTAGAAGCTGTAAACAGCTATGTTAGTGTTTATGGGGTTAAAATTTGTCTAAATCCATTGAAACTAACTAATTATAAGACTTTAAGATAGATGTGGAGAGTTTGAAAGCCATGTTAGTGTTTCTGGGGCTAAAATGTTTCTTAATCCAATGCAACTAACTAATTATAAGAGTTTGAGATAGATGTGGAGAGTCTAAAAGCCACTTATACCCATTTTGTCCCAAAACATGCTAAAACAAAGAAAACATTGCTTAGAGCACTAAACAGCTTTGTTAGTGTTTATGGGGTTAAAATGTGTCTTAATCCAATGCAACTAACTAATTATAGGAGTTTGAGATAGATGTGGAGAGTTTAAAAGCCACTTATACCCATTTTGTCCCAAAACAGGCTAAAACCAAGAAAACATTGCTTAGAAGCTGTAAACAGCTATGTTAGTGTTTCTGGGGTTAAAATGTGTCTTAATCCAATGCAACTAACTAATTATAAGAGTTTGAGATTGATGTCGAGAGCTTAAAAGACACTTATACCCATTTTGTCCCAAAACATATTAAAACCAAGAAAACATTGCTTAGAAGCTGTAAACAGCTTTGTTAGTGTTTCTGGGGTTAAAATGTGTCTTAATCCATTGAAACTAACTAATTATAAGAATTTAAGATAGAAGTGGAGAGTTTAAAAGCCACTTATACCCATTTTGTCCCAAAACAGGCTAAAACAAGGAAAACATTGTTTAGAAGCTGTAAACAGCTATGTTAGTGTTTCTGGGGTTAAAATGTGTCTTTATCCAATGCAACTGACTAGTTATAAGATTTTGAGATAGATGTGGAGAGCTAAAAGCCACTTATACCCATTTTGTCCCAAAACAGGCTAAAACCAAGAAAACATTGCTTAGAAGCTGTAAACAGCTATGTTATTGTTTCTGGGGTTAAAATGTGTCTTAATCCAATGCAACTGTCTAATTATAAGAGTTTGAGATAGATGTGGAGAGTCTAAAAGCCACTTATACCCATTTTGTCCCAAAACAGGCTAAAACCAAGAAAACATTGCTTAGAAGCTGTAAACAGCTATGTTAGTGTTTCTGGGGTTAAAATGTTTCTTAATCCATTGAAACTAACTAATTATAAGACTTTAAGATAGATGTGGAGAGTTTAAAAGCCACTTATACCCATTTTGTCCCAAAACAGGCTAAAACAAGGAAAACATTGTTTAGAAGCTGTAAACAGCTATGTTAGTGTTAGTGTTTCTGGGGTTAAAATGTGTCTTAATCCATTGAAACTAACTAATTATAAGAGATTGAGATAGATGTGGAGAGTTTAAAAGTCGTTTATACCCATTTTGTCCCAAAACAGGCTAAAACCAAGAAAACATTGCTTAGAAGCTGTAAACAGCTATGTTAGTGTTTCTGGGGTTAAAATGTGTCTTAATCCATTGAAACTAACTAATTATAAGACTTTAAGATAGATGTGGAGAGTTTAAAAGCCACTTATACCCATTTTGTGCCAAAACAGGCTAAAACAAAGAAAACATTGCTTAGATGCTGTAAACAGCTATGTTAGTGTTTCTGGGGTTAAAATGTGTCTTTATCCAATGCAACTGACTAGTTATAAGATTTTGAGATAGATGTGGAGAGCTAAAAGCCACTTATACCCATTTTGTCCCAAAACAGGCTAAAACCAAGAAAACATTGCTTAGAAGCTGTAAACAGCTATGTTAGTGTTTCTGGGGTTAAAATGTGTCTTAATCCAATGCAACTGTCTAATTATAAGAGTTTGAGATAGATGTGGAGAGTCTAAAAGCCACTTATACACATATTGTCCCAAAACAGGCTAAAACCAAGAAAACATTGCTTAGAAGCTGTAAACAGCTATGTTAATGTTTCTGGGGTTAAAATGTGTCTTAATCCAATGCAACTAACTAATTATAAGAGTTTGAGATTGATATGGAGAGCTTAAAAGACACTTATACCCATTTTGTCCCAAAACATACTAAAACCAAGAAAACATTGCTTAGAAGCTGTAAACAGCTATGTTAGTGTTTCTGGGGTTAAAATGTGTCTTAATCCAATGCAACTAACTAATTATAAGAGTTTGAGATTGATGTGTATTAGAATGTAAGGAAGAGAAGAGAGAAGAGGCCGGTAAGGCCGAACCATAGAAGAAGAAGAGAAGTGGCCGGTGAGGCTGCCAACACAAGAAGAACGGCCGGTAAGGCCGTGTGCACCAAGAAGAGTGGCCGTGAGGCCATGAATGGCATGAGAACGGCCGGTTAGGCCGTGAATACAATGAGTAAGGCCATGTGGGCTGAATGAAGAATAAGAGAAGGCCATAAGTGCAATGAGAAGGGCAAAGGCCTTATAAGAAGAAGAAGCCCAAGAGGAAGTCTCACAAAGGAAAGAAGGAAGGAATGAGGCCGAGTGTGAGTGATGAGAAGAAGGAAGACTCGGCCCACCATGTGATCAAGAAGCTGCCAAAGGAAGAAGATGCCAAAGGAAGAAGGAAGGAAGTCGCTTTCAAGGAGGAAGAACCTAACGGTCACAAGAAAAGAATCACATGTGCAAGGAAGGGAAGGATGTCACTATCACCTTCACCAAATCGAGAGAATGTCCCTATCAACACTCTCTTCCTCTCTCTAACGGTCATAAGCATTGTATTCCCTATATTAAGTTGTAATTCACTTCAATATAACACACACAATATTATTCAATAGAAGAGAAACCGATTTCCTCTCTATACTTGTGTTCTTGTTTCATATTAACAATGTAGAGAGTTTAGGATTAGCGGTTAGGGGCTGCCCTTAAGGCAGCCTATTCTCTTCTCAAATCCACCTAAACTCTTCTTATTTACTGCTTTACTTAGCCTAGATTACTGATTCTTAATCCTCCTTCTCCTAAGTACACAAACTCTAAGTGTTGTGATACTAGAAGAGGATAAGTCTCAAACTAGTGCTTCTCCTAGTTAGGATCCGCTTACTCTCTAGTATTTGGGTTCTATCTAGCTTGTTTATGGGGAGTTCATCACAAGTTGATGTTCTCTCCTCCCCCTTGAGAATGAGTTAGTTTGTTGTGGGTAAAGGGGGATTCATTCACCAAGTGTTTGTCTACCCTCTCTTGTGAGCTTTGTCTCATAAATCTCAACATGGTATCAGAGCAGGCTCTGTTCTTGGTGACTCAAACTCGTTCTCAAGTTGGTTCTCTTAGGAGTTAGCTTAATTAAAGTTTTAATCCTAGCCTAGGTGTTAAATCGCTTAGCTTAGTTTCTTTAAAAACTTTAATTTTGCTTTTGTTGTTAAATCGATTCTCTAGCAGCTCAATGTTGAGTAAGCTTGGTCTTGGGTCTTTGTAGAGTTCATAGACCAAGTGTGTGAAAGAAATCGATTTTAAAACCTCATCCTTAGGCTTCACCGATTGGGTAAAAGCTTGGGTTTAAATTGAGGTGGTGATGAACCAAGGAGCAAATTGTTCTTGTTCTTGGTAAGGATTCACGTGTTTTTAGGCTTGTATAGAGCCACGAAATCCTTAGGATTTTTCCTAGGATTCTCTTAAGATTTAGTTAATTTTCCTTTAAAGGTTTAATTTTGCTTTTGTTAAATTTCCTTTAAAGTTTAATTACTAAATCACTTCTTCTTCTTCTCAAGGTTGAGAAAGCTTTGTTTCTGGTCATATGGTGTGTCCAGGTTCGAGTTTGAGGAAGAGAGAGACTTTATTTTAGCATGTAGAGCCCGCTTGGTCAAATAGATTCAAGTTGGTCCAAGATGCATTCTTTTAACCGTTGGACAATAGGCTGTTCCAAAGGCTTTTGTTGTTTCTTCTTTGCTTGGGACCACGAAAAACATCTTCTATATGTTATCTTCGTGGATCTAAAGCCTTAATCTCTTGAAGAACACTTGTTTAAGTGATTCTACAAGGAGCTTTGTTGTTAAACCTTTGGAGAAACTAATTTTCCATAAGGTCCATGTGTTTCAGCCATTAAAGCACCAAAAGAGATTGTCTTCTTGGTTGTTCTTGGCTGTCAAAGCTTCTGCAAACTCAAGAAAACAGAGTCTAACTCTGTCCATAGGAACTCTTGAGCTCTATTCTACTCTCCATTCACCTTATACTATCGCCCATATTCTCTCTTATACTCTCTTATACTTTATTCTCTTGGTTACTTATACTTGGTTACTTATTCTCTAAATTCTATTTTATTTTCAGTAATATTCTATATTCTCTATTCTCTAATCTCTAACAATCTCTTGTTTAGAATCTGTTCCATTGATTTTTGGTTTCAGTTTCAGCATTGAAGATTGTGTGGAGCTCGCTCACTATCTCAAGGAGAAGAAGTGGCGAGGTTGAAGGCTACAAGATAGCCATGTAAGAGCGCAGCACAATGCCTGGAGTTAGAACCAAGGGCCACCAAGTCTTTGTTAAGCTGGTGGAAGGTGATGAATCAGTCCAAGAGCATGTGTGTTAGTGCCAAGTTGTTGATCGGATGTGCACAATGGTCTTTAGGAAAGGTGATGCACAAGGTTTCAACCGTTGATTGGATGTGCACAAGAACGGTGATGCACAAGGCTTCAACTGAGGTGATGAGGTTTCAGCCCATCATCAAGTAAAGGTTACGGGGGAGATCAAGTGACTTCAGACCGTACCTCACAGATTCTGCTCGGCCACAAGCAAAAGTTTTTACTTAAAGCTCAGCCGAAGCGTCTCAAAGATCGACTCGGACGAAACCCTTCCACTGCGATTCAGCTTCCGCGTTCTTCAACAAAGTTCGAGACCATGGAGTCATCTTGCCAGTGGAAGTAGAATCATACCAATCCGAGCAGCCGTTCGAAAGTTATGTCCGATTCAGTGGGCATATGTCAGTCTGACGATAAAACTGACCGGGTTAAAAACCATGGTTAGAGAAGCGGTCTCAAGGAGGAATTCCAAACCGCATCAGTGTTCAACCCTCTCCTTCCTATCCATCAAAACACCATAAAGGCTGTGCTCTAAACTCTACTCTATTTAAATTTCTTAAATTCATTATCTTAGCTCTATTACTAGTCTTTACTCTTTAATATGTTCTTTTGAAGTTTTCCTTAGAATTTTCTTTGATATTCCTCATAGCAAACACTTATTCTTTTCTTCTTTATCACTTGTTTCAAGGGTGAAGGAGACTATGAGAGCCTCAAAAGAAAATTCGAGAAGTGCAAGCTTGGAGAGATCATATGAAGTGAGTTCAAGGCAAGAAGGGCTAAGGAGTGTAGCGGTTCAAATAATGAAGAGAAGAGAGCTGGTTCCTTTTAAACCAAGGTCAGGGGACATCATGGATAGTGGAGGCTATACTCTTTTTCCCTTTAACAAAGTTTTATCCCAAGAGGTTTTCTTTGTTGAGGTTTTTAATGAGGTAGACTACACTACTCCACCCTTGATCTTTGGTCCCCATGGTGTCCCACCGATCAAGCGTGCGGGGGAGTATTAGAATGTAAGGAAGAGAAGAGAGAAGAGGCCGGTAAGGCCGAACCATAGAAGAAGAAGAGAAGTGGCCGGTGAGGCTGCCAACACAAGAAGAACGGCCGGTAAGGCCGTGTGCACCAAGAAGAGTGGCCGTGAGGCCATGAATGGCATGAGAACGGCCGGTTAGGCCGTGAATACAATGAGTAAGGCCATGTGGGCTGAATGAAGAATAAGAGAAGGCCATAAGTGCAATGAGAAGGGCAAAGGCCTTATAAGAAGAAGAAGCCCAAGAGGAAGTCTCACAAAGGAAAGAAGGAAGGAATGAGGCCGAGTGTGAGTGATGAGAAGAAGGAAGACTCGGCCCACCATGTGATCAAGAAGCTGCCAAAGGAAGAAGATGCCAAAGGAAGAAGGAAGGAAGTCGCTTTCAAGGAGGAAGAACCTAACGGTCACAAGAAAAGAATCACATGTGCAAGGAAGGGAAGGATGTCACTATCACCTTCACCAAATCGAGAGAATGTCCCTATCAACACTCTCTTCCTCTCTCTAACGGTCATAAGCATTGTATTCCCTATATTAAGTTGTAATTCACTTCAATATAACACACACAATATTATTCAATAGAAGAGAAACCGATTTCCTCTCTATACTTGTGTTCTTGTTTCATATTAACAATGTAGAGAGTTTAGGATTAGCGGTTAGGGGCTGCCCTTAAGGCAGCCTATTCTCTTCTCAAATCCACCTAAACTCTTCTTATTTACTGCTTTACTTAGCCTAGATTACTGATTCTTAATCCTCCTTCTCCTAAGTACACAAACTCTAAGTGTTGTGATACTAGAAGAGGATAAGTCTCAAACTAGTGCTTCTCCTAGTTAGGATCCGCTTACTCTCTAGTATTTGGGTTCTATCTAGCTTGTTTATGGGGAGTTCATCACAAGTTGATGTTCTCTCCTCCCCCTTGAGAATGAGTTAGTTTGTTGTGGGTAAAGGGGGATTCATTCACCAAGTGTTTGTCTACCCTCTCTTGTGAGCTTTGTCTCATAAATCTCAACAATGTGGAGAGTTTAAAAGCCACTTATACCCATTTTGTCCCAAAACAGGCTAAAACAAGGAAAACATTGTTTAGAAGCTGTAAACAGCTATGTTAGTGTTTCTGGGGTTAAAATGTGTCTTAATCCAATGCAACTGTCTAATTATAAGAGTTTGAGATAGATGTGGAGAGTCTAAAAGCCACTTATACCCATTTTGTCCCAAAACAGGCTAAAACCAAGAAAACATTGCTTAGAAGCACTAAACAGCTTTATTAGTGTTTCTGGGGTTAAAATGTGTCTTAATCCAATGCAACTAACTAATTATAACTGTTTTAGATAGATGTGGAGAGTTTAAAAGCCACTTATACCCATTTTGTCCCAAAACAGGCTAAAACCAAGAAAACATTGCTTAGAAGCACTAAACAGCTTTGTTAGTGTTTATGGGGTTAAAATGTGTCTTAATCCAATGCAACTAACTAATTATAAGAGATTGAGATAGATGTGGAGAGTCTAAAAGCCACTTATACCCATTTTGTCCCAAAACAGGCTAAAACCAAGAAAACATTTCTTAGAAGCTGTAAACAGCTATGTTAGTGTTTCTGGGGTTAAAATGTGTCTTAATCCAATGCAACTAACTAATTATAGGAGTTTGAGATAGATGTAGAGAGTTTAAAAGCCACTTATACCCATTTTGTCCCAAAACAGGCTAAAACCAAGAAAACATTGCTTAGATGCTGTAAACAGCTATGTTAGTGTTTCTGGGGTTAAAATGTGTCTTAATCCATTGAAACTAACTAATTATAAGACTTTAAGATAGATGTGGAGAGTTTAAAAGCCACTTATACCCATTTTGTCCCAAAACAGGCTAAAACAAGGGAAACATTGTTTAGAAGCTGTAAACAGCTATGTTAGTGTTTCTGGGGTTAAAATGTGTCTTAATCCAATGCAACTAACTAATTATAAGAGTTTGAGATTGATGTCGAGAGCTTAAAAGACACTTATACCCATTTTGTCCCAAAACATATTAAAACCAAGAAAACATTGCTTAGAAGCTGTAAACAGCTTTGTTAGTGTTTCTGGGGTTAAAATGTGTCTTAATCCATTGAAACTAACTAATTATAAGAATTTAAGATAGAAGTGGAGAGTTTAAAAGCCACTTATACCCATTTTGTCCCAAAACAGGCTAAAACAAGGAAAACATTGTTTAGAAGCTGTAAACAGCTATGTTAGTGTTTCTGGGGTTAAAATGTGTCTTAATCCAATGCAACTGTCTAATTATAAGAGTTTGAGATAGATGTGGAGAGTCTAAAAGCCACTTATACCCATTTTGTCCCAAAACAGGCTAAAACCAAGAAAACATTGCTTAGAAGCACTAAACAGCTTTATTAGTGTTTCTGGGGTTAAAATGTGTCTTAATCCAATGCAACTAACTAATTATAACTGTTTTAGATAGATCTGGAGAGTTTAAAAGCCACTTATACCCATTTTGTCCCAAAACAGGCTAAAACCAAGAAAACATTGCTTAGAAGCACTAAACAGCTTTGTTAGTGTTTATGGGGTTAAAATGTGTCTTAATCCAATGCAACTAACTAATTATAAGAGATTGAGATAGATGTGGAGAGTCTAAAAGCCACTTATACCCATTTTGTCCCAAAACAGGCTAAAACCAAGAAAACATTTCTTAGAAGCTGTAAACAGCTATGTTAGTGTTTCTGGGGTTAAAATGTGTCTTAATCCAATGCAACTAACTAATTATAGGAGTTTGAGATAGATGTAGAGAGTTTAAAAGCCACTTATACCCATTTTGTCCCAAAACAGGCTAAAACCAAGAAAACATTGCTTAGATGCTGTAAACAGCTATGTTAGTGTTTCTGGGGTTAAAATGTGTCTTAATCCTCTGAAACTAACTAATTATAAGACTTTAAGATAGATGTGGAGAGTTTAAAAGCCACTTATACCCATTTTGTCCCAAAACAGGCTAAAACAAGGAAAACATTGTTTAGAAGCTGTAAACAGCTATGTTAGTGTTTATGGGGTTAAAATTTGTCTAAATCCATTGAAACTAACTAATTATAAGACTTTAAGATAGATGTGGAGAGTTTGAAAGCCATGTTAGTGTTTCTGGGGCTAAAATGTTTCTTAATCCAATGCAACTAACTAATTATAAGAGTTTGAGATAGATGTGGAGAGTCTAAAAGCCACTTATACCCATTTTGTCCCAAAACATGCTAAAACAAAGAAAACATTGCTTAGAGCACTAAACAGCTTTGTTAGTGTTTATGGGGTTAAAATGTGTCTTAATCCAATGCAACTAACTAATTATAGGAGTTTGAGATAGATGTGGAGAGTTTAAAAGCCACTTATACCCATTTTGTCCCAAAACAGGCTAAAACCAAGAAAACATTGCTTAGAAGCTGTAAACAGCTATGTTAGTGTTTCTGGGGTTAAAATGTGTCTTAATCCAATGCAACTAACTAATTATAAGAGTTTGAGATTGATGTCGAGAGCTTAAAAGACACTTATACCCATTTTGTCCCAAAACATATTAAAACCAAGAAAACATTGCTTAGAAGCTGTAAACAGCTTTGTTAGTGTTTCTGGGGTTAAAATGTGTCTTAATCCATTGAAACTAACTAATTATAAGAATTTAAGATAGAAGTGGAGAGTTTAAAAGCCACTTATACCCATTTTGTCCCAAAACAGGCTAAAACAAGGAAAACATTGTTTAGAAGCTGTAAACAGCTATGTTAGTGTTTCTGGGGTTAAAATGTGTCTTTATCCAATGCAACTGACTAGTTATAAGATTTTGAGATAGATGTGGAGAGCTAAAAGCCACTTATACCCATTTTGTCCCAAAACAGGCTAAAACCAAGAAAACATTGCTTAGAAGCTGTAAACAGCTATGTTATTGTTTCTGGGGTTAAAATGTGTCTTAATCCAATGCAACTGTCTAATTATAAGAGTTTGAGATAGATGTGGAGAGTCTAAAAGCCACTTATACCCATTTTGTCCCAAAACAGGCTAAAACCAAGAAAACATTGCTTAGAAGCTGTAAACAGCTATGTTAGTGTTTCTGGGGTTAAAATGTTTCTTAATCCATTGAAACTAACTAATTATAAGACTTTAAGATAGATGTGGAGAGTTTAAAAGCCACTTATACCCATTTTGTCCCAAAACAGGCTAAAACAAGGAAAACATTGTTCAGAAGCTGTAAACAGCTATGTTAGTGTTAGTGTTTCTGGGGTTAAAATGTGTCTTAATCCATTGAAACTAACTAATTATAAGAGATTGAGATAGATGTGGAGAGTTTAAAAGTCGTTTATACCCATTTTGTCCCAAAACAGGCTAAAACCAAGAAAACATTGCTTAGAAGCTGTAAACAGCTATGTTAGTGTTTCTGGGGTTAAAATGTGTCTTAATCCATTGAAACTAACTAATTATAAGACTTTAAGATAGATGTGGAGAGTTTAAAAGCCACTTATACCCATTTTGTGCCAAAACAGGCTAAAACAAAGAAAACATTGCTTAGATGCTGTAAACAGCTATGTTAGTGTTTCTGGGGTTAAAATGTGTCTTTATCCAATGCAACTGACTAGTTATAAGATTTTGAGATAGATGTGGAGAGCTAAAAGCCACTTATACCCATTTTGTCCCAAAACAGGCTAAAACCAAGAAAACATTGCTTAGAAGCTGTAAACAGCTATGTTAGTGTTTCTGGGGTTAAAATGTGTCTTAATCCAATGCAACTGTCTAATTATAAGAGTTTGAGATAGATGTGGAGAGTCTAAAAGCCACTTATACACATATTGTCCCAAAACAGGCTAAAACCAAGAAAACATTGCTTAGAAGCTGTAAACAGCTATGTTAATGTTTCTGGGGTTAAAATGTGTCTTAATCCAATGCAACTAACTAATTATAAGAGTTTGAGATTGATATGGAGAGCTTAAAAGACACTTATACCCATTTTGTCCCAAAACATACTAAAACCAAGAAAACATTGCTTAGAAGCTGTAAACAGCTATGTTAGTGTTTCTGGGGTTAAAATGTGTCTTAATCCAATGCAACTAACTAATTATAAGAGTTTGAGATTGATGTGGAGAGTTTAAAAGCCACTTATACCCATTTTGTCCCAAAACAGGCTAAAACAAGGAAAACATTGTTTAGAAGCTGTAAACAGCTATGTTAGTGTTTCTGGGGTTAAAATGTGTCTTAATCCAATGCAACTGTCTAATTATAAGAGTTTGAGATAGATGTGGAGAGTCTAAAAGCCACTTATACCCATTTTGTCCCAAAACAGGCTAAAACCAAGAAAACATTGCTTAGAAGCACTAAACAGCTTTATTAGTGTTTCTGGGGTTAAAATGTGTCTTAATCCAATGCAACTAACTAATTATAACTGTTTTAGATAGATGTGGAGAGTTTAAAAGCCACTTATACCCATTTTGTCCCAAAACAGGCTAAAACCAAGAAAACATTGCTTAGAAGCACTAAACAGCTTTGTTAGTGTTTATGGGGTTAAAATGTGTCTTAATCCAATGCAACTAACTAATTATAAGAGATTGAGATAGATGTGGAGAGTCTAAAAGCCACTTATACCCATTTTGTCCCAAAACAGGCTAAAATCAAGAAAACATTTCTTAGAAGCTGTAAACAGCTATGTTAGTGTTTCTGGGGTTAAAATGTGTCTTAATCCAATGCAACTAACTAATTATAGGAGTTTGAGATAGATGTAGAGAGTTTAAAAGCCACTTATTGTTAGACTTTGTAGAATAAAGAAGAGAATCAAGAGAGTGATGAGAGATGTCGGTAGACAAAGAGAATGAGGAAGAAGAAAAGATTAGGTTATTGTTCCATAAGAATATCGGTTACAATGTAGGCTAATGCCTATTTATATCATGAGAAACTCTAGGGCTACACCCTTTACAAACCGCACAGCTAAGTGATAGGGACAGGAAGAGAGAAGAGACTAATCCCAAGGTTGATAGCGACCCGTCTTAGTCTCCTTAAACCAAACATCACCCGTGACTCTTCTTGCTCCACTTGCGCTTTCCCTCCAACGGCTATCTTGGGAATTCTAGAGTCTTCTAATGGGCTTAGGATGAGCAGGCCTCCTCTCCATTCCTTATCACTAGAAGACTCGGCCATTTCACCACACTTGTACGGACAGCCCATATTCAATACTCGTACGGACGGCCATGGCTGCCTTAGGCTTATTCTTTTGATCAATACTCCCCCTCAAGCTTAGCCTAATGAAATGGCTAAGCTTGGAACCCGTGAAGCAGCACCTCATTAAAAACCTTGACTTAGAAAACCTCATGGGACAAAACCAAGTCGAGGGAAAAAGAGTGTGCTGTCCACGGATTAGAGAAGCTTGATCATGGCCGTGTAATGTCTACAAGTCCAAGTTTGCTATAGATGTGATCACAAACCTTGGAGCTTGCAGACTTGGTGAAGATGTCAGCTAGCTGATCTTGACTCCTTGTGTGGCATGGTAACACCACTCCTTCTTCAATCTTCTCTCTCACCTTGTGGCAATCGCTTTCTATGTGCTTGGTCCTCTCATGAAAGACTGAGTTTGTGGCAATGTGGATGGCCGCTTCATTGTCGCAGTGCATGGTCATGGGCTGCTTTGTCTCGATGCCTAAATCCTTGAGTAGGCCCTTCAGCCATGTCATCTCGTTAGTGAGCTTCCTCATAGCTCTATACTCGGCCTCGGCGCTAGAGCATGAAACCACCTTTTGTTTCTTAGACCTCCATGTAACCAAGTTGCCTCCAACAAACGTGCAGTACCCAGTGGTGGATCTCCTATCCAGCGTGTCGCCATTGTAATCCGCATCACAATAGCCAACGATTTCGGTGTTGTCATTCTTGCCCATCCAAATACCTTGACCCGGACTGCCCTTGAGATAGCTTAGGATCCTCTCGACTTGACTCCATTGGTACTTGCTTGGTGCCTTCATATGTTGGCTAACCTGATTCACAGCATAAGATATGTCAGGTCGTGTGATAGTAAGGTATATCAGCTTACCTACAAGCCGGCGATAGCGTGTGACGTCTAAGAATGGCTCGTCCATTGGTTCCTTAGGTCGGCCTTCCATTGCCCGTAAGCTCTCCCCCTTTCGCTTGAGCTGGTAATCTTCATCAAGGGGCGTAGCAACCGGAGACACACCAAGCTTGCCAGTCTCCTCTAACAAGTCAAGAGTATACTTGCGTTGTGAGAGGAAGAGTCCTTCCGGTGAGCGACAAATCTCAATACCAAGAAAGTATTTGAGTTCCCCAAGGTCCTTGATGTCAAATACCGACTTGAGAGAGTCCTTGGTGTCCTGAATGGCCGCCTTATCATCACCAGTCACGATGATGTCGTCGACGTATATGAGCACCACCACCCAACCAATAGAGGTGCGACGCGTGAAGAGAGTATGATCAGCCTCCGATCGCGTAAAACCATCAGTCTTGAGAGTGGCGCTTAGTTTGTGGTACCACGCTCGTGGGGACTGCTTAAGGCCATAGATGGCCTTACGTAGCCTCAAGACTTTTCCGGGTGTAACCATGTCTTCAAGGCCGGGAGGAGGCGTCATGTACACTTCTTCATCAAGTTCACCTTGAAGGAAGGCGTTCTTCACATCCATCTGCCATAAGTCCCATGAGAGGTTGACAGCAAGTGACAGCACAACCCGAACCGTATGGAGCTTGGCCACGGGTGCAAAGGTGTCCGTGTAGTCCGCGCCATAGGTTTGGGTGAAGCCACGGGCCACTAACCTGGCTTTATGCCGTTCAATGTCACCATTGCTCAAATATTTTATGGTAAACACCCATTTGGAGCTAACTGCCCGCTTGCCTTGAGGAAGATCCGATTCGTCCCACGTATGATTCCGGATCATGGCGCCAGTTTCATCCTTGACCGCATCTAACCAAACTTGATGTGCCTTGGCTTCATCATATGTCTGCGGGATCCAATTGGCGTCCACTTGGCCGAAGAAAGCTTGGTGATCCGCAGGTAACAGCTCAAGGGAACAAACGGACTGAATGGGATGAGCGACAGCTTGGCTATTGTAATAGACACGCTTGTTCTTCCAAGTGGAGGGATCCGACCGAGGTCTGGTGCTCCGACGCAGGACTGGTGCCGGAAGTGGATCCACGCTAGGCAACACGGTGGACGTACCGTCCGTAGGAGCCGTCTCCGTGTTTTCCTCGGTAGAGGCCGCCGCCGGAGCATGCGTGTCCGTTGTAGGGCCAGGGACGGGAACGCCGGTTATGGGTAGGCCAGTCTCGAGAGATTCACCATCTTGGGCTGAACCATTGTCATTTGCATCTCCTTGGTCAGACCCACCATTGGTAGAAATTTGACTTAGTGTTGGCCGCACGGCACCCGTTGGTGGAGATGGGTTGCCAAGATGATCAAGAAGGAACCGTAGACTCGAAGCTCGGTCATTAGGTGAGTGAGCGAGATCTTTAAGGCTGTTCCAATCCCTCTTGTCATGGTAGCCCACATGTTCTAGAAACCGGACATCTCGAGAGACATATAGTCGACTTGTGGCCGGATCATAACATTTGTACCCCTTTTGTGTGGTGGAGTAGCCAATGAACATACACTTTGTACTTTTGGCATCCAGCTTACTCCTTTGTTCTCCTGGTACTAACACAAAACAAACACAGCCGAAAACTCGTAAGTGATCAAGAGATGGTTTAAATTTGTTTAGTACTTCAAATGGAGATAAGTCATGAAGAACTCTAGTTGGTGTTCGGTTGATTAGGTAGCATGCAGTCATCACGGCATCACCCCAATATCGTTTAGGAACACTCGAATGGAACATGATTGCCCGCGCCACTTCCATGAGGTGCCGGTTCTTCCTCTCGGCCACACCATTTTGTTGTGGCGTGTAGGGACAACTAGTTTGATGGAGAATGCCATGCTTGGAGAGATGTTCTTTGAACTTGCAACTTGTGTATTCCCCCCCATTATCAGACCTAAGTACCTTAAGTTTAGCATTGAAGTGATTAGTCACATAGTTTTGAAAATTGATAAAGGCATCAAATACTCTATCTTTAGATGGCAACAAGGTAATCCAAGTGTATTTTGATTTTTCATCAATAAAGGTCACAAAATACTTGTTATTATCTCTAGATAGGCATGGTGATGTCCAAACATCTGAGTGAACTAAATCAAAACAATCCTCATAAATAGTAGTTGACTTAGGAAAGATAGACTTGCAATGTTTTCCAAGAATACAAGGTTCACAAGTAGAATTATCAAAAGAAATATTAGGAAACATCAACCCTAAAGCACGTGAATGTGGGTGGCCTAGCCTAGCATGCCACACCATATTCGAATCAACAACAAAACAAGACTTAGTAGAGGATAAATTTGGATCGGTTTTCTCTAGGACATAGAGATCTCCACTCCCTTGCCCTTCTCCAAGAACCTTTCCAGTCTCAATATCCTGAAAATAAACATTGTTAGGACCAAAGATTGCATAACAGTTCAAATCATTTGTGGCCCTCTTAACCGATAGTAAATTGGAGGTAAAGGTAGGCATAAAGAAAGCTTTTGAGGTTTTATCAAATAGTTTCAAGTCCCCTATTCCCTTTACTGGTATTTGTTCTCCATTTGCAATAACAACATTTCCTAAGGCCGGTTTTATGTTGTCAATTAAACTAGGGTTACTAATCATATGATGTGAGGCTCCCGAGTCAATAACAAGCGATTTGCTAGGCCTAGAAGTAAAGAAAGAGATACCAGACTCCTTGAGTGAAGCAATGGAGCGGATGAGAGCCTCAAGGTCTGACTTCCTCACCACATCTCCGTAGGCTGCGGTCATGGCCACCTCATCTCCCTGCTTTGATGATCCGGCTCCTTTATCGCTAACCGCTTCCTTTGAGAGGTTGGCTTTGAACTTGGCCGGCTTGAGGTGAGGATGGAGAACCCAGCACTTGTCTTTCAGATGACCCCGCTTCTTGCAGTGGTCGCACACCAACCACTTCCTCTCCTCTTGCTTGTACGTTCCTTTGTTGGCCGAAGCAAGCTCCCCCTTACCGCTAAACAAATCAAGGGATCCTTGCTCTTTCTGAATTTGGGAGCAAATATCTTCAAAGGAGGGGAGCTTCTCGGCCCTTAGGATGTGCTTCAAGAGATCGTTGAAGGACGGATTCAAGGTAAGTAGGAGTCCGAAGACTTTGTCTTGCTCCTTTCGTTCGTTTAGCACACTTGCCTCAAGTGTACTTGGCCGCAACATGTCAAGCTCGGACCATAGTGCACGGAACTTACCAAGATGCTTAGTGAACTCCACATCATCTTGGTTAAGATCATTTATGGCCTTCTTGACCTCAAAGACTCTAGTCATGTTAGAGACATTACCATACACGCCTTTAAGTGTTTCCCACAGTTCCTTGGCCGTCTCGCAATATGAGTAGGCCTCAAGGATAGGCGTGTCCAGAGAGTTTTGGAGAACAGATAGGACAACTTGGTCTTCTTGGAACCATTTGGCCTTCCTCTCGCTCTCTTCCTCCGCTTCCGCCTCGGAAGCGTCCTCTCCTTTGGGGTTTTTCTTTGGGACATAGTCGGACTCGACATGACTCCAAAGGCCACGACCTCCAAGGGCGGTTCTTGTGGTTCTTGTCCACAGCAAGTAGTTTGTCCCCTTTAGGACAACCGGTGAAACAATGGGCTTGGCGTTTTCCATGGTCGGATTTCTATGGACCGATGGGTAAAGCTTTTACCCGGAGAATAAAAGAGATGTGAGTGAGAAGAAACGAAGATAAGGAGACTAGAGTGTAGAAATGAGTAGGAGAATGAGATTAGACTGTAGAGAATCGAAGAACTTGCTCTGATACCATGTTAGACTTTGTAGAATAAAGAAGAGAATCAAGAGAGTGATGAGAGATGTCGGTAGACAAAGAGAATGAGGAAGAAGAAAAGATTAGGTTATTGTTCCATAAGAATATCGGTTACAATGTAGGCTAATGCCTATTTATATCATGAGAAACTCTAGGGCTACACCCTTTACAAACCGCACAGCTAAGTGATAGGGACAGGAAGAGAGAAGAGACTAATCCCAAGGTTGATAGCGACCCGTCTTAGTCTCCTTAAACCAAACATCACCCGTGACTCTTCTTGCTCCACTTGCGCTTTCCCTCCAACGGCTATCTTGGGAATTCTAGAGTCTTCTAATGGGCTTAGGATGAGCAGGCCTCCTCTCCATTCCTTATCACTAGAAGACTCGGCCATTTCACCACACTTGTACGGACAGCCCATATTCAATACTCGTACGGACGGCCATGGCTGCCTTAGGCTTATTCTTTTGATCAATACTTATACCCATTTTGTCCCAAAACAGGCTAAAACCAAGAAAACATTGCTTAGATGCTGTAAACAGCTATGTTAGTGTTTCTGGGGTTAAAATGTGTCTTAATCCATTGAAACTAACTAATTATAAGACTTTAAGATAGATGTGGAGAGTTTAAAAGCCACTTATACCCATTTTGTCCCAAAACAGGCTAAAACAAGGGAAACATTGTTTAGAAGCTGTAAACAGCTATGTTAGTGTTTCTGGGGTTAAAATGTGTCTTAATCCAATGCAACTAACTAATTATAAGAGTTTGAGATTGATGTCGAGAGCTTAAAAGACACTTATACCCATTTTGTCCCAAAACATATTAAAACCAAGAAAACATTGCTTAGAAGCTGTAAACAGCTTTGTTAGTGTTTCTGGGGTTAAAATGTGTCTTAATCCATTGAAACTAACTAATTATAAGAATTTAAGATAGAAGTGGAGAGTTTAAAAGCCACTTATACCCATTTTGTCCCAAAACAGGCTAAAACAAGGAAAACATTGTTTAGAAGCTGTAAACAGCTATGTTAGTGTTTCTGGGGTTAAAATGTGTCTTAATCCAATGCAACTGTCTAATTATAAGAGTTTGAGATAGATGTGGAGAGTCTAAAAGCCACTTATACCCATTTTGTCCCAAAACAGGCTAAAACCAAGAAAACATTGCTTAGAAGCACTAAACAGCTTTATTAGTGTTTCTGGGGTTAAAATGTGTCTTAATCCAATGCAACTAACTAATTATAACTGTTTTAGATAGATGTGGAGAGTTTAAAAGCCACTTATACCCATTTTGTCCCAAAACAGGCTAAAACCAAGAAAACATTGCTTAGAAGCACTAAACAGCTTTGTTAGTGTTTATGGGGTTAAAATGTGTCTTAATCCAATGCAACTAACTAATTATAAGAGATTGAGATAGATGTGGAGAGTCTAAAAGCCACTTATACCCATTTTGTCCCAAAACAGGCTAAAACCAAGAAAACATTTCTTAGAAGCTGTAAACAGCTATGTTAGTGTTTCTGGGGTTAAAATGTGTCTTAATCCAATGCAACTAACTAATTATAGGAGTTTGAGATAGATGTAGAGAGTTTAAAAGCCACTTATACCCATTTTGTCCCAAAACAGGCTAAAACCAAGAAAACATTGCTTAGATGCTGTAAACAGCTATGTTAGTGTTTCTGGGGTTAAAATGTGTCTTAATCCTCTGAAACTAACTAATTATAAGACTTTAAGATAGATGTGGAGAGTTTAAAAGCCACTTATACCCATTTTGTCCCAAAACAGGCTAAAACAAGGGAAACATTGTTTAGAAGCTGTAAACAGCTATGTTAGTGTTTCTGGGGTTAAAATGTGTCTTAATCCAATGCAACTAACTAATTATAAGAGTTTGAGATTGATGTCGAGAGCTTAAAAGACACTTATACCCATTTTGTCCCAAAACATATTAAAACCAAGAAAACATTGCTTAGAAGCTGTAAACAGCTTTGTTAGTGTTTCTGGGGTTAAAATGTGTCTTAATCCATTGAAACTAACTAATTATAAGAATTTAAGATAGAAGTGGAGAGTTTAAAAGCCACTTATACCCATTTTGTCCCAAAACAGGCTAAAACAAGGAAAACATTGTTTAGAAGCTGTAAACAGCTATGTTAGTGTTTCTGGGGTTAAAATGTGTCTTAATCCAATGCAACTAACTAATTATAAGAGATTGGGAGAGCTTAAAAGACACTTATACCCATTTTGTCCCAAAACATACTAAAACCAAGAAAACATTGCTTAGAAGCTGTAAACAGCTATGTTAGTGTTTCTGGGGTTAAACTGTGTCTTAATCAATTGAAACTAACTAATTATAAGACTTTAAGATATATGTGGAGAGTTTCAAAGCCACTTATACCCATTTTGTCCCAAAACAAGCTAAAACAAGAAAAACATTGTTTAGAAGCTGTAAACAGCTATGTTAGTGTTTCTGGGGTTAAAATGTGTCTTAATCCAATGCAACTAACTAATTATAGGAGTTTGAGATAGATGTGGAGAGTTTAAAAGCCATTAATACCCATTTTGTCCCAAAACAGGCTAAAACCAAGAAAACATTGCTTAGAAGCTGTAAACAGCTATGTTAGTGTTTCTGGGGTTAAAATCTGTCTTAATCCATTGAAATTAACTAATTATAGGAGTTTGAGATAGATGTGGAGAGTTTAAAAGCCACTTATACCCATTTTGTCCCAAAACAGGCTAAAACAAGGAAAACATTGTTTAGAAGCTGTAAACAGCTATGTTAGTGTTTATGGGGTTAAAATTTGTCTAAATCCATTGAAACTAACTAATTATAAGACTTTAAGATAGATGTGGAGAGTTTGAAAGCCACTTATACCCATTTTGTCCCAAAACAGGCTAAAACCAACAAAACACTGCTTAGAAGCTGTAAACAGCCATGTTAGTGTTTCTGGGGCTAAAATGTTTCTTAATCCAATGCAACTAACTAATTATAAGAGTTTGAGATAGATGTGGAGAGTCTAAAAGCCACTTATACCCATTTTGTCCCAAAACATGCTAAAACAAAGAAAACATTGCTTAGAGCACTAAACAGCTTTGTTAGTGTTTATGGGGTTAAAATGTGTCTTAATCCAATGCAACTAACTAATTATAGGAGTTTGAGATAGATGTGGAGAGTTTAAAAGCCACTTATACCCATTTTGTCCCAAAACAGGCTAAAACCAAGAAAACATTGCTTAGAAGCTGTAAACAGCTATGTTAGTGTTTCTGGGGTTAAAATGTGTCTTAATGCATTGAAACTAACTAATTATAAGACTTTAACATAGATGTGGAGAGTTTAAAAGCCACTTATACCCATTTTGTCCCAAAACAGGCTAAAACCAAGAAAACATTGCTTAGAAGCTGTAAACAGCTATGTTAGTGTTTCTTGGGTTAAAATCTGTCTTAATCCATTGAAATTAACTAATTATAGGAGTTTGAGATAGATGTGGAGAGTTTAAAAGCCACTTATACCCATTTTGTCCCAAAACAGGCTAAAACAAGGAAAACATTGTTTAGAAGCTGTAAACAGCTATGTTAGTGTTTATGGGGTTAAAATTTGTCTAAATCCATTGAAACTAACTAATTATAAGACTTTAAGATAGATGTGGAGAGTTTGAAAGCCACTTATACCCATTTTGTCCCAAAACAGGCTAAAACCAACAAAACACTGCTTAGAAGCTGTAAACAGCCATGTTAGTGTTTCTGGGGCTAAAATGTTTCTTAATCCAATGCAACTAACTAATTATAAGAGTTTGAGATAGATGTGGAGAGTCTAAAAGCCACTTATACCCATTTTGTCCCAAAACATGCTAAAACAAAGAAAACATTGCTTAGAGCACTAAACAGCTTTGTTAGTGTTTATGGGGTTAAAATGTGTCTTAATCCAATGCAACTAACTAATTATAGGAGTTTGAGATAGATGTGGAGAGTTTAAAAGCCACTTATACCCATTTTGTCCCAAAACAGGCTAAAACCAAGAAAACATTGCTTAGAAGCTGTAAACAGCTATGTTAGTGTTTCTGGGGTTAAAATGTGTCTTAATGCATTGAAACTAACTAATTATAAGACTTTAACATAGATGTGGAGAGTTTAAAAGCCACTTATACCCATTTTGTCCCAAAACAGGCTAAAACCAAGAAAACATTGCTTAGATGCTGTAAACAGCTATGTTAGTGTTTCTGGGGTTAAAATGTGTCTTAATCCATTGAAACTAACTAATTATAAGATTTTAAGATAGATGTGGAGAGTTTAAAAGCCACTTATACCCATTTTGTCCCAAAACAGGCTAAAACAAGGGAAACATTGTTTAGAAGCTGTAAACAGCTATGTTAGTGTTTATGGGGTTAAAATGTGTCTTAATCCAATGCAACTAACTAATTATAAGAGTTTGAGATTTATGTCGAGAGCTTAAAAGACACTTATACCCATTTTGTCCCAAAACATATTAAAACCAAGAAAACATTGCTTTGAAGCTGTAAACAGCTTTGTTAGTGTTTCTGGGGTTAAAATGTATCTTAATCCATTGAAACTAACTAATTATAAGAATTTAAGATAGAAGTGGAGAGTTTAAAAGCCACTTATACCCATTTTGTCCCAAAACAGGCTAAAACAAGGAAAACATTGTTTAGAAGCTGTAAACAGCTATGTTAGTGTTTCTGGGGTTAAAATGTGTCTTAATCCAATGCAACTAACTAATTATAAGAGATTGGGAGAGATTAAAAGACACTTATACCCATTTTGTCCCAAAACATACTAAAACCAAGAAAACATTGCTTAGAAGCTGTAAACAGCTATGTTAGTGTTTATGGGGTTAAAATGTGTCTTAATCCAATGCAACTAACTAATTATAAGAGTTTGAGATTGATGTCGAGAGCTTAAAAGACACTTATACCCATTTTGTCCCAAAACATATTAAAACCAAGAAAACATTGCTTTGAAGCTGTAAACAGCTTTGTTAGTGTTTCTGGGGTTAAAATGTGTCTTTATCCAATGCAACTGACTAGTTATAAGATTTTGAGATAGATGTGGAGAGCTAAAAGCCACTTATACCCATTTTGTCCCAAAACAGGCTAAAACCAAGAAAACATTGCTTAGAAGCTGTAAACAGCTATGTTAGTGTTTCTGGGGTTAAAATGTGTCTTAATTCAATGCAACTGTCTAATTATAAGAGTTTGAGATAGATGTGGAGAGACTAAAAGCCACTTATACACATTTTGTCCCAAAACAGGCTAAAGCCAAGAAAACATTGCTTAGAAGCTGTAAACAGCTATGTTAATGTTTCTGGGGTTAAAATGTGTCTTAATCCAATGCAACTAACTAATTATAAGAGTTTGAGATTGATATGGAGAGCTTAAAAGACACTTATACCCATTTTGTCCCAAAACATACTAAAACCAAGAAAACATTGCTTAGAAGCTGTAAACAGCTATGTTAGTGTTTCTGGGGTTAAAATGTGTCTTAATCCAATGCAACTAACTAATTATAAGAGTTTGAGATTGATGTGGAGAGTTTAAAAGCCACTTATACCCATTTTGTCCCAAAACAGGCTAAAACAAGGAAAACATTGTTTAGAAGCTGTAAACTGCTATGTTAGTGTTTCTGGGGTTAAAATGTGTCTTAATCCAATGCAACTGTCTAATTATAAGAGTTTGAGATAGATGTGGAGAGTCTAAAAGCCACTTATACCCATTTTGTCCCAAAACAGGCTAAAACCAAGAAAACATTGCTTAGAAGCTGTAAACAGCTATGTTAGTGTTTCTGGGGTTAAAATGTGTCTTTATCCAATGCAACTGACTAGTTATAAGATTTTGAGATAGATGTGGAGAGCTAAAAGCCACTTATACCCATTTTGTCCCAAAACAGGCTAAAACCAAGAAAACATTGCTTAGAAGCTGTAAACAGCTATGTTATTGTTTCTGGGGTTAAAATGTGTCTTAATCCAATGCAACTGTCTAATTATAAGAGTTTGAGATAGATGTGGAGAGTCTAAAAGCCACTTATACACATTTTGTCCCAAAACAGGCTAAAACCAAGAAAACATTGCTTAGAAGCTGTAAACAGCTATGTTAGTGTTTCTGGGGTTAAAATGTGTCTTAATGCATTGAAACTAACTAATTATAAGACTTTAACATAGATGTGGAGAGTTTAAAAGCCACTTATACCCATTTTGTCCCAAAACAGGCTAAAACCAAGAAAACATTGCTTAGATGCTGTAAACAGCTATGTTAGTGTTTCTGGGGTTAAAATGTGTCTTAATCCATTGAAACTAACTAATTATAAGATTTTAAGATAGATGTGGAGAGTTTAAAAGCCACTTATACCCATTTTGTCCCAAAACAGGCTAAAACAAGGGAAACATTGTTTAGAAGCTGTAAACAGCTATGTTAGTGTTTATGGGGTTAAAATGTGTCTTAATCCAATGCAACTAACTAATTATAAGAGTTTGAGATTGATGTCGAGAGCTTAAAAGACACTTATACCCATTTTGTCCCAAAACATATTAAAACCAAGAAAACATTGCTTTGAAGCTGTAAACAGCTTTGTTAGTGTTTCTGGGGTTAAAATGTGTCTTAATCCATTGAAACTAACTAATTATAAGAATTTAAGATAGAAGTGGAGAGTTTAAAAGCCACTTATACCCATTTTGTCCCAAAACAGGCTAAAACAAGGAAAACATTGTTTAGAAGCTGTAAACAGCTATGTTAGTGTTTCTGGGGTTAAAATGTGTCTTAATCCAATGCAACTAACTAATTATAAGAGATTGGGAGAGATTAAAAGACACTTATACCCATTTTGTCCCAAAACATACTAAAACCAAGAAAACATTGCTTAGAAGCTGTAAACAGCTATGTTAGTGTTTATGGGGTTAAAATGTGTCTTAATCCAATGCAACTAACTAATTATAAGAGTTTGAGATTGATGTCGAGAGCTTAAAAGACACTTATACCCATTTTGTCCCAAAACATATTAAAACCAAGAAAACATTGCTTTGAAGCTGTAAACAGCTTTGTTAGTGTTTCTGGGGTTAAAATGTGTCTTTATCCAATGCAACTGACTAGTTATAAGATTTTGAGATAGATGTGGAGAGCTAAAAGCCACTTATACCCATTTTGTCCCAAAACAGGCTAAAACCAAGAAAACATTGCTTAGAAGCTGTAAACAGCTATGTTAGTGTTTCTGGGGTTAAAATGTGTCTTAATTCAATGCAACTGTCTAATTATAAGAGTTTGAGATAGATGTGGAGAGACTAAAAGCCACTTATACACATTTTGTCCCAAAACAGGCTAAAACCAAGAAAACATTGCTTAGAAGCTGTAAACAGCTATGTTAATGTTTCTGGGGTTAAAATGTGTCTTAATCCAATGCAACTAACTAATTATAAGAGTTTGAGATTGATATGGAGAGCTTAAAAGACACTTATACCCATTTTGTCCCAAAACATACTAAAACCAAGAAAACATTGCTTAGAAGCTGTAAACAGCTATGTTAGTGTTTCTGGGGTTAAAATGTGTCTTAATCCAATGCAACTAACTAATTATAAGAGTTTGAGATTGATGTGGAGAGTTTAAAAGCCACTTATACCCATTTTGTCCCAAAACAGGCTAAAACAAGGAAAACATTGTTTAGAAGCTGTAAACTGCTATGTTAGTGTTTCTGGGGTTAAAATGTGTCTTAATCCAATGCAACTGTCTAATTATAAGAGTTTGAGATAGATGTGGAGAGTCTAAAAGCCACTTATACCCATTTTGTCCCAAAACAGGCTAAAACCAAGAAAACATTGCTTAGAAGCTGTAAACAGCTATGTTAGTGTTTCTGGGGTTAAAATGTGTCTTTATCCAATGCAACTGACTAGTTATAAGATTTTGAGATAGATGTGGAGAGCTAAAAGCCACTTATACCCATTTTGTCCCAAAACAGGCTAAAACCAAGAAAACATTGCTTAGAAGCTGTAAACAGCTATGTTATTGTTTCTGGGGTTAAAATGTGTCTTAATCCAATGCAACTGTCTAATTATAAGAGTTTGAGATAGATGTGGAGAGTCTAAAAGCCACTTATACACATTTTGTCCCAAAACAGGCTAAAACCAAGAAAACATTGCTTAGAAGCTGTAAACAGCTATGTTAATGTTTCTGGGGTTAAAATGTGTCTTCATCCAATGCAACTAACTAATTATAAGAGTTTGAGATTGATATGGAGAGCTTAAAAGACACTTATACCCATTTTGTCCCAAAACATACTAAAACCAAGAAAACATTGCTTAGAAGCTGTAAACAGCTATGTTAGTGTTTCTGGGGTTAAAATGTGTCTTAATCCAATGCAACTAACTAATTATAAGAGTTTGAGATTGATGTGGAGAGTTTAAAAGCCACTTATACCCATTTTGTCCCAAAACAGGCTAAAACAAGGAAAACATTGTTTAGAAGCTGTAAACAGCTATGTTAGTGTTTCTGGGGTTAAAATGTGTCTTAATCCAATGCAACTGTCTAATTATAAGAGTTTGAGATAGATGTGGAGAGTCTAAAAGCCACTTATACCCATTTTGTCCCAAAACAGGCTAAAACCAAGAAAACATTGCTTAGAAGCACTAAACAGCTTTATTAGTGTTTCTCGGGTTAAAATGTGTCTTAATCCAATGCAACTAACTAATTATAAGAGTTTTAGATAGATGTGGAGAGTTTAAAAGCCACTTATACCCATTTTGTCCCAAAACAGGCTAAAACCAAGAAAACATTGCTTAGAAGCACTAAACAGCTTTGTTAGTGTTTATGGGGTTAAAATGTGTCTTAATCCAATGCAACTAACTAATTATAAGAGATTGAGATAGATGTGGAGAGTCTAAAAGCCACTTATACCCATTTTGTCCCAAAACAGGCTAAAACCAAGAAAACATTGCTTAGAAGCTGTAAACAGCTATGTTAGTGTTTCTGGGGTTAAAATGTGTCTTAATCCAATGCAACTAACTAATTATAGGAGTTTGAGATAGATGTAGAGAGTTTAAAAGCCACTTATACCCATTTTGTCCCAAAACAGGCTAAAACCAAGAAAACATTGCTTAGATGCTGTAAACAGCTATGTTAGTGTTTCTGGGGTTAAAATGTGTCTTAATCCATTGAAACTAACTAATTATAAGACTTTAAGATAGATGTGGAGAGTTTAAAAGCCACTTATACCCATTTTGTCCCAAAACAGGCTAAAACAAGGGAAACATTGTTTAGAAGCTGTAAACAGCTATGTTAGTGTTTCTGGGGTTAAAATGTGTCTTAATCCAATGCAACTAACTAATTATAAGAGTTTGAGATTGATGTCGAGAGCTTAAAAGACACTAATACCCATTTTGTCCCAAAACATATTAAAACCAAGAAAACATTGCTTAGAAGCTGTAAACAGCTTTGTTAGTGTTTCTGGGGTTAAAATGTGTCTTAATCCATTGAAACTAACTAATTATAAGAATTTAAGATAGAAGTGGAGAGTTTAAAAGCCACTTATACCCATTTTGTCCCAAAACAGGCTAAAACAAGGAAAACATTGTTTAGAAGCTGTAAACAGCTATGTTAGTGTTTCTGGGGTTAAAATGTGTCTTAATCCAATGCAACTAACTAATTATAAGAGATTGGGAGAGCTTAAAAGACACTTATACCCATTTTGTCCCAAAACATACTAAAACCAAGAAAACATTGCTTAGAAGTTGTAAACAGCTATGTTAGTGTTTCTGGGGTTAAAATGTGTCTTAATCAATTGAAACTAACTAATTATAAGACTTTAAGATATATGTGGAGAGTTTCAAAGCCACTTATACCCATTTTGTCCCAAAACAAGCTAAAACAAGGAAAACATTGTTTAGAAGCTGTAAATATTAGAGAGTAAGGAGGAAGAGAGAGGAGAGGCCGGTAAGGCCGAGCCTTGGAAGAAGAGAAGAAAGGCCGGAAAGGCCATGTAAAGGCCGGTAAGGCCATGTCCGTGTCCGTGAGCGACCATGTACCGTGTCCGGTACCATGTACCGTGTCCGTGAACGGACCCATGTCCGGTGAGCGGCCAGTTAGGCCGTGAACACGATGAAGAGAAGGCCCGTCCGTACAGGCCCGTCCGTACAGGCCCGTCCGTACAGGCCCGTCCGTACAGGCCCGTCCGTACTATTAGTATATATGAAGGAGAAGAGAGAGTGAGGCCGGTGAGGCCGAGCTGCACAAGGAAGAAGAGAGTGGCCGGTAAGGCTGCTAGTACAAGAAGTGTGGCCGGTAAGGCCATGAGTGGTGTGGGAGCGGCCAGTAAGGCCGTGAGCACAATAAGAGTGGCCAATAAGGCCATGTGGGCCGTGAGAACAATGAGAGTGGTCAGCAAGGCCATAAGAGCAATGTGAGAAGAATTGTGAAGTAAAGGCCTTATAAGAAGAAGAGGCCCAAGAAGAAGTTAAATGTCTCACAAAGGGAAAAGAAGGGAAGGAAGGAAGCATGTGAGACCTTGGTTGGTGAAGAATGAGACAACCAAGGGAAGGAGCTGTCCCTTTCACCATACACCCACTTGTGCACCAACGGCTATATGTCACTCTCACCTCTCATTTATCTCAAACGGCCATATACATTTGTTCTCCTATATTAAGCATTGTAATCTCTCATTTTGTAACACATCACAAGATTATTCAATAGAAGAGAAACCGATTTCCTCTCTATACTTGTGTTCTTGTTTCATATTAACAATGTAGAGAGTTTAGGATTAGCGGTTAGGGGCTGCCCTTAAGGCAGCCTATTCTCTTCTCAAATCCACCTAAACTCTTCTTATTTACTGCTTTACTTAGCCTAGATTACTGATTCTTAATCCTCCTTCTCCTAAGTACACAAACTCTAAGTGTTGTGATACTAGAAGAGGATAAGTCTCAAACTAGTGCTTCTCCTAGTTAGGATCCGCCTACTCTCTAGTATTTGGGTTCTATCTAGCTTGTTTATGGGGAGTTCATCACAAGTTGATGTTCTCTCCTCCCCCTTGAGAATGAGTTAGTTTGTTGTGGGTAAAGGGGGATTCATTCACCAAGTGTTTGTCTACCCTCTCTTGTGAGCTTTGTCTCATAAATCCCAACATGGTATCAGAGCAGGCTCTGTTCTTGGTGACTCAAACTCGTTCTCAAGTTGGTTCTCTTAGGAGTTAGCTTAATTAAAGTTTTAATCCTAGCCTAGGTGTTAAATCGCTTAGCTTAGTTTCTTTAAAACTTTAATTTTGCTTTTGTTGTTAAATCGATTCTCTAGCAGCTCAATGTTGAGTAAGCTTGGTCTTGGGTCTTTGTAGAGTTCATAGACCAAGTGTGTGAAAGAAATCGATTTTAAAACCTCATCCTTAGGCTTCACCGATTGGGTAAAAGCTTGGGTTTAAATTGAGGTGGTGATGAACCAAGGAGCAAATTGTTCTTGTTCTTGGTAAGGATTCACGTGTTTTTAGGCTTGTATAGAGCCACGAAATCCTTAGGATTTTTCCTAGGATTCTCTTAAGATTTAGTTAATTTTCCTTTAAAGGTTTAATTTTGCTTTTGTTAAATTTCCTTTAAAGTTTAATTACTAAATCACTTCTTCTTCTTCTCAAGGTTGAGAAAGCTTTGTTTCTGGTCATATGGTGTGTCCAGGTTCGAGTTTGAGGAAGAGAGAGACTTTATTTTAGCATGTAGAGCCCGCTTGGTCAAATAGATTCAAGTTGGTCCAAGATGCATTCTTTTAACCGTTGGACAATAGGCTGTTCCAAAGGCTTTTGTTGTTTCTTCTTTGCTTGGGACCACGAAAAACATCTTCTATATGTTATTTTCGTGGATCTAAAGCCTTAAGATCTTGGAGAACACTTTGTTTAAGTGATTCTACCATGAGTTAGGTCCAAACCGTTGGAGAAATTAATTTTCCAAACGGTCCATGTGTTTCAGCCATTAAAGCACCAAAGTCTTGTTGAATGTTGGATGCTCTTGGCTGTCAAAGCTTCTGCAAACTCAAGAAAACAGAGTATAACTCTGTCCATAAGAACTCTTGAGCAAATTCTCTATTCTACTCTCCACTCACCTTATACTTCCGCCCATATACTCTACTATACTCTATACTCTTGGTTACTAATTCTCTGGTTACTTTTTCTCTAAATTCTATTTTATTTTCAGTAATATTCTATATTCTCTATTCTCTAATCTCTAACAATCTCTTGTTTAGAATCTGTTCCATTGAATTTGGTTTCAGCTTCAGCCTTGAAGATTGTGTGGAGCTCGCCTACTATCTCAAGAAGAAGAAGTGGCGAGGTTGAAGGCTACAAGATAGCCATGAGGAGAGCGCAGCACAATGCCTGGAGTTAGAACCAAGGGCCACCAAGTCTTTGTTAAGCTGGTGGAAGGTGATGAATCAGTCCAAGAGCATGTGTGTTAGTGCCAAGTTGTTGATCGGATGTGCACAATGGTCTTTAGGAAAGGTGATGCACAAGGTTTCAACTGTTGATTGGATGTGCACAAGAACGGTGATGCACAAGGCTTCAACTGAGGTGATGAGGTTTCAGCCCATCATCAAGTAAAGGTTACGGGGGAGATCAAGTGACTTCAGACCGTACCTCACAGATTCTGCTCGGCCACAAGCAAAAGTCTTTACTTAAAGCTCAGCCGAAGCGTCTCAAAGATCGACTCGGACGAAACCCTTCCACTGCGATTCGGCTTCCGCGTTCTTCATTAAAGTTCGAGACCACAGAGTCATCTTGCCAGTGGAAGTGGAATCATACCAATCCGAGCAGCCGTTCGAAAGTTATGTCCGATTCAGTGGGCATGTATCAGTCTGACAGATAAAACTGGCCGGGTTTAAAAACCATGGTTAGAGAAGCGGTCTCAAGGAGGAATTCCAAACCGCATCAGTGATCAACTCTCTCCTTCCTATCCATCAAAACACCATAAAGGCTGTGCTCTAAACTCTACTCTATTTAAATTTCTTAAATTCATTACCTTAGCTTCATTACTAGTCTTTACTCTTTAATATGTTCTCTTAAATTGTCACACTTTTAGAAATTTTCTTTGATATTCCTCATAGCAAACACTTATTCTTTTCTTCTTTATTACTTGTTTAAGGGGTAAAGGAGACTATGAGAGCCTCAAAGAAACTCTAAAGGCGCAAGGATGGAGATCATAAGGAATGTGCTAAAGGCAAGGTGGGCTAAGGAGTAGGAGCGGTTCAAATCATGAAGAGAAGGGAGCTAGTTCTTTGCAAACCAAGGTCAAGGGACATCATGGATAGTGGAGTCTATACTCTTTTTCCCTTAACAAAGTTTTATCCCAAGAGGTTTTCTTTGTTGAGGTTTTTAATGAGGTAGATGACACTAGTCCACCCTTGATCTTTGGTCCCCATGGTGCCCTGCAGATCAAGCGTGCGGGGGAGTATTAGAGAGTAAGGAGGAAGAGAGAGGAGAGGCCGGTAAGGCCGAGCCTTGGAAGAAGAGAAGAAAGGCCGGAAAGGCCATGTAAAGGCCGGTAAGGCCATGTCCGTGTCCGTGAGCGACCATGTACCGTGTCCGGTACCATGTACCGTGTCCGTGAACGGACCCATGTCCGGTGAGCGGCCAGTTAGGCCGTGAACACGATGAAGAGAAGGCCCGTCCGTACAGGCCCGTCCGTACAGGCCCGTCCGTACAGGCCCGTCCGTACAGGCCCGTCCGTACAGGCCCGTCCGTACTATTAGTATATATGAAGGAGAAGAGAGAGTGAGGCCGGTGAGGCCGAGCTGCACAAGGAAGAAGAGAGTGGCCGGTAAGGCTGCTAGTACAAGAAGTGTGGCCGGTAAGGCCATGAGTGGTGTGGGAGCGGCCAGTAAGGCCGTGAGCACAATAAGAGTGGCCAATAAGGCCATGTGGGCCGTGAGAACAATGAGAGTGGTCAGCAAGGCCATAAGAGCAATGTGAGAAGAATTGTGAAGTAAAGGCCTTATAAGAAGAAGAGGCCCAAGAAGAAGTTAAATGTCTCACAAAGGGAAAAGAAGGGAAGGAAGGAAGCATGTGAGACCTTGGTTGGTGAAGAATGAGACAACCAAGGGAAGGAGCTGTCCCTTTCACCATACACCCACTTGTGCACCAACGGCTATATGTCACTCTCACCTCTCATTTATCTCAAACGGCCATATACATTTGTTCTCCTATATTAAGCATTGTAATCTCTCATTTTGTAACACATCACAAGATTATTCAATAGAAGAGAAACCGATTTCCTCTCTATACTTGTGTTCTTGTTTCATATTAACAATGTAGAGAGTTTAGGATTAGCGGTTAGGGGCTGCCCTTAAGGCAGCCTATTCTCTTCTCAAATCCACCTAAACTCTTCTTATTTACTGCTTTACTTAGCCTAGATTACTGATTCTTAATCCTCCTTCTCCTAAGTACACAAACTCTAAGTGTTGTGATACTAGAAGAGGATAAGTCTCAAACTAGTGCTTCTCCTAGTTAGGATCCGCCTACTCTCTAGTATTTGGGTTCTATCTAGCTTGTTTATGGGGAGTTCATCACAAGTTGATGTTCTCTCCTCCCCCTTGAGAATGAGTTAGTTTGTTGTGGGTAAAGGGGGATTCATTCACCAAGTGTTTGTCTACCCTCTCTTGTGAGCTTTGTCTCATAAATCCCAACAGTAAACAGCTATGTTAGTGTTTCTGGGGTTAAAATGTGTCTTAATCCAATGCAACTAACTAATTATAGGAGTTTGAGATAGATGTGGAGAGTTTAAAAGCCACTAATACCCATTTTGTCCCAAAACAGGCTAAAACCAAGAAAACATTGCTTAGAAGCTGTAAACAGCTATGTTAGTGTTTCTGGGGTTAAAATCTGTCTTAATCCATTGAAATTAACTAATTATAGGAGTTTGAGATAGATGTGGAGAGTTTAAAAGCCACTTATACCCATTTTGTCCCAAAACAGGCTAAAACAAGGAAAACATTGTTTAGAAGCTGTAAACAGCTATGTTAGTGTTTATGGGGTTAAAATTTGTCTAAATCCATTGAAACTAACTAATTATAAGACTTTAAGATAGATGTGGAGAGTTTGAAAGCCACTTATACCCATTTTGTCCCAAAACAGGCTAAAACCAACAAAACACTGCTTAGAAGCTGTAAACAGCCATGTTAGTGTTTCTGGGGTTAAAATGTTTCTTAATCCAATGCAACTAACTAATTATAAGAGTTTGAGATAGATGTGGAGAGTCTAAAAGCCACTTATACCCATTTTGTCCCAAAACATGCTAAAACAAAGAAAACATTGCTTAGAGCACTAAACAGCTTTGTTAGTGTTTATGGGGTTAAAATGTGTCTTAATCCAATGCAACTAACTAACTATAGGAGTTTGAGATAGATGTGGAGAGTTTAAAAGCCACTTATACCCATTTTGTCCCAAAACAGGCTAAAACCAAGAAAACATTGCTTAGAAGCTGTAAACAGCTATGTTAGTGTTTCTGGGGTTAAAATGTGTCTTAATGCATTGAAACTAACTAATTATAAGACTTTAACATAGATGTGGAGAGTTTAAAAGCCACTTATACCCATTTTGTCCCAAAACAGGCTAAAACCAAGAAAACATTGCTTAGATGCTGTAAACAGCTATGTTAGTGTTTCTGGGGTTAAAATGTGTCTTAATCCAATGAAACTAACTAATTATAAGACTTTAAGATAGATGTGGAGAGTTTAAAAGCCACTTATACCCATTTTGTCCCAAAACAGGCTAAAACAAGGGAAACATTGTTTAGAAGCTGTAAACAGCTATGTTAGTGTTTCTGGGGTTAAAATGTGTCTTAATCCAATGCAACTAACTAATTATAAGAGTTTGAGATTGATGTCGAGAGCTTAAAAGACACTTATACCCCTTTTGTCCCAAAACATATTAAAACCAAGAAAACATTGCCTAGAAGCTGTAAACAGCTTTGTTAGTGTTTCTGGGGTTAAAATGTGTCTTAATCCATTGAAACTAACTAATTATAAGAATTTAAGATAGAAGTGGAGAGTTTAAAAGCCACTTATACCCATTTTGTCCCAAAACAGGCTAAAACAAGGAAAACATTGTTTAGAAGCTGTAAACAGCTATGTGTTGGGATTTATGAGACAAAGCTCACAAGAGAGGGTAGACAAACACTTGGTGAATGAATCCCCCTTTACCCACAACAAACTAACTCATTCTCAAGGGGGAGGAGAGAACATCAACTTGTGATGAACTCCCCATAAACAAGCTAGATAGAACCCAAATACTAGAGAGTAAGCGGATCCTAACTAGGAGAAGCACTAGTTTGAGACTTATCCTCTTCTAGTATCACAACACTTAGAGTTTGTGTACTTAGGAGAAGGAGGATTAAGAATCAGTAATCTAGGCTAAGTAAAGCAGTAAATAAGAAGAGTTTAGGTGGATTTGAGAAGAGAATAGGCTGCCTTAAGGGCAGCCCCTAACCGCTAATCACCTAAACAATCTACATTGTGAATATGAACAAGAACACAAGTAGAGAGGGGAAATCGGATTCTCTTCTATTAGATAATATTGTGATGTGTTTCATATGAGAGAATTACAGCTTAATATAGAGAAAACAAAGGCATAGAGCCGTTAGGCACACAAGGGATTCAAAGGAGAGATGAAAGGGACAGCTCCTTGTCTTTGGTTGACTCGCTATGCTTCCCAACCAAAGCCACACGTGATTTCCTTCCCTTCCATGCCTTGTGACCGTTAGATCTCCTTCCCTTATGGCCATTGGATCCTTCTTCCCTTCCTTGTGAGATATTTCCTTCTTCTTGGGCTTCTTCTTCTTATAAGGCCTTTGTTCTTCTTATATTGCACTTATGGCCTTGCTGACCACTCTCCTTGCTCTCACGGCCCACATGGCCTTATTGGCCACTCTTATTGTGCTCACGGCCTTACTGGCCGCTCCCACACCACTCATGGCCTTACCGGCCACACTTCTTGTACTAGCAGCCTTACCGGCCACTCTCTTCTTCCTTGTGCAGCTCGGCCTCACCGGCCTCACTCTCTCTTCTCCTTCATATATACTAATACTCCCCCGCACGTTTGATCTGCAGGGCACCATGGGGACCAAAGATCAAGCGTGGACACGTGAGGACTACCTCATTAAAAACCTTAACAAAGAAAACCACTTGGGAGAAAACTTTGTTAAGTAAAAAGAGTGTAGTCTCCACGTTCCTTGATGTCGCAATGATCTTGGTTTGTCAAGAACCAGCTCTCTTCTCTTTAAGCCTTTGAACCGCTACACTTCCTTAGCCCTCCTTGCCTTTAGCACATTCCTTATGATTTCCATCCTTGTTCCTTTAGAATTCCTTTGAGGCTCTCATAGTCTCCTTTACCCTTAAACAAGTGATAAAGAAGAAAAGAATAAGTGTTTGCTATGAGGAATATCAAAGAAAATTTCTAAAAGTGTGACAATTTAAGGAGAATCATATTAAAGACTAAAGACTAGTAATGAAGCTAAGGTAATGAATTTATGAATTAAAATAGAGAAGAGTTTAGAGCACAGCCTTTATGGTGTTTTGATGGATAGGAGGGAGAGAGTTGATCACTGTTGCGGTTTGGAATTCCTCCTTGAGACCGCTCCTCTAACCATGGTTTTAAACCCGGTCAGTTTTATTTGTCAGACTGACATATGCCCACTGAATCGGACATAACTTTTGAACGGCTGCTCGGATTGGTATGATTCCACTTCCACTGGCAAGATGACTCTGTGGTCTCGAACTTTAATGAAGAACGCGGAAGCCGAATCGCAGTGGAAGGGTTTCGTCCGAGTCGATCTTTGAGACGCTTCGGCTGAGCTTTAAGTAAAGACTTTTGCTTGTGGCCGAGCAGAATCTGTGAGGTACGGTCTGAAGTCACTTGATCTCCCCCGTAACCTTTACTTGATGATGGGCTGAAACCTCATCACCTCAGTTGAAGCCTTGTGCATCACCGTTCTTGTGCACATCCAATCAACAGTTGAAACCTTGTGCATCACCTTTCCTAAAGACCATTGTGCACATCCGATCAACAACTTGGCACTAACACACATGCTCTTGGACTGATTCATCACATTCCACCAGCTTAACAAAGACTTGGTGGCCCTTGGTTCTAACTCCAGGCATTGTGCTGCGCTCTCCTCATGGCTATCTTGTAGCCTTCAACCTCGCCACTTCTTCTTCTTGAGATAGTAGGCGAGCTCCACACAATCTTCAAGGCTGAAGCTGAAACCAAATTCAATGGAACAGATTCTAAACAAGAGATTGTTAGAGATTAGAGAATAGAGAATATAGAATATTACTGAAAATAAAATAGAATTTAGAGAATAAGTAACCAGAGAATTAGTAACCAAGAGTATAGAGTATAGTAGAGTATATGGGCGGAAGTATAAGGTGAGTGGAGAGTAGAATAGAGAATTTGCTCAAGAGTTCTTATGGACAGAGTTATACTCTGTTTTCTTGAGTTTGCAGAAGCTTTGACAGCCAAGAGCATCCAACATTCAACAAGACTTTGGTGCTTTAATGGCTGAAACACATGGACCGTTTGGAAAATTAATTTCTCCAACGGTTTGGACCTAACTCATGGTAGAATCACTTAAACAAAGTGTTCTCCAAGATCTTAAGGCTTTAGATCCACGAAAATAACATATAGAAGATGTTTTTCGTGGTCCCAAGCAAAGAAGAAACAACAAAAGCCTTTGGAACAGCCTATTGTCCAACGGTTAAAAGAATGCATCTTGGACCAACTTGAATCTATTTGACCAAGCGGGCTCTACATGCTAAAATAAAGTCTCTCTCTTCCTCAAACTCGAACCTGGACACACCATATGACCAGAAACAAAGCTTTCTCAACCTTGAGAAGAAGAAGAAGCGATTTAGTAATTAAGCCTTTAAAGGAAATTTAACAAAAGCAAAATTAAACCTTTAGAGGAAAAATTAACTAAATCCTAAGAGAACTAAATCCTAAGAATTTCGTGGCTCATACAAGCACACAAGAACCGTGAATCCTCACCATGAACAACACAATTTGCTCAATGGTTCATCACTTCCCACACATCCCAAAATAAACAAAGCTATTACCAAATCGGTAAAGCTTAAGGATGGGGCTTGTAAAATCGATTTCTTTCCACACACTTGGTCTACAAATTCTAACAAGACAAGAGACCAAGCTTACTCAACAATGAGCTGCTAGAGAATCGATTTAATCAACAAAAGCAAAATTAAAGCTTTAAAGAAACTAAGCTAAGCGATTTAACACCTAAGCAAAGTCTAAAACTTTAACTAAGCTAACTCCTAAGAAAACGACTTTGAGAATGAGTTTGAATCACCAAGAACAGAACCTGCTCTGATACCATGTTGGGATTTATGAGACAAAGCTCACAAGAGAGGGTAGACAAACACTTGGTGAATGAATCCCCCTTTACCCACAACAAACTAACTCATTCTCAAGGGGGAGGAGAGAACATCAACTTGTGATGAACTCCCCATAAACAAGCTAGATAGAACCCAAATACTAGAGAGTAAGCGGATCCTAACTAGGAGAAGCACTAGTTTGAGACTTATCCTCTTCTAGTATCACAACACTTAGAGTTTGTGTACTTAGGAGAAGGAGGATTAAGAATCAGTAATCTAGGCTAAGTAAAGCAGTAAATAAGAAGAGTTTAGGTGGATTTGAGAAGAGAATAGGCTGCCTTAAGGGCAGCCCCTAACCGCTAATCACCTAAACAATCTACATTGTGAATATGAACAAGAACACAAGTAGAGAGGGGAAATCGGATTCTCTTCTATTAGATAATATTGTGATGTGTTTCATATGAGAGAATTACAGCTTAATATAGAGAAAACAAAGGCATAGAGCCGTTAGGCACACAAGGGATTCAAAGGAGAGATGAAAGGGACAGCTCCTTGTCTTTGGTTGACTCGCTATGCTTCCCAACCAAAGCCACACGTGATTTCCTTCCCTTCCATGCCTTGTGACCGTTAGATCTCCTTCCCTTATGGCCATTGGATCCTTCTTCCCTTCCTTGTGAGATATTTCCTTCTTCTTGGGCTTCTTCTTCTTATAAGGCCTTTGTTCTTCTTATATTGCACTTATGGCCTTGCTGACCACTCTCCTTGCTCTCACGGCCCACATGGCCTTATTGGCCACTCTTATTGTGCTCACGGCCTTACTGGCCGCTCCCACACCACTCATGGCCTTACCGGCCACACTTCTTGTACTAGCAGCCTTACCGGCCACTCTCTTCTTCCTTGTGCAGCTCGGCCTCACCGGCCTCACTCTCTCTTCTCCTTCATATATACTAATACTATGTTAGTGTTTCTGGGGTTAAAATGTGTCTTAATCCAATGCAACTAACTAATTATAAGAGATTGGGAGAGCTTAAAAGACACTTATACCCATTTTGTCCCAAAACATACTAAAACCAAGAAAACATTGCTTAGAAGCTGTAAACAGCTATGTAAGTGTTTCTGGGGTTAAAATGTTTCTTAATCCATTGAAACTAACTAATTATAAGACTTTAAGATAGATGTGGAGAGTTTAAAAGCCACTTATACCCATTTTGTGCCAAAACAGGCTAAAACAAAGAAAACATTGCTTACAAGCTGTAAACAGCTATGTTAGTGTTTCTGGGGTTAAAATGTGTCTTTATCCAATGCAACTGACTAGTTATAAGATTTTGAGATAGATGTGGAGAGCTAAAAGCCACTTATACCCATTTTGTCCCAAAACAGGCTAAAACCAAGAAAACATTGCTTAGAAGCTGTAAACAGCTATGTTAGTGTTTCTGGGGTTAAAATGTGTCTTAATCCAATGCAACTGTCTATTTATAAGAGTTTGAGATAGATGTGGAGAGTCTAAAAGCCACTTATACACATTTTGTCCCAAAACAGGCTAAAACCAAGAAAACATTGCTTAGAAGCTGTAAACAGCTATGTTAATGTTTCTGGGGTTAAAATGTGTCTTAATCCAATGCAACTAACTAATTATAAGAGTTTGAGATTGATATGGAGAGCTTAAAAGACACTTATACCCATTTTGTCCCAAAACATACTAAAACCAAGAAAACATTGCTTAGAAGCTGTAGACAGCTATGTTAGTGTTTCTGGGGTTAAAATGTGTCTTAATCCAATGCAACTAACTAATTATAAGAGTTTGAGATTGATGTGGAGAGTTTAAAAGCCACTTATACCCATTTTGTCCCAAAACAGGCTAAAACAAGGAAAACATTGTTTAGAAGCTGTAAACAGCTATATTAGTGTTTCTGGGGTTAAAATGTGTCTTAATCCAATGCAACTGTCTAATTATAAGAGTTTGAGATAGATGTGGAGAGTCTAAAAGCCACTTATACCCATTTTGTCCCAAAACAGGCTAAAACCAAGAAAACATTGCTTAGAAGCTGTAAACAGCTATGTTAGTGTTTCTGGGGTTAAAATCTGTCTTAATCCATTGAAATTAACTAATTATAGGAGTTTGAGATAGATGTGGAGAGTTTAAAAGCCACTTATACCCATTTTGTCCCAAAACAGGCTAAAACAAGGAAAACATTGTTTAGAAGCTGTAAACAGCTATGTTAGTGTTTATGGGGTTAAAATTTGTCTAAATCCATTGAAACTAACTAATTATAAGACTTTAAGATAGATGTGGAGAGTTTGAAAGCCACTTATACCCATTTTGTCCCAAAACAGGCTAAAACCAACAAAACACTGCTTAGAAGCTGTAAACAGCCATGTTAGTGTTTCTGGGGTTAAAATGTTTCTTAATCCAATGCAACTAACTAATTATAAGAGTTTGAGATAGATGTGGAGAGTCTAAAAGCCACTTATACCCATTTTGTCCCAAAACATGCTAAAACAAAGAAAACATTGCTTAGAGCACTAAACAGCTTTGTTAGTGTTTATGGGGTTAAAATGTGTCTTAATCCAATGCAACTAACTAATTATAGGAGTTTGAGATAGATGTGGAGAGTTTAAAAGCCACTTATACCCATTTTGTCCCAAAACAGGCTAAAACCAAGAAAACATTGCTTAGAAGCTGTAAACAGCTATGTTAGTGTTTCTGGGGTTAAAATGTGTCTTAATGCATTGAAACTAACTAATTATAAGACTTTAACATAGATGTGGAGAGTTTAAAAGCCACTTATACCCATTTTGTCCCAAAACAGGCTAAAACCAATAAAACATTGCTTAGATGCTGTAAACAGCTATGTTAGTGTTTCTGGGGTTAAAATGTGTCTTAATCCATTGAAACTAACTAATTATAAGACTTTAAGATAGATGTGGAGAGTTTAAAAGCCACTTATACCCATTTTGTCCCAAAACAGGCTAAAACAAGGGAAACATTGTTTAGAAGCTGTAAACAGCTATGTTAGTGTTTCTGGGGTTAAAATGTGTCTTAATCCAATGCAACTAACTAATTATAAGAGTTTGAGATTGATGTCGAGAGCTTAAAAGACACTTATACCCCTTTTGTCCCAAAACATATTAAAACCAAGAAAACATTGCTTAGAAGCTGTAAACAGCTTTGTTAGTGTTTCTGGGGTTAAAATGTGTCTTAATCCATTGAAACTAACTAATTATAAGAATTTAAGATAGAAGTGGAGAGTTTAAAAGCCACTTATACCCATTTTGTCCCAAAACAGGCTAAAACAAGGAAAACATTGTTTAGAAGCTGTAAACAGCTATGTTAGTGTTTCTGGGGTTAAAATGTGTCTTAATCCAATGCAACTAACTAATTATAAGAGATTGGGAGAGCTTAAAAGACACTTATACCCATTTTGTCCCAAAACATACTAAAACCAAGAAAACATTGCTTAGAAGCTGTAAACAGCTATGTAAGTGTTTCTGGGGTTAAAATGTTTCTTAATCCATTGAAACTAACTAATTATAAGACTTTAAGATAGATGTGGAGAGTTTAAAAGCCACTTATACCCATTTTGTGCCAAAACAGGCTAAAACAAAGAAAACATTGCTTACAAGCTGTAAACAGCTATGTTAGTGTTTCTGGGGTTAAAATGTGTCTTTATCCAATGCAACTGACTAGTTATAAGATTTTGAGATAGATGTGGCGAGCTAAAAGCCACTTATACCCATTTTGTCCCAAAACAGGCTAAAACCAAGAAAACATTGTTTAGAAGCTGTAAACAGCTATGTTAGTGTTTCTGAGGTTAAAATGTGTCTTAATCCAATGCAACTGTCTAATTATAAGAGTTTGAGATAGATGTGGAGAGTCTAAAAGCCACTTATACACATTTTGTCCCAAAACAGGCTAAAACCAAGAAAACATTGCTTAGAAGCTGTAAACAGCTATGTTAATGTTTCTGGGGTTAAAATGTGTCTTAATCCAATGCAACTAACTAATTATAAGAGTTTGAGATTGATATGGAGAGCTTAAAAGACACTTATACCCATTTTGTCCCAAAACATACTAAAACCAAGAAAACATTGCTTAGAAGCTGTAAACAGCTATGTTAGTGTTTCTGGGGTTAAAATGTGTCTTAATCCAATGCAACTAACTAATTATAAGAGTTTGAGATTGATGTGGAGAGTTTAAAAGCCACTTATACCCATTTTGTCCCAAAACAGGCTAAAACAAGGAAAACATTGTTTAGAAGCTGTAAACAGCTATATTAGTGTTTCTGGGGTTAAAATGTGTCTTAATCCAATGCAACTGTCTAATTATAAGAGTTTGAGATAGATGTGGAGAGCCTAAAAGCCACTTATACCCATTTTGTCCCAAAACAGGCTAAAACCAAGAAAACATTGCTTAGAAGCTGTAAACAGCTATGTTAGTGTTTCTGGGGTTAAAATCTGTCTTAATCCATTGAAATTAACTAATTATAGGAGTTTGAGATAGATGTGGAGAGTTTAAAAGCCACTTATACCCATTTTGTCCCAAAACAGGCTAAAACAAGGAAAACATTGTTTAGAAGCTGTAAACAGCTATGTTAGTGTTTATGGGGTTAAAATTTGTCTAAATCCATTGAAACTAACTAATTATAAGACTTTAAGATAGATGTGGAGAGTTTGAAAGCCACTTATACCCATTTTGTCCCAAAACAGGCTAAAACCAACAAAACACTGCTTAGAAGCTGTAAACAGCTATATTAGTGTTTCTGGGGTTAAAATGTTTCTTAATCCAATGCAACTAACTAATTATAAGAGTTTGAGATAGATGTGGAGAGTCTAAAAGCCACTTATACCCATTTTGTCCCAAAACATGCTAAAACAAAGAAAACATTGCTTAGAGCACTAAACAGCTTTGTTAGTGTTTATGGGGTTAAAATGTGTCTTAATCCAATGCAACTAACTAATTATAGGAGTTTGAGATAGATGTGGAGAGTTTAAAAGCCACTTATACCCATTTTGTCCCAAAACAGGCTAAAACCAAGAAAACATTGCTTAGAAGCTGTAAACAGCTATGTTAGTGTTTCTGGGGTTAAAATGTGTCTTAATGCATTGAAACTAACTAATTATAAGACTTTAAGATAGATGTGGAGAGTTTAAAAGCCACTTATACCCATTTTGTCCAAAACAGGCTAAAACAAGGGAAACATTGTTTAGAAGCTGTAAACAGCTATGTTAGTGTTTCTGGGGTTAAAATGTGTCTTAATCCAATGCAACTTATTGATCAAAAGAATAAGCCTAAGGCAGCCATGGCCGTCCGTACGAGTATTGAATATGGGCTGTCCGTACAAGTGTGGTGAAATGGCCGAGTCTTCTAGTGATAAGGAATGGAGAGGAGGCCTGCTCATCCTAAGCCCATTAGAAGACTCTAGAATTCCCAAGATAGCCGTTGGAGGGAAAGCGCAAGTGGAGCAAGAAGAGTCACGGGTGATGTTTGGTTTAAGGAGACTAAGACGGGTCGCTATCAACCTTGGGATTAGTCTCTTCTCTCTTCCTGTCCCTATCACTTAGCTGTGCGGTTTGTAAAGGGTGTAGCCCTAGAGTTTCTCATGATATAAATAGGCATTAGCCTACATTGTAACCGATATTCTTATGGAACAATAACCTAATCTTTTCTTCTTCCTCATTCTCTTTGTCTACCGACATCTCTCATCACTCTCTTGATTCTCTTCTTTATTCTACAAAGTCTAACATGGTATCAGAGCAAGTTCTTCGATTCTCTACAGTCTAATCTCATTCTCCTACTCATTTCTACACTCTAGTCTCCTTATCTTCGTTTCTTCTCACTCACATCTCTTTTATTCTCCGGGTAAAAGCTTTACCCATCGGTCCATAGAAATCCGACCATGGAAAACGCCAAGCCCATTGTTTCACCGGTTGTCCTAAAGGGGACAAACTACTTGCTGTGGACAAGAACCACAAGAACCGCCCTTGGAGGTCGTGGCCTTTGGAGTCATGTCGAGTCCGACTATGTCCCAAAGAAAAACCCCAAAGGAGAGGACGCTTCCGAGGCGGAAGCGGAGGAAGAGAGCGAGAGGAAGGCCAAATGGTTCCAAGAAGACCAAGTTGTCCTATCTGTTCTCCAAAACTCTCTGGACACGCCTATCCTTGAGGCCTACTCATATTGCGAGACGGCCAAGGAACTGTGGGAAACACTTAAAGGCGTGTATGGTAATGTCTCTAACATGACTAGAGTCTTTGAGGTCAAGAAGGCCATAAATGATCTTAACCAAGATGATGTGGAGTTCACTAAGCATCTTGGTAAGTTCCGTGCACTATGGTCCGAGCTTGACATGTTGCGGCCAAGTACACTTGAGGCAAGTGTGCTAAACGAACGAAAGGAGCAAGACAAAGTCTTCGGACTCCTACTTACCTTGAATCCGTCCTTCAACGATCTCTTGAAGCACATCCTAAGGGCCGAGAAGCTCCCCTCCTTTGAAGATATTTGCTCCCAAATTCAGAAAGAGCAAGGATCCCTTGATTTGTTTAGCGGTAAGGGGGAGCTTGCTTCGGCCAACAAAGGAACGTACAAGCAAGAGGAGAGGAAGTGGTTGGTGTGCGACCACTGCAAGAAGCGGGGTCATCTGAAAGACAAGTGCTGGGTTCTCCATCCTCACCTCAAGCCGGCCAAGTTCAAAGCCAACCTCTCAAAGGAAGCGGTTAGCGATAAAGGAGCCGGATCATCAAAGCAGGGAGATGAGGTGGCCATGACCGCAGCCTACGGAGATGTGGTGAGGAAGTCAGACCTTGAGGCTCTCATCCGCTCCATTGCTTCACTCAAGGAGTCTGGTATCTCTTTCTTTACTTCTAGGCCTAGCAAATCGCTTGTTATTGACTCGGGAGCCTCACATCATATGATTAGTAACCCTAGTTTAATTGACAACATAAAACCGGCCTTAGGAAATGTTGTTATTGCAAATGGAGAACAAATACCAGTAAAGGGAATAGGGGACTTGAAACTATTTGATAAAACCTCAAAAGCTTTCTTTATGCCTACCTTTACCTCCAATTTACTATCGGTTAAGAGGGCCACAAATGATTTGAACTGTTATGCAATCTTTGGTCCTAACAATGTTTATTTTCAGGATATTGAGACTGGAAAGGTTCTTGGAGAAGGGCAAGGGAGTGGAGATCTCTATGTCCTAGAGAAAACCGATCCAAATTTATCCTCTACTAAGTCTTGTTTTGTTGTTGATTCGAATATGGTGTGGCATGCTAGGCTAGGCCACCCACATTCACGTGCTTTAGGGTTGATGTTTCCTAATATTTCTTTTGATAATTCTACTTGTGAACCTTGTATTCTTGGAAAACATTGCAAGTCTATCTTTCCTAAGTCAACTACTATTTATGAGGATTGTTTTGATTTAGTTCACTCAGATGTTTGGACATCACCATGCCTATCTAGAGATAATAACAAGTATTTTGTGACCTTTATTGATGAAAAATCAAAATACACTTGGATTACCTTGTTGCCATCTAAAGATAGAGTATTTGATGCCTTTATCAATTTTCAAAACTATGTGACTAATCACTTCAATGCTAAACTTAAGGTACTTAGGTCTGATAATGGGGGGGAATACACAAGTTGCAAGTTCAAAGAACATCTCTCCAAGCATGGCATTCTCCATCAAACTAGTTGTCCCTACACGCCACAACAAAATGGTGTGGCCGAGAGGAAGAACCGGCACCTCATGGAAGTGGCGCGGGCAATCATGTTCCATTCGAGTGTTCCTAAACGATATTGGGGTGATGCCGTGATGACTGCATGCTACCTAATCAACCGAACACCAACTAGAGTTCTTCATGACTTATCTCCATTTGAAGTACTAAACAAATTTAAACCATCTCTTGATCACTTACGAGTTTTCGGCTGTGTTTGTTTTGTGTTAGTACCAGGAGAACAAAGGAGTAAGCTGGATGCCAAAAGTACAAAGTGTATGTTCATTGGCTACTCCACCACACAAAAGGGGTACAAATGTTATGATCCGGCCACAAGTCGACTATATGTCTCTCGAGATGTCCGGTTTCTAGAACATGTGGGCTACCATGACAAGAGGGATTGGAACAGCCTTAAAGATCTCGCTCACTCACCTAATGACCGAGCTTCGAGTCTACGGTTCCTTCTTGATCATCTTGGCAACCCATCTCCACCAACGGGTGCCGTGCGGCCAACACTAAGTCAAATTTCTACCAATGGTGGGTCTGACCAAGGAGATGCAAATGACAATGGTTCAGCCCAAGATGGTGAATCTCTCGAGACTGGCCTACCCATAACCGGCGTTCCCGTCCCTGGCCCTACAACGGACACGCATGCTCCGGCGGCGGCCTCTACCGAGGAAAACACGGAGACGGCTCCTACGGACGGTACGTCCACCGTGTTGCCTAGCGTGGATCCACTTCCGGCACCAGTCCTGCGTCGGAGCACCAGACCTCGGTCGGATCCCTCCACTTGGAAGAACAAGCGTGTCTATTACAATAGCCAAGCTGTCGCTCATCCCATTCAGTCCGTTTGTTCCCTTGAGCTGTTACCTGCGGATCACCAAGCTTTCTTCGGCCAAGTGGACGCCAATTGGATCCCGCAGACATATGATGAAGCCAAGGCACATCAAGTTTGGTTAGATGCGGTCAAGGATGAAACTGGCGCCATGATCCGGAATCATACGTGGGACGAATCGGATCTTCCTCAAGGCAAGCGGGCAGTTAGCTCCAAATGGGTGTTTACCATAAAATATTTGAGCAATGGTGACATTGAACGGCATAAAGCCAGGTTAGTGGCCCGTGGCTTCACCCAAACCTATGGCGCGGACTACACGGACACCTTTGCACCCGTGGCCAAGCTCCATACGGTTCGGGTTGTGCTGTCACTTGCTGTCAACCTCTCATGGGACTTATGGCAGATGGATGTGAAGAACGCCTTCCTTCAAGGTGAACTTGATGAAGAAGTGTACATGACGCCTCCTCCCGGCCTTGAAGACATGGTTACACCCGGAAAAGTCTTGAGGCTACGTAAGGCCATCTATGGCCTTAAGCAGTCCCCACGAGCGTGGTACCACAAACTAAGCGCCACTCTCAAGACTGATGGTTTTACGCGATCGGAGGCTGATCATACTCTCTTCACGCGTCGCACCTCTATTGGTTGGGTGGTGGTGCTCATATACGTCGACGACATCATCGTGACTGGTGATGATAAGGCGGCCATTCAGGACACCAAGGACTCTCTCAAGTCGGTATTTGACATCAAGGACCTTGGGGAACTCAAATACTTTCTTGGTATTGAGATTTGTCGCTCACCGGAAGGACTCTTCCTCTCACAACGCAAGTATACTCTTGACTTGTTAGAGGAGACTGGCAAGCTTGGTGTGTCTCCGGTTGCTACGCCCCTTGATGAAGATTACCAGCTCAAGCGAAAGGGGGAGAGCTTACGGGCAATGGAAGGCCGACCTAAGGAACCAATGGACGAGCCATTCTTAGACGTCACACGCTATCGCCGGCTTGTAGGTAAGCTGATATACCTTACTATCACACGACCTGACATATCTTATGCTGTGAATCAGGTTAGCCAACATATGAAGGCACCAAGCAAGTACCAATGGAGTCAAGTCGAGAGGATCCTAAGCTATCTCAAGGGCAGTCCGGGTCAAGGTATTTGGATGGGCAAGAATGACAACACCGAAATCGTTGGCTATTGTGATGCGGATTACAATGGCGACACGCTGGATAGGAGATCCACCACTGGGTACTGCACGTTTGTTGGAGGCAACTTGGTTACATGGAGGTCTAAGAAACAAAAGGTGGTTTCATGCTCTAGCGCCGAGGCCGAGTATAGAGCTATGAGGAAGCTCACTAACGAGATGACATGGCTGAAGGGCCTACTCAAGGATTTAGGCATCGAGACAAAGCAGCCCATGACCATGCACTGCGACAATGAAGCGGCCATCCACATTGCCACAAACTCAGTCTTTCATGAGAGGACCAAGCACATAGAAAGCGATTGCCACAAGGTGAGAGAGAAGATTGAAGAAGGAGTGGTGTTACCATGCCACACAAGGAGTCAAGATCAGCTAGCTGACATCTTCACCAAGTCTGCAAGCTCCAAGGTTTGTGATCACATCTATAGCAAACTTGGACTTGTAGACATTACACGGCCATGATCAAGCTTCTCTAATCCGTGGACAGCACACTCTTTTTCCCTCGACTTGGTTTTGTCCCATGAGGTTTTCTAAGTCAAGGTTTTTAATGAGGTGCTGCTTCACGGGTTCCAAGCTTAGCCATTTCATTAGGCTAAGCTTGAGGGGGAGTATTGATCAAAAGAATAAGCCTAAGGCAGCCATGGCCGTCCGTACGAGTATTGAATATGGGCTGTCCGTACAAGTGTGGTGAAATGGCCGAGTCTTCTAGTGATAAGGAATGGAGAGGAGGCCTGCTCATCCTAAGCCCATTAGAAGACTCTAGAATTCCCAAGATAGCCGTTGGAGGGAAAGCGCAAGTGGAGCAAGAAGAGTCACGGGTGATGTTTGGTTTAAGGAGACTAAGACGGGTCGCTATCAACCTTGGGATTAGTCTCTTCTCTCTTCCTGTCCCTATCACTTAGCTGTGCGGTTTGTAAAGGGTGTAGCCCTAGAGTTTCTCATGATATAAATAGGCATTAGCCTACATTGTAACCGATATTCTTATGGAACAATAACCTAATCTTTTCTTCTTCCTCATTCTCTTTGTCTACCGACATCTCTCATCACTCTCTTGATTCTCTTCTTTATTCTACAAAGTCTAACACAACTAACTAATTATAAGAGTTTGAGATTGATGTCGAGAGCTTAAAAGACACTTATACCCCTTTTGTCCCAAAACAGGCTAAAACCAAGAAAACATTGCTTAGAAGCTGTAAACAGCTATGTTAGTGTTTCTGGGGTTAAAATCTTTCTTAATCCATTGAAATTAACTAATTATAGGAGTTTGAGATAGATGTGGAGAGTTTAAAAGCCACTTATACCCATTTTGTCCCAAAACAGGCTAAAACAAGGAAAACATTGTTTAGAAGCTGTAAACAGCTATGTTAGTGTTTATGGGGTTAAAATTTGTCTAAATCCATTGAAACTAACTAATTATAAGACTTTAAGATAGATGTGGAGAGTTTGAAAGCCACTTATACCCATTTTGTCCCAAAACAGGCTAAAACCAACAAAACACTGCTTAGAAGCTGTAAACAGCCATGTTAGTGTTTCTGGGGTTAAAATGTTTCTTAATCCAATGCAACTAACTAATTATAAGAGTTTGAGATAGATGTGGAGAGTCTAAAAGCCACTTATACCCATTTTGTCCCAAAACATGCTAAAACAAAGAAAACACTGCTTAGAAGCACTAAACAGCTTTGATAGTGTTTATGGGGTTAAAATGTGTCTTAATCCAATGCAACTAACTAATTATAGGAGTTTGAGATAGATGTGGAGAGTTTAAAAGCCACTTATACCCATTTTGTCCCAAAACAGGCTAAAACCAAGAAAACATTGCTTAGAAGCTGTAAACAGCTATGTTAGTGTTTCTGGGGTTAAAATGTGTCTTAATGCATTGAAACTAACTAATTATAAGACTTTAACATAGATGTGGAGAGTTTAAAAGCCACTTATACCCATTTTGTCCCAAAACAGGCTAAAATAAGGAAAACATTGTTTAGAAGCTGTAAACAGCTATGTTAGTGTTTCTGGGGTTAAAATGTGTCTGAATCCAATGCAACTAACTAATTATAAGAGTTTGAGATTGATGTCGAGAGCTTAAAAGACACATACCCATTTTGTCCCAAAACATACTAAAACCAAGAAAACATTGCTTAGAAGCTGTAAACAGCTATGTTAGTGTTTCTGGGGTTAAAATGTGTCTTAATCCATTGAAACTAACTAATTATAAGACTTTAAGATAGATGTGGAGAGTTTAAAAGCCACTTATACCCATTTTGTCCCAAAACAGGCTAAAATAAGGAAAACATTGTTTAGAAGCTGTAAACAGCTATGTTAGTGTTTCTGGGGTTAAAATGTGTCTTAATCCAATGCAACTAACTAATTATAAGAGATTGGGAGAGCTTAAAAGACACTTATACCCATTTTGTCCCAAAACATACTAAAACCAAGAAAACATTGCTTAGAAGCTGTAAACAGCTATGTAAGTGTTTCTGGGGTTAAAATGTGTCTTAATCCATTGAAACTAACTAATTATAAGACTTTAAGATAGATGTGGAGAGTTTAAAAGCCACTTATACCCATTTTGTCCCAAAACAGGCTAAAGCAAGGAAAACATTGTTTAGAAGCTGTAAACAGCTATGTTAGTGTTAGTGTTTCTAAAATGTGTCTTAATCCATTGCAACTGACTAGTTATAAGATTTTGAGATAGATGTGGAGAGCTAAAAGCCACTTATACCCATTTTGTCCCAAAACAGGCTAAAACCAAGAAAACATTGCTTAGAAGCTGTAAACAGCTATGTTAGTGTTTCTGGGGTTAAAATGTGTCTTAATCCAATGCAACTGTCTAATTATAAGAGTTTGAGATAGATGTGGAGAGTCTAAAAGCCACTTATACATATTTTGTCCCAAAACAGGCTAAAACCAAGAAAACATTGCTTAGAAGCTGTAAACAGCTATGTTAATGTTTCTGGGGTTAAAATGTGTCTTAATCCAATGCAACTAACTAATTATAAGAGTTTGAGATTGATATGGAGTGCTTAATGTTAGACTTTGTAGAATAAAGAAGAGAATCAAGAGAGTGATGAGAGATGTCGGTAGACAAAGAGAATGAGGAAGAAGAAAAGATTAGGTTATTGTTCCATAAGAATATCGGTTACAATGTAGGCTAATGCCTATTTATATCATGAGAAACTCTAGGGCTACACCCTTTACAAACCGCACAGCTAAGTGATAGGGACAGGAAGAGAGAAGAGACTAATCCCAAGGTTGATAGCGACCCGTCTTAGTCTCCTTAAACCAAACATCACCCGTGACTCTTCTTGCTCCACTTGCGCTTTCCCTCCAACGGCTATCTTGGGAATTCTAGAGTCTTCTAATGGGCTTAGGATGAGCAGGCCTCCTCTCCATTCCTTATCACTAGAAGACTCGGCCATTTCACCACACTTGTACGGACAGCCCATATTCAATACTCGTACGGACGGCCATGGCTGCCTTAGGCTTATTCTTTTGATCAATACTCCCCCTCAAGCTTAGCCTAATGAAATGGCTAAGCTTGGAACCCGTGAAGCAGCACCTCATTAAAAACCTTGACTTAGAAAACCTCATGGGACAAAACCAAGTCGAGGGAAAAAGAGTGTGCTGTCCACGGATTAGAGAAGCTTGATCATGGCCGTGTAATGTCTACAAGTCCAAGTTTGCTATAGATGTGATCACAAACCTTGGAGCTTGCAGACTTGGTGAAGATGTCAGCTAGCTGATCTTGACTCCTTGTGTGGCATGGTAACACCACTCCTTCTTCAATCTTCTCTCTCACCTTGTGGCAATCGCTTTCTATGTGCTTGGTCCTCTCATGAAAGACTGAGTTTGTGGCAATGTGGATGGCCGCTTCATTGTCGCAGTGCATGGTCATGGGCTGCTTTGTCTCGATGCCTAAATCCTTGAGTAGGCCCTTCAGCCATGTCATCTCGTTAGTGAGCTTCCTCATAGCTCTATACTCGGCCTCGGCGCTAGAGCATGAAACCACCTTTTGTTTCTTAGACCTCCATGTAACCAAGTTGCCTCCAACAAACGTGCAGTACCCAGTGGTGGATCTCCTATCCAGCGTGTCGCCATTGTAATCCGCATCACAATAGCCAACGATTTCGGTGTTGTCATTCTTGCCCATCCAAATACCTTGACCCGGACTGCCCTTGAGATAGCTTAGGATCCTCTCGACTTGACTCCATTGGTACTTGCTTGGTGCCTTCATATGTTGGCTAACCTGATTCACAGCATAAGATATGTCAGGTCGTGTGATAGTAAGGTATATCAGCTTACCTACAAGCCGGCGATAGCGTGTGACGTCTAAGAATGGCTCGTCCATTGGTTCCTTAGGTCGGCCTTCCATTGCCCGTAAGCTCTCCCCCTTTCGCTTGAGCTGGTAATCTTCATCAAGGGGCGTAGCAACCGGAGACACACCAAGCTTGCCAGTCTCCTCTAACAAGTCAAGAGTATACTTGCGTTGTGAGAGGAAGAGTCCTTCCGGTGAGCGACAAATCTCAATACCAAGAAAGTATTTGAGTTCCCCAAGGTCCTTGATGTCAAATACCGACTTGAGAGAGTCCTTGGTGTCCTGAATGGCCGCCTTATCATCACCAGTCACGATGATGTCGTCGACGTATATGAGCACCACCACCCAACCAATAGAGGTGCGACGCGTGAAGAGAGTATGATCAGCCTCCGATCGCGTAAAACCATCAGTCTTGAGAGTGGCGCTTAGTTTGTGGTACCACGCTCGTGGGGACTGCTTAAGGCCATAGATGGCCTTACGTAGCCTCAAGACTTTTCCGGGTGTAACCATGTCTTCAAGGCCGGGAGGAGGCGTCATGTACACTTCTTCATCAAGTTCACCTTGAAGGAAGGCGTTCTTCACATCCATCTGCCATAAGTCCCATGAGAGGTTGACAGCAAGTGACAGCACAACCCGAACCGTATGGAGCTTGGCCACGGGTGCAAAGGTGTCCGTGTAGTCCGCGCCATAGGTTTGGGTGAAGCCACGGGCCACTAACCTGGCTTTATGCCGTTCAATGTCACCATTGCTCAAATATTTTATGGTAAACACCCATTTGGAGCTAACTGCCCGCTTGCCTTGAGGAAGATCCGATTCGTCCCACGTATGATTCCGGATCATGGCGCCAGTTTCATCCTTGACCGCATCTAACCAAACTTGATGTGCCTTGGCTTCATCATATGTCTGCGGGATCCAATTGGCGTCCACTTGGCCGAAGAAAGCTTGGTGATCCGCAGGTAACAGCTCAAGGGAACAAACGGACTGAATGGGATGAGCGACAGCTTGGCTATTGTAATAGACACGCTTGTTCTTCCAAGTGGAGGGATCCGACCGAGGTCTGGTGCTCCGACGCAGGACTGGTGCCGGAAGTGGATCCACGCTAGGCAACACGGTGGACGTACCGTCCGTAGGAGCCGTCTCCGTGTTTTCCTCGGTAGAGGCCGCCGCCGGAGCATGCGTGTCCGTTGTAGGGCCAGGGACGGGAACGCCGGTTATGGGTAGGCCAGTCTCGAGAGATTCACCATCTTGGGCTGAACCATTGTCATTTGCATCTCCTTGGTCAGACCCACCATTGGTAGAAATTTGACTTAGTGTTGGCCGCACGGCACCCGTTGGTGGAGATGGGTTGCCAAGATGATCAAGAAGGAACCGTAGACTCGAAGCTCGGTCATTAGGTGAGTGAGCGAGATCTTTAAGGCTGTTCCAATCCCTCTTGTCATGGTAGCCCACATGTTCTAGAAACCGGACATCTCGAGAGACATATAGTCGACTTGTGGCCGGATCATAACATTTGTACCCCTTTTGTGTGGTGGAGTAGCCAATGAACATACACTTTGTACTTTTGGCATCCAGCTTACTCCTTTGTTCTCCTGGTACTAACACAAAACAAACACAGCCGAAAACTCGTAAGTGATCAAGAGATGGTTTAAATTTGTTTAGTACTTCAAATGGAGATAAGTCATGAAGAACTCTAGTTGGTGTTCGGTTGATTAGGTAGCATGCAGTCATCACGGCATCACCCCAATATCGTTTAGGAACACTCGAATGGAACATGATTGCCCGCGCCACTTCCATGAGGTGCCGGTTCTTCCTCTCGGCCACACCATTTTGTTGTGGCGTGTAGGGACAACTAGTTTGATGGAGAATGCCATGCTTGGAGAGATGTTCTTTGAACTTGCAACTTGTGTATTCCCCCCCATTATCAGACCTAAGTACCTTAAGTTTAGCATTGAAGTGATTAGTCACATAGTTTTGAAAATTGATAAAGGCATCAAATACTCTATCTTTAGATGGCAACAAGGTAATCCAAGTGTATTTTGATTTTTCATCAATAAAGGTCACAAAATACTTGTTATTATCTCTAGATAGGCATGGTGATGTCCAAACATCTGAGTGAACTAAATCAAAACAATCCTCATAAATAGTAGTTGACTTAGGAAAGATAGACTTGCAATGTTTTCCAAGAATACAAGGTTCACAAGTAGAATTATCAAAAGAAATATTAGGAAACATCAACCCTAAAGCACGTGAATGTGGGTGGCCTAGCCTAGCATGCCACACCATATTCGAATCAACAACAAAACAAGACTTAGTAGAGGATAAATTTGGATCGGTTTTCTCTAGGACATAGAGATCTCCACTCCCTTGCCCTTCTCCAAGAACCTTTCCAGTCTCAATATCCTGAAAATAAACATTGTTAGGACCAAAGATTGCATAACAGTTCAAATCATTTGTGGCCCTCTTAACCGATAGTAAATTGGAGGTAAAGGTAGGCATAAAGAAAGCTTTTGAGGTTTTATCAAATAGTTTCAAGTCCCCTATTCCCTTTACTGGTATTTGTTCTCCATTTGCAATAACAACATTTCCTAAGGCCGGTTTTATGTTGTCAATTAAACTAGGGTTACTAATCATATGATGTGAGGCTCCCGAGTCAATAACAAGCGATTTGCTAGGCCTAGAAGTAAAGAAAGAGATACCAGACTCCTTGAGTGAAGCAATGGAGCGGATGAGAGCCTCAAGGTCTGACTTCCTCACCACATCTCCGTAGGCTGCGGTCATGGCCACCTCATCTCCCTGCTTTGATGATCCGGCTCCTTTATCGCTAACCGCTTCCTTTGAGAGGTTGGCTTTGAACTTGGCCGGCTTGAGGTGAGGATGGAGAACCCAGCACTTGTCTTTCAGATGACCCCGCTTCTTGCAGTGGTCGCACACCAACCACTTCCTCTCCTCTTGCTTGTACGTTCCTTTGTTGGCCGAAGCAAGCTCCCCCTTACCGCTAAACAAATCAAGGGATCCTTGCTCTTTCTGAATTTGGGAGCAAATATCTTCAAAGGAGGGGAGCTTCTCGGCCCTTAGGATGTGCTTCAAGAGATCGTTGAAGGACGGATTCAAGGTAAGTAGGAGTCCGAAGACTTTGTCTTGCTCCTTTCGTTCGTTTAGCACACTTGCCTCAAGTGTACTTGGCCGCAACATGTCAAGCTCGGACCATAGTGCACGGAACTTACCAAGATGCTTAGTGAACTCCACATCATCTTGGTTAAGATCATTTATGGCCTTCTTGACCTCAAAGACTCTAGTCATGTTAGAGACATTACCATACACGCCTTTAAGTGTTTCCCACAGTTCCTTGGCCGTCTCGCAATATGAGTAGGCCTCAAGGATAGGCGTGTCCAGAGAGTTTTGGAGAACAGATAGGACAACTTGGTCTTCTTGGAACCATTTGGCCTTCCTCTCGCTCTCTTCCTCCGCTTCCGCCTCGGAAGCGTCCTCTCCTTTGGGGTTTTTCTTTGGGACATAGTCGGACTCGACATGACTCCAAAGGCCACGACCTCCAAGGGCGGTTCTTGTGGTTCTTGTCCACAGCAAGTAGTTTGTCCCCTTTAGGACAACCGGTGAAACAATGGGCTTGGCGTTTTCCATGGTCGGATTTCTATGGACCGATGGGTAAAGCTTTTACCCGGAGAATAAAAGAGATGTGAGTGAGAAGAAACGAAGATAAGGAGACTAGAGTGTAGAAATGAGTAGGAGAATGAGATTAGACTGTAGAGAATCGAAGAACTTGCTCTGATACCATGTTAGACTTTGTAGAATAAAGAAGAGAATCAAGAGAGTGATGAGAGATGTCGGTAGACAAAGAGAATGAGGAAGAAGAAAAGATTAGGTTATTGTTCCATAAGAATATCGGTTACAATGTAGGCTAATGCCTATTTATATCATGAGAAACTCTAGGGCTACACCCTTTACAAACCGCACAGCTAAGTGATAGGGACAGGAAGAGAGAAGAGACTAATCCCAAGGTTGATAGCGACCCGTCTTAGTCTCCTTAAACCAAACATCACCCGTGACTCTTCTTGCTCCACTTGCGCTTTCCCTCCAACGGCTATCTTGGGAATTCTAGAGTCTTCTAATGGGCTTAGGATGAGCAGGCCTCCTCTCCATTCCTTATCACTAGAAGACTCGGCCATTTCACCACACTTGTACGGACAGCCCATATTCAATACTCGTACGGACGGCCATGGCTGCCTTAGGCTTATTCTTTTGATCAATACTTAAAAGACACTTATACCCATTTTGTCCCAAAACATACTAAAACCAAGAAAACATTGCTTAGAAGCTGTAAACAGCTATGTTAGTGTTTCTGGGGTTAAAATGTGTCTTAATCCAATGCAACTAACTAATTATAAGAGTTTGAGATTGATGTGGAGAGTTTAAAAGCCACTTATACCCATTTTGTCCCAAAACAGGCTAAAACAAGGAAAACATTGTTTAGAAGCTGTAAACAGCTATATTAGTGTTTCTGGGGTTAAAATGTGTCTTAATCCAATGCAACTGTCTAATTATAAGAGTTTGAGATAGATGTGGAGAGTCTAAAAGCCACTTATACCCATTTTGTCCCAAAACAGGCTAAAACCAAGAAAACATTGCTTAGAAGCTGTAAACAGCTATGTTAGTGTTTCTGGGGTTAAAATGTGTCTTAATCCAATGCAACCAACTAATTATAGGAGTTTGAGATAGATGTAGAGAGTTTAAAAGCCACTTATACCCATTTTGTCCCAAAACAGGCTAAAACCAAGAAAACATTGCTTAGATGCTGTAAACAGCTATGTTAGTGTTTCTGGGGTTAAAATAAGTCTTAATCCATTGAAACGAACTAATTATAAGACTTTAAGATAGATGTGGAGAGTTTAAAAGCCACTTATACCCATTTTGTCCCAAAACAGGCTAAAACAAAGAAAACACTGCTTAGAAGCACTAAACAGCTTTGTTAGTGTTTATGGGGTTTAAATGTGTCTTAATCCAATGCAACTAACTAATTATAGGAGTTTGAGATAGATGTGGAGAGTTTAAAAGCCACTTATACCCATTTTGTCCCAAAACAGGCTAAAACCAAGAAAACATTGCTTAGAAGCTGTAAACAGCTATGTTAGTGTTTCTGGGGTTAAAATGTGTCTTAATGCATTGAAACTAACTAATTATAAGACTTTAACATAGATGTGGAGAGTTTAAAAGCCACTTATACCCATTTTGTCCCAAAACAGGCTAAAATAAGGAAAACATTGTTTAGAAGCTGTAAACAGCTATGTTAGTGTTTCTGGGGTTAAAATGTGTCTGAATCCAATGCAACTAACTAATTATAAGAGTTTGAGATTGATGTCGAGAGCTTAAAAGACACTTATACCCATTTTGTCCCAAAACATACTAAAACCAAGAAAACATTGCTTAGAAGCTGTAAACAGCTATGTTAGTGTTTCTGGGGTTAAAATGTGTCTTAATCCATTGAAACTAACTAATTATAAGAATTTAAGATAGAAGTGGAGAGTTTAAAAGCCACTTATACCCATTTTGTCCCAAAACAGGCTAAAACAAGGAAAACATTGTTTAGAAGCTGTAAACAGCTATGTTAGTGTTTCTGGGGTTAAAATGTGTCTTAATCCAATGCAACTAACTAATTATAAGAGATTGGGAGAGCTTAAAAGACACTTATACCCATTTTGTCCCAAAACATACTAAAACCAAGAAAACATTGCTTAGAAGCTGTAAACAGCTATGTAAGTGTTTCTGGGGTTAAAATGTGTCTTAATCCATTGAAACTAACTAATTATAAGACTTTAAGATAGATGTGGAGAGTTTAAAAGCCACTTATACCCATTTTGTCCCAAAACAGGCTAAAGCAAGGAAAACATTGTTTAGAAGCTGTAAACAGCTATGTTAGTGTTAGTGTTTCTAAAATGTGTCTTAATCCAATGCAACTAACTAATTATAAGAGTTTGAGATTATTGATCAAGAGAATAAGCCTAAGGCAGCCATGGCCGTCCGTACAATTATGGGGCCGTCCGTACAACCAAGCAATAAGGCCGAGTCATGTAAGTGTGTAAAGACAATGAGGAGGCCTGCTCTCCTTAGGCCCATGAGAAGGATCTAGAATGTCGCTTGTAGCCGTTAGAGAGGAGGAACAAGTGGAGTCACGGGTTATGTTGTGTTTAAGGAGACTAGGACGGGTCACTATCACCGTTGGGATTAGTTCTATCTCTCTCCTTGTCCCTATCACTTATACGATCGGTTGGTAGAGGGTGTAGCCCTAATTTTCCCTTGATATATATAGACTTTAGCCTACATTGTAATATGAATTCTTATGGAACAATAACCTAATCTTTTCTTCTTCCTCATTCTCTTTGTCTACCGATATCTCTCATCAATCTCTTGATTCTCTTCTTTATTCTACAAAGTCTTACATGGTATCAGAGCAAGTTCTTCGATTCTCTACAGTCTAATCTCATTCTCCTACTCATTTCTACACTCTAGTCTCCTTATCTTCGTTTCTTCTTACTCGCATCTCCTTTATTCTCCGGGTAAAAGCTTTACCCATCGGTCCATAGAAATCCGACCATGGAAAACGCCAAGCCCATTGTTTCACCGGTTGTCCTAAAGGGGACAAACTACTTGCTGTGGACAAGAACCACAAGAACCGCCCTTGGAGGTCGTGGCCTTTGGAGTCATGTCGAGTCCGACTATGTCCCAAAGAAAAACCCCAAAGGAGAGGACGCTTCCGAGGCGGAAGCGGAGGAAGAGAGCGAGAGGAAGGCCAAATGGTTCCAAGAAGACCAAGTTGTCCTATCTGTTCTCCAAAACTCTCTGGACACGCCTATCCTTGAGGCCTACTCATATTGCGAGACGGCCAAGGAACTGTGGGAAACACTTAAAGGCGTGTATGGTAATGTCTCTAACATGACTAGAGTCTTTGAGGTCAAGAAGGCCATAAATGATCTTAACCAAGATGATGTGGAGTTCACTAAGCATCTTGGTAAGTTCCGTGCACTATGGTCCGAGCTTGACATGTTGCGGCCAAGTACACTTGAGGCAAGTGTGCTAAACGAAAGAAAGGAGCAAGACAAAGTCTTCGGACTCCTACTTACCTTGAACCCGTCCTTCAACGACCTCTTGAAGCACATCCTAAGGGCAGAGAAGCTCCCCTCCTTTGAGGATATTTGCTCCCAAATTCAGAAAGAGCAAGGATCCCTTGATTTGTTTAGCGGTAAGGGGGAGCTTGCTTCGGCCAACAAAGGAATGTACAAGCAAGAGGAGAGGAAGTTGTTGGTGTGCGACCACTGCAAGAAGCGGGGTCATCTGAAAGACAAGTGCTGGGTTCTCCATCCTCATCTCAAGCCGGCCAAGTTCAAAGCCAACCTCTCAAAGGAAGCGGTTAGCGATAAAGGAGCCGGATCATCAAAGCAGGGAGATGAGGTGGCCATGACCGCAGCCTACGGAGATGTGGTGAGGAAGTCAGACCTTGAGGCTCTCATCCGCTCCATTGCTTCACTCAAGGAGTCTGGTATCTCTTTCTTTACTTCTAGGCCTAGCAAATCGCTTGTTATTGACTCGGGAGCCTCACATCATATGATTAGTAACCCTAGTTTAATTGACAACATAAAACCGGCCTTAGGAAATGTTGTTATTGCAAATGGAGAACAAATACCAGTAAAGGGAATAGGGGACTTGAAACTATTTGATAAAACCTCAAAAGCTTTCTTTATGCCTACCTTTACCTCCAATTTACTATCGGTTAAGAGGGCCACAAATGATTTGAATTGTTATGCAATCTTTGGTCCTAACAATGTTTATTTTCAGGATATTGAGACTGGAAAGGTTCTTGGAGAAGGGCAAGGGAGTGGAGATCTCTATGTCCTAGAGAAAACCGATCCAAATTTATCCTCTACTAAGTCTTGTTTTGTTGTTGATTCGAATATGGTGTGGCATGCTAGGCTAGGCCACCCACATTCACGTGCTTTAGGGTTGATGTTTCCTAATATTTCTTTTGATAATTCTACTTGTGAACCTTGTATTCTTGGAAAACATTGCAAGTCTATCTTTCCTAAGTCAACTACTATTTATGAGAATTGTTTTGATTTGGTTCACTCAGATGTTTGGACATCACCATGCCTATCTAGAGATAATAACAAGTATTTTGTGACGTTTATTGATGAAAAATCAAAATACACTTGGATTACCTTGTTGCCATCTAAAGATAGAGTATTTGATGCCTTTATCAATTTTCAAAATTATGTGACTAATCACTTCAATGCTAAACTTAAGGTACTTAGGTCTGATAATGGGGGGGAATACACAAGTTGCAAGTTCAAAGAACATCTCTCCAAGCATGGCATTCTCCATCAAACTAGTTGTCCCTACACGCCACAACAAAATGGTGTGGCCGAGAGGAAGAACCGGCACCTCATGGAAGTGGCGCGGGCAATCATGTTCCATTCGAGTGTTCCTAAACGATATTGGGGTGATGCCGTGATGACTGCATGCTACCTAATCAACCGAACACCAACTAGAGTTCTTCATGACTTATCTCCATTTGAAGTACTAAACAAATTTAAACCATCTCTTGATCACTTACGAGTTTTTGGCTGTGTTTGTTTTGTGTTAGTACCAGGAGAACAAAGGAGTAAGCTGGATGCCAAAAGTACAAAGTGTATGTTCATTGGCTACTCCACCACACAAAAGGGGTACAAATGTTATGATCCGGCCACAAGTCGACTATATGTCTCTCGAGACGTCCGGTTTCTAGAACATGTGGGCTACCATGACAAGAGGGATTGGAACAGCCTTAAAGATCTCTCTCACTCACCTAATGACCGAGCTTCGAGTCTACGGTTCCTTCTTGATCACCTTGGCAACCCATCTCCACCAACGGGTACCGTGCGGCCAACACTAAGTCAAAATTCTACCGATGGTGGGTCTGACCAAGGAGATGCAAATGACAATGGTTCAGCCCAAGATGGTGAATCTCTCGGGTCTGGCCTACCCATAACCGGTGTTCCCGTCTCTGGCCCTACAACGGACACGCATGCTCCGGCGGCGGCCTCTACCGAGGAAAACACGGAGACGGCTCCTACGGACGGTACGTCCACCGTGTTGCCTAGCGTGGATCCACTTCCGGCACCAGTCCTGCGTCGGAGCACCAGACCTCGATCAGATCCCTCCACTTGGAAGAACAAGCGTGTCTATTACAACAGCCAAGCTGTCGCTCATCCCATTCAGTCCGTTTGTTCCCTTGAGCTGTTACCTGCTGATCACCAAGCTTTCTTCGGCCAAGTGGACGCCAATTGGATCCCGCAGACATATGATGAAGCTAAGGAACATCAAGTTTGGTTAGATGCGGTCAAGAATGAAACTGGCGCCATGATCCGGAATCATACGTGGGACGAATCGGATCTTCCTCAAGGCAAGCGGGCAGTTAGCTCCAAATGGGTGTTTACCATAAAGTATTTGAGCAATGGTGACATTGAACGGCATAAGGCCAGGTTAGTGGCCCGTGGCTTCACCCAAACCTATGGCGCGGACTACACGGACACCTTTGCACCCGTGGCCAAGCTCCATACGGTTCGGGTTGTGCTGTCTCTTGCTGTCAACCTCTCATGGGACTTATGGCAGATGGATGTGAAGAACGCCTTCCTTCAAGGTGAACTTGATGAAGAAGTGTACATGACGCCTCCTCCCGGCCTTGAAGACATGGTTACACCCGGAAAAGTCTTGAGGCTACGTAAGGCCATCTATGGCCTTAAGCAGTCCCCACGAGCGTGGTACCACAAACTAAGCTCCACTCTCAAGACTGATGGTTTTACGCGATCGGAGGCTGATCATACTCTCTTCACGCGTCGCACCTCTATTGGTTGGGTGGTGGTGCTCATATACGTCGACGACATCATCGTGACTGGTGATGATAAGGCGGCCATTCAGGACACCAAGGACTCTCTCAAGTCGGTATTTGACATCAAGGACCTTGGGGAACTCAAATACTTTCTTGGTATTGAGATTTGTCGCTCACCGGAAGGACTCTTCCTCTCACAACGCAAGTTTACTCTTGACTTGTTAAAGGAAACTGGCAAGCTTGGTGTGTCTCCGGTTGCTACGCCCCTTGATGAAGATTACCAGCTCAAGCGAAAGGGGGAGAGCTTACGGGCAAAAGAAGGCCGACCTAAGGAACCAATGGACGAGCCATTCTTAGACGTCACACGCTACCGCCGGCTTGTAGGTAAGCTGATATACCTTACTATCACACGACCTGACATATCCTATGCTGTGAATCAGGTTAGCCAACATATGAAGGCACCAAGCAAGTACCAATGGAGTCAAGTCGAAAGGATCCTAAGCTATCTCAAGGGCAGTCCGGGTCAAGGTATTTGGATGGGCAAGAATGACAACACCGAAATCGTTGGCTATTGTGATGCGGATTACAATGGCGACACGCTGGATAGGAGATCCACCACTGGGTACTGCACGTTTGTTGGAGGCAACTTGGTTACATGGAGGTCTAAGAAACAAAAGGTGGTTTCATGCTCTAGCGCCGAGGCCGAGTATAGAGCTATGAGGAAGCTCACTAACGAGATGACATGGCTGAAGGGCCTACTCAAGGACTTAGGCATCGAGACAAAGCAACCCATGACCATGCACTGCGACAATGAAGCGGCTATCCACATTGCCACAAACTCAGTCTTTCATGAGAGGACCAAGCACATAGAAAGCGATTGCCACAAGGTGAGAGAGAAGATTGAAGAAGGAGTGGTGTTACCATGCCACACAAGGAGTCAAGATCAGCTAGCTGACATCTTCACCAAGTCTGCAAGCTCCAAGGTTTGTGATCACATCTACAGCAAACTTGGACTTGTAGACATTACACGGCCATGATCAAGCTTCCCTAATCCGTGGACAGCACACTCTTTTTCCCTTGACTTGGTTTTGTCCCATGAGGTTTTCTAAGTCAAGGTTTTTAATGAGGTGCTGCTTCACGGGTTCCAAGCTTAGCCATTTCACTCGGCTAAGCTTGAGGGGGAGTATTGATCAAGAGAATAAGCCTAAGGCAGCCATGGCCGTCCGTACAATTATGGGGCCGTCCGTACAACCAAGCAATAAGGCCGAGTCATGTAAGTGTGTAAAGACAATGAGGAGGCCTGCTCTCCTTAGGCCCATGAGAAGGATCTAGAATGTCGCTTGTAGCCGTTAGAGAGGAGGAACAAGTGGAGTCACGGGTTATGTTGTGTTTAAGGAGACTAGGACGGGTCACTATCACCGTTGGGATTAGTTCTATCTCTCTCCTTGTCCCTATCACTTATACGATCGGTTGGTAGAGGGTGTAGCCCTAATTTTCCCTTGATATATATAGACTTTAGCCTACATTGTAATATGAATTCTTATGGAACAATAACCTAATCTTTTCTTCTTCCTCATTCTCTTTGTCTACCGATATCTCTCATCAATCTCTTGATTCTCTTCTTTATTCTACAAAGTCTTACAGAGATAGATGTGGAGAGTTTAAAAGCCACTTATACCCATTTTGTCCCAAAACAGGCTAAAACAAGGAAAACATTGTTTAGAAGCTGTAAACAGCTATGTTAGTGTTTCTGGGGTTAAAATGTGTCTTAATCCAGTGCAACTAACTAATTATAAGAGATTGGGAGAGCTTAAAAGACACTTATACCCATTTTCTCCCAAAACATACTAAAACCAAGAAAACATTGCTTAGAAGCTGTAAACAGCTATGTTAGTGTTTCTGGGGTTAAAATGTGTCTTAATCCATTGAAACTAACTAATTATAAGACTTTAAGATAGATGTGGAGAGTTTAAAAGCCACTTATACCCATTTTGTCCCAAAACAGGCTAAAGCAAGGAAAACATTGTTTAGAAGCTGTAAACAGCTATGTTAGTGTTAGTGTTTCTAAAATGTGTCTTAATCCATTGAAACTAACTAATTATAAGACTTTAAGATAGATGTGGAGAGCTTAAAAGACACTTATACCCATTTTGTCCCAAAACATACTAAAACCAAGAAAACATTGCTTAGAAGCTGTAAACAGATATGTTAGTGTTTCTGGGGTTAAAATGTGTCTTAATCCAATGCAAGTAACTAATTATGAGAGTTTGAGATTGATGTGGAGAGTTTAAAAGCCACTTATACCCATTTTGTCCCAAAACAGGCTAAAACAAGGAAAACATTGTTTAGAAGCTGTAAACAGCTATGTTAGTGTTTCTGGGGTTAAAATGTGTCTTAATCCAATGCAACTGTCTAATTATAAGAGTTTGAGATAGATGTGGAGAGTTTAAAAGCCACTTATACCCATTTTCTCCCAAAAGAGGCTAAAACCAAGAAAACATTGCTTAGAAGCTGTAAACAGCTATGTTAGTGTTTCTGGGGTTAAAATGTGTCTTAATCCAATGCAACTAACTAATTATAGGAGTTTGAGATAGATGTGGAGAGTTTAAAAGCCACTAATACCCATTTTGTCCCAAAACAGGCTAAAACCAAGAAAACATTGCTTAGAAGCTGTAAACAGCTATGTTAGTGTTTCTGGGGTTAAAATCTGTCTTAATCCATTGAAATTAACTAATTATAGGAGTTTGAGATAGATGTGGAGAGTTTAAAAGCCACTTATACCCATTTTGTCCCAAAACAGGCTAAAACAAGGAAAACATTGTTTAGAAGCTGTAAACAGCTATGTTAGTGTTTATGGGGTTAAAATTTGTCTAAATCCATTGAAACTAACTAATTATAAGACTTTAAGATAGATGTGGAGAGTTTGAAAGCCACTTATACCCATTTTCTCCCAAAACAGGCTAAAACCAACAAAACACTGCTTAGAAGCTGTAAACAGCCATGTTAGTGTTTCTGGGGTTAAAATGTTTCTTAATCCAATGCAACTAACTAATTATAAGAGTTTGAGATAGATGTGGAGAGTTTAAAAGCCGTTTATACCCATTTTGTCCCAAAACATGCTAAAACAAAGAAAACATTGCTTAGAGCACTAAACAGCTTTGTTAGTGTTTATGGGGTTAAAACGTGTCTTAATCCAATGCAACTAACTAATTATAGGAGTTTGAGATAGATGTGGAGAGTTTAAAAGCCACTTATACCCATTTTGTCCCAAAACAGGCTAAAACCAAGAAAACATTGCTTAGAAGCTGTAAACAGCTATGTTAGTGTTTCTGGGGTTAAAATGTGTCTTAATGCATTGAAACTAACTAATTATAAGACTTTAACATAGATGTGGAGAGTTTAAAAGCCACTTATACCCATTTTGTCCCAAAACAGGCTAAAACCAAGAAAACATTGCTTAGATGCTGTAAACAGCTATGTTAGTGTTTCTGGGGTTAAAATGTGTCTTAATCCATTGAAACTAACTAATTATAAGACTTTAAGATAGATGTGGAGAGTTTAAAAGCCACTTATACCCATTTTGTCCCAAAACAGGCTAAAACAAGGAAAACATTGTTTAGAAGCTGTAAACAGCTATGTTAGTGTTTCTGGGGTTAAAATGTGTCTTAATCCAATGCAACTAACTAATTATAAGAGATTGGGAGAGCTTAAAAGACACTTATACCCATTTTGTCCCAAAACATACTAAAACCAAGAAAACATTGCTTAGAAGCTGTAAACAGCTATGTAAGTGTTTCTGGGGTTAAAATGTTTCTTAATCCATTGAAACTAACTAATTATAAGACTTTAAGATAGATGTGGAGAGTTTAAAAGCCACTTATACCCATTTTGTGCCAAAACAGGCTAAAACAAAGAAAACATTGCTTAGAAGCTGTAAACAGCTATGTTAGTGTTTCTGGGGTTAAAATGTGTCTTTATCCAATGCAACTGACTAGTTATAAGATTTTGAGATAGATGTGGAGAGCTAAAAGCCACTTATACCCATTTTGTCCCAAAACAGGCTAAAACCAAGAAAACATTGCTTAGAAGCTGTAAACAGCTATGTTAGTGTTTCTGGGGTTAAAATGTGTCTTAATCCAATGCAACTGTCTAATTATAAGAGTTTGAGATAGATGTGGAGAGTCTAAAAGCCACTTATACACATTTTGTCCCAAAACAGGCTAAAACCAAGAAAACATTGCTTAGAAGCTGTAAACAGCTATGTTAATGTTTCTGGGGTTAAAATGTGTCTTAATCCAATGCAACTAACTAATTATAAGAGTTTGAGATTGATATGGAGAGCTTAAAAGACACTTATACCCATTTTGTCCCAAAACATACTAAAACCAAGAAAACATTGCTTAGAAGCTGTAAACAGCTATGTTAGTGTTTCTGGGGTTAAAATGTGTCTTAATCCAATGCAACTAACTAATTATAAGAGTTTGAGATTGATGTGGAGAGTTTAAAAGCCACTTATACCCATTTTGTCCCAAAACAGGCTAAAACAAGGAAAACATTGTTTAGAAGCTGTAAACAGCTATATTAGTGTTTCTGGGGTTAAAATGTGTCTTAATCCAATGCAACTGTCTAATTATAAGAGTTTGAGATAGATGTGGAGAGTCTAAAAGCCACTTATACCCATTTTGTCCCAAAACAGGCTAAAACCAAGAAAACATTGCTTAGAAGCACTAAACAGCTTTATTAGTGTTTCTGGGGTTAAAATGTGTCTTAATCCAATGCAACTAACTAATTATAAGAGTTTTAGATAGATGTGGAGAGTTTAAAAGCCACTTATACCCATTTTGTCCCAAAACAGGCTAAAACCAAGAAAACATTGCTTAGAAGCACTAAACAGCTTTGTTAGTGTTTATGGGGTTAAAATGTGTCTTAATCCAATGCAACTAACTAATTATAAGAGATTGAGATAGATGTGGAGAGTCTAAAAGCCACTTATACCCATTTTGTCCCAAAACAGGCTAAAACCAAGAAAACATTGCTTAGAAGCTGTAAACAGCTATGTTAGTGTTTCTGGGGTTAAAATGTGTCTTAATCCAATGCAACTAACTAATTATAGGAGTTTGAGATAGATGTAGAGAGTTTAAAAGCCACTTATACCCATTTTGTCCCAAAACAGGCTAAAACCAAGAAAACATTGCTTAGATGCTGTAAACAGCTATGTTAGTGTTTCTGGGGTTAAAATAAGTCTTAATCCATTGAAACGAACTAATTATAAGACTTTAAGATAGATGTGGAGAGTTTAAAAGCCACTTATACCCATTTTGTCCCAAAACAGGCTAAAACAAGGGAAACATTGTTTAGAAGCTGTAAACAGCTATGTTAGTGTTTCTGGGGTTAAAATGTGTCTTAATCCAATGCAACTAACTAATTATAAGAGTTTGAGATTGATGTCGAGAGCTTAAAAGACACTTATACCCATTTTGTCCCAAAACATATTAAAACCAAGAAAACATTGCTTAGAAGCTGTAAACAGCTTTGTTAGTGTTTCTGGGGTTAAAATTTGTCTTAATCCATTAAAACTAACTAATTATAAGAATTTAAGATAGAAGTGGAGAGTTTAAAAGCCACTTATACCCATTTTGTCCCAAAACAGGCTAAAACAAGGAAAACATTGTTTAGAAGCTGTAAACAGATATGTTAGTGTTTCTGGGGTTAAAATGTGTCTTAATCCAATGCAACTAACTAATTATAAGAGATTGGGAGAGCTTAAAAGACACTTATACCCATTTTGTCCCAAAACATACTAAAACCAAGAAAACATTGCTTAGAAGCTGTAAACAGCTATGTTAGTGTTTCTGGGGTTAAAATATGTCTTAATCAATTGAAACTAACTAATTATAAGACTTTAAGATATATGTGGAGAGTTTCAAAGCCACTTATACCCATTTTGTCCCAAAACAAGCTAAAACAAGGAAAACATTGTTTAGAAGCTGTAAACAGCTATGTTAGTGTTTCTGGGGTTAAAATGTGTCTTAATCCAATGCAACTAACTAATTATAGGAGTTTGAGATAGATGTGGAGAGTTTAAAAGCCACTAATACCCATTTTGTCCCAAAACAGGCTAAAACCAAGAAAACATTGCTTAGAAGCTGTAAACAGCTATGTTAGTGTTTCTGGGGTTAAAATCTTTCTTAATCCATTGAAATTAACTAATTATAGGAGTTTGAGATAGATGTGGAGAGTTTAAAAGCCACTTATACCCATTTTGTCCCAAAACAGGCTAAAACAAGGAAAACATTGTTTAGAAGCTGTAAACAGCTATGTTAGTGTTTATGGGGTTAAAATTTGTCTAAATCCATTGAAACTAACTAATTATAAGACTTTAAGATAGATGTGGAGAGTTTGAAAGCCACTTATACCCATTTTGTCCCAAAACAGGCTAAAACCAACAAAACACTGCTTAGAAGCTGTAAACAGCCATGTTAGTGTTTCTGGGGTTAAAATGTTTCTTAATCCAATGCAACTAACTAATTATAAGAGTTTGAGATAGATGTGGAAAGTCTAAAAGCCACTTATACCCATTTTGTCCCAAAACATGCTAAAACAAAGAAAACACTGCTTAGAAGCACTAAACAGCTTTGATAGTGTTTATGGGGTTAAAATGTGTCTTAATCCAATGCAACTAACTAATTATAGGAGTTTGAGATAGATGTGGAGAGTTTAAAAGCCACTTATACCCATTTTGTCCCAAAACAGGCTAAAACCAAGAAAACATTGCTTAGAAGCTGTAAACAGCTATGTTAGTGTTTCTGGGGTTAAAATGTGTCTTAATGCATTGAAACTAACTAATTATAAGACTTTAACATAGATGTGGAGAGTTTAAAAGCCACTTATACCCATTTTGTCCCAAAACAGGCTAAAATAAGGAAAACATTGTTTAGAAGCTGTAAACAGCTATGTTAGTGTTTCTGGGGTTAAAATGTGTCTGAATCCAATGCAACTAACTAATTATAAGAGTTTGAGATTGATGTCGAGAGCTTAAAAGACCCTTATACCCATTTTGTCCCAAAACATACTAAAACCAAGAAAACATTGCTTAGAAGCTGTAAACAGCTATGTTAGTGTTTCTGGGGTTAAAATGTGTCTTAATCCATTGAAACTAACTAATTATAAGACTTTAAGATAGATGTGGAGAGTTTAAAAGCCACTTATACCCATTTTGTCCCAAAACAGGCTAAAATAAGGAAAACATTGTTTAGAAGCTGTAAACAGCTATGTTAGTGTTTCTGGGGTTAAAATGTGTCTTAATCCAATGCAACTAACTAATTATAAGAGATTGGGAGAGCTTAAAAGACACTTATACCCATTTTGTCCCAAAACATACTAAAACCAAGAAAACATTGCTTAGAAGCTGTAAACAGCTATGTAAGTGTTTCTGGGGTTAAAATGTGTCTTAATCCATTGAAACTAACTAATTATAAGACTTTAAGATAGATGTGGAGAGTTTAAAAGCCACTTATACCCATTTTGTGCCAAAACAGGCTAAAGCAAGGAAAACATTGTTTAGAAGCTGTAAACAGCTATGTTAGTGTTAGTGTTTCTAAAATGTGTCTTAATCCATTGAAACTAACTAATTATAAGACTTTAAGATAGATGTGGAGAGCTTAAAAGACACTTATACCCATTTTGTCCCAAAACATACTAAAACCAAGAAAACATTGCTTAGAAGCTGTAAACAGCTATGTTAGTGTTTCTGGGGTTAAAATGTGTCTTAATCCAATGCAAGTAACTAATTATGAGAGTTTGAGATTGATGTGGAGAGTTTAAAAGCCACTTATACCCATTTTGTCCCAAAACAGGCTAAAACAAGGAAAACATTGTTTAGAAGCTGTAAACAGCTATGTTAGTGTTTCTGGGGTTAAAATGTGTCTTAATCCAATGCAACTGTCTAATTATAAGAGTTTGAGATAGATGTGGAGAGTTTAAAAGCCACTTATACCCATTTTGTCCCAAAACAGGCTAAAACCAACAAAACACTGCTTAGAAGCTGTAAACAGCCATGTTAGTGTTTCTGGGGTTAAAATGTTTCTTAATCCAATGCAACTAACTAATTATAGGAGTTTGAGATAGATGTGGAGAGTTTAAAAGCCACTAATACCCATTTTGTCCCAAAACAGGCTAAAACCAAGAAAACATTGCTTAGAAGCTGTAAACAGCTATGTTAGTGTTTCTGGGGTTAAAATGTGTCTTAATGCATTGAAACTAACTAATTATAAGACTTTAACATAGATGTGGAGAGTTTAAAAGCCACTTATACCCATTTTGTCCCAAAACAGGCTAAAACCAAGAAAACATTGCTTAGATGCTGTAAACAGCTATGTTAGTGTTTCTGGGGTTAAAATGTGTCTTAATCCATTGAAACTAACTAATTATAAGACTTTAAGATAGATGTGGAGAGTTTAAAAGCCACTTATACCCATTTTGTCCCAAAACAGGCTAAAACCAAGAAAACATTGCTTAGAAGCTGTAAACAGCTATGTAAGTGTTTCTGGGGTTAAAATGTGTCTTAATCCATTGAAACTAACTAATTATAAGACTTTAAGATAGATATGGAGAGTTTAAAAGCCACTTATACCCATTTTGTCCCAAAACAGGCTAAAGCAAGGAAAACATTGTTTAGAAGCTGTAAACAGCTATGTTAGTGTTAGTGTTTCTAAAATGTGTCTTAATCCATTGCAACTGACTAGTTATAAGATTTTGAGATAGATGTGGAGAGCTAAAAGCCACTTATACCCATTTTGTCCCAAAACAGGCTAAAACCAAGAAAACATTGCTTAGAAGCTGTAAACAGCTATGTTAGTGTTTCTGGGGTTAAAATGTGTCTTAATCCAATGCAACTGTCTAATTATAAGAGTTTGAGATAGATGTGGAGAGTCTAAAAGCCACTTATACATATTTTGTCCCAAAACAGGCTAAAACCAAGAAAACATTGCTTAGAAGCTGTAAACAGCTATGTTAATGTTTCTGGGGTTAAAATGTGTCTTAATCCAATGCAACTAACTAATTATAAGAGTTTGAGATTGATATGGAGTGCTTAAAAGACACTTATACCCATTTTGTCCCAAAACATACTAAAACCAAGAAAACATTGCTTAGAAGCTGTAAACAGCTATGTTAGTGTTTCTGGGGTTAAAATGTGTCTTAATCCAATGCAACTAACTAATTATAAGAGTTTGAGATTGATGTGGAGAGTTTAAAAGCCACTTATACCCATTTTGTCCCAAAACAGGCTAAAACAAGGAAAACATTGTTTAGAAGCTGTAAACAGCTATATTAGTGTTTCTGGGGTTAAAATGTGTCTTAATCCAATGCAACTGTCTAATTATAAGAGTTTGAGATAGATGTGGAGAGTCTAAAAGCCACTTATACCCATTTTGTCCCAAAACAGGCTAAAACCAAGAAAACATTGCTTAGAAGCTGTAAACAGCTATGTTAGTGTTTCTGGGGTTAAAATGTGTCTTAATCCAATGCAACTAACTAATTATAGGAGTTTGAGATAGATGTAGAGAGTTTAAAAGCCACTTATACCCATTTTGTCCCAAAACAGGCTAAAACCAAGAAAACATTGCTTAGATGCTGTAAACAGCTATGTTATTGTTTCTGGGGTTAAAATAAGTCTTAATCCATTGAAACGAACTAATTATAAGACTTTAAGATAGATGTGGAGAGTTTAAAAGCCACTTATACCCATTTTGTCCCAAAACAGGCTAAAACAAAGAAAACACTGCTTAGAAGCACTAAACAGCTTTGTTAGTGTTTATGGGGTTTAAATGTGTCTTAATCCAATGCAACTAACTAATTATAGGAGTTTGAGATAGATGTGGAGAGTTTAAAAGCCACTTATACCCATTTTGTCCCAAAACAGGCTAAAACCAAGAAAACATTGCTTAGAAGCTGTAAACAGCTATGTTAGTGTTTCTGGGGTTAAAATGTGTCTTAATGCATTGAAACTAACTAATTATAAGACTTTAACATAGATGTGGAGAGTTTAAAAGCCACTTATACCCATTTTGTCCCAAAACAGGCTAAAATAAGGAAAACATTGTTTAGAAGCTGTAAACAGCTATGTTAGTGTTTCTGGGGTTAAAATGTGTCTGAATCCAATGCAACTAACTAATTATAAGAGTTTGAGATTGATGTCGAGAGCTTAAAAGACCCTTATACCCATTTTGTCCCAAAACATACTAAAACCAAGAAAACATTGCTTAGAAGCTGTAAACAGCTATGTTAGTGTTTCTGGGGTTAAAATGTGTCTTAATCCATTGAAACTAACTAATTATAAGAATTTAAGATAGAAGTGGAGAGTTTAAAAGCCACTTATACCCATTTTGTCCCAAAACAGGCTAAAACAAGGAAAACATTGTTTAGAAGCTGTAAACAGCTATGTTAGTGTTTCTGGGGTTAAAATGTGTCTTAATCCAATGCAACTAACTAATTATAAGAGATTGGGAGAGCTTAAAAGACACTTATACCCATTTTGTCCCAAAACATACTAAAACCAAGAAAACATTGCTTAGAAGCTGTAAACAGCTATGTAAGTGTTTCTGGGGTTAAAATGTGTCTTAATCCATTGAAACTAACTAATTATAAGACTTTAAGATAGATGTGGAGAGTTTAAAAGCCACTTATACCCATTTTGTCCCAAAACAGGCTAAAGCAAGGAAAACATTGTTTAGAAGCTGTAAACAGCTATGTTAGTGTTAGTGTTTCTAAAATGTGTCTTAATCCAATGCAACTAACTAATTATAAGAGTTTGAGATAGATGTGGAGAGTTTAAAAGCCACTTATACCCATTTTGTCCCAAAACAGGCTAAAACAAGGAAAACATTGTTTAGAAGCTGTAAACAGCTATGTTAGTGTTTCTGGGGTTAAAATGTGTCTTAATCCAGTGCAACTAACTAATTATAAGAGATTGGGAGAGCTTAAAAGACACTTATACCCATTTTCTCCCAAAACATACTAAAACCAAAAAAACATTGCTTAGAAGCTGTAAACAGCTATGTTAGTGTTTCTGGGGTTAAAATGTGTCTTAATCCATTGAAACTAACTAATTATAAGACTTTAAGATAGATGTGGAGAGTTTAAAAGCCACTTATACCCATTTTGTCCCAAAACAGGCTAAAGCAAGGAAAACATTGTTTAGAAGCTGTAAACAGCTATGTTAGTGTTAGTGTTTCTAAAATGTGTCTTAATCCATTGAAACTAACTAATTATAAGACTTTAAGATAGATGTGGAGAGCTTAAAAGACACTTATACCCATTTTGTCCCAAAACATACTAAAACCAAGAAAACATTGCTTAGAAGCTGTAAACAGATATGTTAGTGTTTCTGGGGTTAAAATGTGTCTTAATCCAATGCAAGTAACTAATTATGAGAGTTTGAGATTGATGTGGAGAGTTTAAAAGCCACTTATACCCATTTTGTCCCAAAACAGGCTAAAACAAGGAAAACATTGTTTAGAAGCTGTAAACAGCTATGTTAGTGTTTCTGGGGTTAAAATGTGTCTTAATCCAATGCAACTGTCTAATTATAAGAGTTTGAGATAGATGTGGAGAGTTTAAAAGCCACTTATACCCATTTTCTCCCAAAAGAGGCTAAAACCAAGAAAACATTGCTTAGAAGCTGTAAACAGCTATGTTAGTGTTTCTGGGGTTAAAATGTGTCTTAATCCAATGCAACTAACTAATTATAGGAGTTTGAGATAGATGTGGAGAGTTTAAAAGCCACTAATACCCATTTTGTCCCAAAACAGGCTAAAACCAAGAAAACATTGCTTAGAAGCTGTAAACAGCTATGTTAGTGTTTCTGGGGTTAAAATCTGTCTTAATCCATTGAAATTAACTAATTATAGGAGTTTGAGATAGATGTGGAGAGTTTAAAAGCCACTTATACCCATTTTGTCCCAAAACAGGCTAAAACAAGGAAAACATTGTTTAGAAGCTGTAAACAGCTATGTTAGTGTTTATGGGGTTAAAATTTGTCTAAATCCATTGAAACTAACTAATTATAAGACTTTAAGATAGATGTGGAGAGTTTGAAAGCCACTTATACCCATTTTCTCCCAAAACAGGCTAAAACCAACAAAACACTGCTTAGAAGCTGTAAACAGCCATGTTAGTGTTTCTGGGGTTAAAATGTTTCTTAATCCAATGCAACTAACTAATTATAAGAGTTTGAGATAGATGTGGAGAGTTTAAAAGCCGTTTATACCCATTTTGTCCCAAAACATGCTAAAACAAAGAAAACATTGCTTAGAGCACTAAACAGCTTTGTTAGTGTTTATGGGGTTAAAACGTGTCTTAATCCAATGCAACTAACTAATTATAGGAGTTTGAGATAGATGTGGAGAGTTTAAAAGCCACTTATACCCATTTTGTCCCAAAACAGGCTAAAACCAAGAAAACATTGCTTAGAAGCTGTAAACAGCTATGTTAGTGTTTCTGGGGTTAAAATGTGTCTTAATGCATTGAAACTAACTAATTATAAGACTTTAACATAGATGTGGAGAGTTTAAAAGCCACTTATACCCATTTTGTCCCAAAACAGGCTAAAACCAAAAAAACATTGCTTAGATGCTGTAAACAGCTATGTTAGTGTTTCTGGGGTTAAAATGTTTCTTAATCCATTGAAACTAACTAATTATAAGACTTTAAGATAGATGTGGAGAGTTTAAAAGCCACTTATACCCATTTTGTCCCAAAACAGGCTAAAACAAGGAAAACATTGTTTAGAAGCTGTAAACAGCTATGTTAGTGTTTCTGGGGTTAAAATGTGTCTTAATCCAATGCAACTAACTAATTATAAGAGATTGGGAGAGCTTAAAAGACACTTATACCCATTTTGTCCCAAAACATACTAAAACCAAGAAAACATTGCTTAGAAGCTGTAAACAGCTATGTAAGTGTTTCTGGGGTTAAAATGTTTCTTAATCCATTGAAACTAACTAATTATAAGACTTTAAGATAGATGTGGAGAGTTTAAAAGCCACTTATACCCATTTTGTGCCAAAACAGGCTAAAACAAAGAAAACATTGCTTAGAAGCTGTAAACAGCTATGTTAGTGTTTCTGGGGTTAAAATGTGTCTTTATCCAATGCAACTGACTAGTTATAAGATTTTGAGATAGATGTGGAGAGCTAAAAGCCACTTATACCCATTTTGTCCCAAAACAGGCTAAAACCAAGAAAACATTGCTTAGAAGCTGTAAACAGCTATGTTAGTGTTTCTGGGGTTAAAATGTGTCTTAATCCAATGCAACTGTCTAATTATAAGAGTTTGAGATAGATGTGGAGAGTCTAAAAGCCACTTATTGTTAGACTTTGTAGAATAAAGAAGAGAATCAAGAGAGTGATGAGAGATGTCGGTAGACAAAGAGAATGAGGAAGAAGAAAAGATTAGGTTATTGTTCCATAAGAATATCGGTTACAATGTAGGCTAATGCCTATTTATATCATGAGAAACTCTAGGGCTACACCCTTTACAAACCGCACAGCTAAGTGATAGGGACAGGAAGAGAGAAGAGACTAATCCCAAGGTTGATAGCGACCCGTCTTAGTCTCCTTAAACCAAACATCACCCGTGACTCTTCTTGCTCCACTTGCGCTTTCCCTCCAACGGCTATCTTGGGAATTCTAGAGTCTTCTAATGGGCTTAGGATGAGCAGGCCTCCTCTCCATTCCTTATCACTAGAAGACTCGGCCATTTCACCACACTTGTACGGACAGCCCATATTCAATACTCGTACGGACGGCCATGGCTGCCTTAGGCTTATTCTTTTGATCAATACTCCCCCTCAAGCTTAGCCTAATGAAATGGCTAAGCTTGGAACCCGTGAAGCAGCACCTCATTAAAAACCTTGACTTAGAAAACCTCATGGGACAAAACCAAGTCGAGGGAAAAAGAGTGTGCTGTCCACGGATTAGAGAAGCTTGATCATGGCCGTGTAATGTCTACAAGTCCAAGTTTGCTATAGATGTGATCACAAACCTTGGAGCTTGCAGACTTGGTGAAGATGTCAGCTAGCTGATCTTGACTCCTTGTGTGGCATGGTAACACCACTCCTTCTTCAATCTTCTCTCTCACCTTGTGGCAATCGCTTTCTATGTGCTTGGTCCTCTCATGAAAGACTGAGTTTGTGGCAATGTGGATGGCCGCTTCATTGTCGCAGTGCATGGTCATGGGCTGCTTTGTCTCGATGCCTAAATCCTTGAGTAGGCCCTTCAGCCATGTCATCTCGTTAGTGAGCTTCCTCATAGCTCTATACTCGGCCTCGGCGCTAGAGCATGAAACCACCTTTTGTTTCTTAGACCTCCATGTAACCAAGTTGCCTCCAACAAACGTGCAGTACCCAGTGGTGGATCTCCTATCCAGCGTGTCGCCATTGTAATCCGCATCACAATAGCCAACGATTTCGGTGTTGTCATTCTTGCCCATCCAAATACCTTGACCCGGACTGCCCTTGAGATAGCTTAGGATCCTCTCGACTTGACTCCATTGGTACTTGCTTGGTGCCTTCATATGTTGGCTAACCTGATTCACAGCATAAGATATGTCAGGTCGTGTGATAGTAAGGTATATCAGCTTACCTACAAGCCGGCGATAGCGTGTGACGTCTAAGAATGGCTCGTCCATTGGTTCCTTAGGTCGGCCTTCCATTGCCCGTAAGCTCTCCCCCTTTCGCTTGAGCTGGTAATCTTCATCAAGGGGCGTAGCAACCGGAGACACACCAAGCTTGCCAGTCTCCTCTAACAAGTCAAGAGTATACTTGCGTTGTGAGAGGAAGAGTCCTTCCGGTGAGCGACAAATCTCAATACCAAGAAAGTATTTGAGTTCCCCAAGGTCCTTGATGTCAAATACCGACTTGAGAGAGTCCTTGGTGTCCTGAATGGCCGCCTTATCATCACCAGTCACGATGATGTCGTCGACGTATATGAGCACCACCACCCAACCAATAGAGGTGCGACGCGTGAAGAGAGTATGATCAGCCTCCGATCGCGTAAAACCATCAGTCTTGAGAGTGGCGCTTAGTTTGTGGTACCACGCTCGTGGGGACTGCTTAAGGCCATAGATGGCCTTACGTAGCCTCAAGACTTTTCCGGGTGTAACCATGTCTTCAAGGCCGGGAGGAGGCGTCATGTACACTTCTTCATCAAGTTCACCTTGAAGGAAGGCGTTCTTCACATCCATCTGCCATAAGTCCCATGAGAGGTTGACAGCAAGTGACAGCACAACCCGAACCGTATGGAGCTTGGCCACGGGTGCAAAGGTGTCCGTGTAGTCCGCGCCATAGGTTTGGGTGAAGCCACGGGCCACTAACCTGGCTTTATGCCGTTCAATGTCACCATTGCTCAAATATTTTATGGTAAACACCCATTTGGAGCTAACTGCCCGCTTGCCTTGAGGAAGATCCGATTCGTCCCACGTATGATTCCGGATCATGGCGCCAGTTTCATCCTTGACCGCATCTAACCAAACTTGATGTGCCTTGGCTTCATCATATGTCTGCGGGATCCAATTGGCGTCCACTTGGCCGAAGAAAGCTTGGTGATCCGCAGGTAACAGCTCAAGGGAACAAACGGACTGAATGGGATGAGCGACAGCTTGGCTATTGTAATAGACACGCTTGTTCTTCCAAGTGGAGGGATCCGACCGAGGTCTGGTGCTCCGACGCAGGACTGGTGCCGGAAGTGGATCCACGCTAGGCAACACGGTGGACGTACCGTCCGTAGGAGCCGTCTCCGTGTTTTCCTCGGTAGAGGCCGCCGCCGGAGCATGCGTGTCCGTTGTAGGGCCAGGGACGGGAACGCCGGTTATGGGTAGGCCAGTCTCGAGAGATTCACCATCTTGGGCTGAACCATTGTCATTTGCATCTCCTTGGTCAGACCCACCATTGGTAGAAATTTGACTTAGTGTTGGCCGCACGGCACCCGTTGGTGGAGATGGGTTGCCAAGATGATCAAGAAGGAACCGTAGACTCGAAGCTCGGTCATTAGGTGAGTGAGCGAGATCTTTAAGGCTGTTCCAATCCCTCTTGTCATGGTAGCCCACATGTTCTAGAAACCGGACATCTCGAGAGACATATAGTCGACTTGTGGCCGGATCATAACATTTGTACCCCTTTTGTGTGGTGGAGTAGCCAATGAACATACACTTTGTACTTTTGGCATCCAGCTTACTCCTTTGTTCTCCTGGTACTAACACAAAACAAACACAGCCGAAAACTCGTAAGTGATCAAGAGATGGTTTAAATTTGTTTAGTACTTCAAATGGAGATAAGTCATGAAGAACTCTAGTTGGTGTTCGGTTGATTAGGTAGCATGCAGTCATCACGGCATCACCCCAATATCGTTTAGGAACACTCGAATGGAACATGATTGCCCGCGCCACTTCCATGAGGTGCCGGTTCTTCCTCTCGGCCACACCATTTTGTTGTGGCGTGTAGGGACAACTAGTTTGATGGAGAATGCCATGCTTGGAGAGATGTTCTTTGAACTTGCAACTTGTGTATTCCCCCCCATTATCAGACCTAAGTACCTTAAGTTTAGCATTGAAGTGATTAGTCACATAGTTTTGAAAATTGATAAAGGCATCAAATACTCTATCTTTAGATGGCAACAAGGTAATCCAAGTGTATTTTGATTTTTCATCAATAAAGGTCACAAAATACTTGTTATTATCTCTAGATAGGCATGGTGATGTCCAAACATCTGAGTGAACTAAATCAAAACAATCCTCATAAATAGTAGTTGACTTAGGAAAGATAGACTTGCAATGTTTTCCAAGAATACAAGGTTCACAAGTAGAATTATCAAAAGAAATATTAGGAAACATCAACCCTAAAGCACGTGAATGTGGGTGGCCTAGCCTAGCATGCCACACCATATTCGAATCAACAACAAAACAAGACTTAGTAGAGGATAAATTTGGATCGGTTTTCTCTAGGACATAGAGATCTCCACTCCCTTGCCCTTCTCCAAGAACCTTTCCAGTCTCAATATCCTGAAAATAAACATTGTTAGGACCAAAGATTGCATAACAGTTCAAATCATTTGTGGCCCTCTTAACCGATAGTAAATTGGAGGTAAAGGTAGGCATAAAGAAAGCTTTTGAGGTTTTATCAAATAGTTTCAAGTCCCCTATTCCCTTTACTGGTATTTGTTCTCCATTTGCAATAACAACATTTCCTAAGGCCGGTTTTATGTTGTCAATTAAACTAGGGTTACTAATCATATGATGTGAGGCTCCCGAGTCAATAACAAGCGATTTGCTAGGCCTAGAAGTAAAGAAAGAGATACCAGACTCCTTGAGTGAAGCAATGGAGCGGATGAGAGCCTCAAGGTCTGACTTCCTCACCACATCTCCGTAGGCTGCGGTCATGGCCACCTCATCTCCCTGATTTGATGATCCGGCTCCTTTATCGCTAACCGCTTCCTTTGAGAGGTTGGCTTTGAACTTGGCCGGCTTGAGGTGAGGATGGAGAACCCAGCACTTGTCTTTCAGATGACCCCGCTTCTTGCAGTGGTCGCACACCAACCACTTCCTCTCCTCTTGCTTGTACGTTCCTTTGTTGGCCGAAGCAAGCTCCCCCTTACCGCTAAACAAATCAAGGGATCCTTGCTCTTTCTGAATTTGGGAGCAAATATCTTCAAAGGAGGGGAGCTTCTCGGCCCTTAGGATGTGCTTCAAGAGATCGTTGAAGGACGGATTCAAGGTAAGTAGGAGTCCGAAGACTTTGTCTTGCTCCTTTCGTTCGTTTAGCACACTTGCCTCAAGTGTACTTGGCCGCAACATGTCAAGCTCGGACCATAGTGCACGGAACTTACCAAGATGCTTAGTGAACTCCACATCATCTTGGTTAAGATCATTTATGGCCTTCTTGACCTCAAAGACTCTAGTCATGTTAGAGACATTACCATACACGCCTTTAAGTGTTTCCCACAGTTCCTTGGCCGTCTCGCAATATGAGTAGGCCTCAAGGATAGGCGTGTCCAGAGAGTTTTGGAGAACAGATAGGACAACTTGGTCTTCTTGGAACCATTTGGCCTTCCTCTCGCTCTCTTCCTCCGCTTCCGCCTCGGAAGCGTCCTCTCCTTTGGGGTTTTTCTTTGGGACATAGTCGGACTCGACATGACTCCAAAGGCCACGACCTCCAAGGGCGGTTCTTGTGGTTCTTGTCCACAGCAAGTAGTTTGTCCCCTTTAGGACAACCGGTGAAACAATGGGCTTGGCGTTTTCCATGGTCGGATTTCTATGGACCGATGGGTAAAGCTTTTACCCGGAGAATAAAAGAGATGTGAGTGAGAAGAAACGAAGATAAGGAGACTAGAGTGTAGAAATGAGTAGGAGAATGAGATTAGACTGTAGAGAATCGAAGAACTTGCTCTGATACCATGTTAGACTTTGTAGAATAAAGAAGAGAATCAAGAGAGTGATGAGAGATGTCGGTAGACAAAGAGAATGAGGAAGAAGAAAAGATTAGGTTATTGTTCCATAAGAATATCGGTTACAATGTAGGCTAATGCCTATTTATATCATGAGAAACTCTAGGGCTACACCCTTTACAAACCGCACAGCTAAGTGATAGGGACAGGAAGAGAGAAGAGACTAATCCCAAGGTTGATAGCGACCCGTCTTAGTCTCCTTAAACCAAACATCACCCGTGACTCTTCTTGCTCCACTTGCGCTTTCCCTCCAACGGCTATCTTGGGAATTCTAGAGTCTTCTAATGGGCTTAGGATGAGCAGGCCTCCTCTCCATTCCTTATCACTAGAAGACTCGGCCATTTCACCACACTTGTACGGACAGCCCATATTCAATACTCGTACGGACGGCCATGGCTGCCTTAGGCTTATTCTTTTGATCAATACTTATACACATTTTGTCCCAAAACAGGCTAAAACCAAGAAAACATTGCTTAGAAGCTGTAAACAGCTATGTTAATGTTTCTGGGGTTAAAATGTGTCTTAATCCAATGCAACTAACTAATTATAAGAGTTTGAGATTGATATGGAGAGCTTAAAAGACACTTATACCCATTTTGTCCCAAAACATACTAAAACCAAGAAAACATTGCTTAGAAGCTGTAAACAGCTATGTTAGTGTTTCTGGGGTTAAAATGTGTCTTAATCCAATGCAACTAACTAATTATAAGAGTTTGAGATTGATGTGGAGAGTTTAAAAGCCACTTATACCCATTTTGTCCCAAAACAGGCTAAAACAAGGAAAACATTGTTTAGAAGCTGTAAACAGCTATATTAGTGTTTCTGGGGTTAAAATGTGCCTTAATCCAATGCAACTGTCTAATTATAAGAGTTTGAGATAGATGTGGAGAGTCTAAAAGCCACTTATACCCATTTTGTCCCAAAACAGGCTAAAACCAAGAAAACATTGCTTAGAAGCACTAAACAGCTTTATTAGTGTTTCTGGGGTTAAAATGTGTCTTAATCCAATGCAACTAACTAATTATAAGAGTTTTAGATAGATGTGGAGAGTTTAAAAGCCACTTATACCCATTTTGTCCCAAAACAGGCTAAAACCAAGAAAACATTGCTTAGAAGCACTAAACAGCTTTGTTAGTGTTTATGGGGTTAAAATGTGTCTTAATCCAATGCAACTAACTAATTATAAGAGATTGAGATAGATGTGGAGAGTCTAAAAGCCACTTATACCCATTTTGTCCCAAAACAGGCTAAAACCAAGAAAACATTGCTTAGAAGCTGTAAACAGCTATGTTAGTGTTTCTGGGGTTAAAATGTGTCTTAATCCAATGCAACTAACTAATTATAGGAGTTTGAGATAGATGTAGAGAGTTTAAAAGCCACTTATACCCATTTTGTCCCAAAACAGGCTAAAACCAAGAAAACATTGCTTAGATGCTGTAAACAGCTATGTTATTGTTTCTGGGGTTAAAATAAGTCTTAATCCATTGAAACGAACTAATTATAAGACTTTAAGATAGATGTGGAGAGTTTAAAAGCCACTTATACCCATTTTGTCCCAAAACAGGCTAAAACAAAGAAAACACTGCTTAGAAGCACTAAACAGCTTTGTTAGTGTTTATGGGGTTTAAATGTGTCTTAATCCAATGCAACTAACTAATTATAGGAGTTTGAGATAGATGTGGAGAGTTTAAAAGCCACTTATACCCATTTTGTCCCAAAACAGGCTAAAACCAAGAAAACATTGCTTAGAAGCTGTAAACAGCTATGTTAGTGTTTCTGGGGTTAAAATGTGTCTTAATGCATTGAAACTAACTAATTATAAGACTTTAACATAGATGTGGAGAGTTTAAAAGCCACTTATACCCATTTTGTCCCAAAACAGGCTAAAATAAGGAAAACATTGTTTAGAAGCTGTAAACAGCTATGTTAGTGTTTCTGGGGTTAAAATGTGTCTGAATCCAATGCAACTAACTAATTATAAGAGTTTGAGATTGATGTCGAGAGCTTAAAAGACCCTTATACCCATTTTGTCCCAAAACATACTAAAACCAAGAAAACATTGCTTAGAAGCTGTAAACAGCTATGTTAGTGTTTCTGGGGTTAAAATGTGTCTTAATCCATTGAAACTAACTAATTATAAGAATTTAAGATAGAAGTGGAGAGTTTAAAAGCCACTTATACCCATTTTGTCCCAAAACAGGCTAAAACAAGGAAAACATTGTTTAGAAGCTGTAAACAGCTATGTTAGTGTTTCTGGGGTTAAAATGTGTCTTAATCCAATGCAACTAACTAATTATAAGAGATTGGGAGAGCTTAAAAGACACTTATACCCATTTTGTCCCAAAACATACTAAAACCAAGAAAACATTGCTTAGAAGCTGTAAACAGCTATGTAAGTGTTTCTGGGGTTAAAATGTGTCTTAATCCATTGAAACTAACTAATTATAAGACTTTAAGATAGATGTGGAGAGTTTAAAAGCCACTTATACCCATTTTGTCCCAAAACAGGCTAAAGCAAGGAAAACATTGTTTAGAAGCTGTAAACAGCTATGTTAGTGTTAGTGTTTCTAAAATGTGTCTTAATCCAATGCAACTAACTAATTATAAGAGTTTGAGATAGATGTGGAGAGTTTAAAAGCCACTTATACCCATTTTGTCCCAAAACAGGCTAAAACAAGGAAAACATTGTTTAGAAGCTGTAAACAGCTATGTTAGTGTTTCTGGGGTTAAAATGTGTCTTAATCCAGTGCAACTAACTAATTATAAGAGATTGGGAGAGCTTAAAAGACACTTATACCCATTTTCTCCCAAAACATACTAAAACCAAGAAAACATTGCTTAGAAGCTGTAAACAGCTATGTTAGTGTTTCTGGGGTTAAAATGTGTCTTAATCCATTGAAACTAACTAATTATAAGACTTTAAGATAGATGTGGAGAGTTTAAAAGCCACTTATACCCATTTTGTCCCAAAACAGGCTAAAGCAAGGAAAACATTGTTTAGAAGCTGTAAACAGCTATGTTAGTGTTAGTGTTTCTAAAATGTGTCTTAATCCATTGAAACTAACTAATTATAAGACTTTAAGATAGATGTGGAGAGCTTAAAAGACACTTATACCCATTTTGTCCCAAAACATACTAAAACCAAGAAAACATTGCTTAGAAGCTGTAAACAGATATGTTAGTGTTTCTGGGGTTAAAATGTGTCTTAATCCAATGCAAGTAACTAATTATGAGAGTTTGAGATTGATGTGGAGAGTTTAAAAGCCACTTATACCCATTTTGTCCCAAAACAGGCTAAAACAAGGAAAACATTGTTTAGAAGCTGTAAACAGCTATGTTAGTGTTTCTGGGGTTAAAATGTGTCTTAATCCAATGCAACTGTCTAATTATAAGAGTTTGAGATAGATGTGGAGAGTTTAAAAGCCACTTATACCCATTTTCTCCCAAAAGAGGCTAAAACCAAGAAAACATTGCTTAGAAGCTGTAAACAGCTATGTTAGTGTTTCTGGGGTTAAAATGTGTCTTAATCCAATGCAACTAACTAATTATAGGAGTTTGAGATAGATGTGGAGAGTTTAAAAGCCACTAATACCCATTTTGTCCCAAAACAGGCTAAAACCAAGAAAACATTGCTTAGAAGCTGTAAACAGCTATGTTAGTGTTTCTGGGGTTAAAATCTGTCTTAATCCATTGAAATTAACTAATTATAGGAGTTTGAGATAGATGTGGAGAGTTTAAAAGCCACTTATACCCATTTTGTCCCAAAACAGGCTAAAACAAGGAAAACATTGTTTAGAAGCTGTAAACAGCTATGTTAGTGTTTATGGGGTTAAAATTTGTCTAAATCCATTGAAACTAACTAATTATAAGACTTTAAGATAGATGTGGAGAGTTTGAAAGCCACTTATACCCATTTTCTCCCAAAACAGGCTAAAACCAACAAAACACTGCTTAGAAGCTGTAAACAGCCATGTTAGTGTTTCTGGGGTTAAAATGTTTCTTAATCCAATGCAACTAACTAATTATAAGAGTTTGAGATAGATGTGGAGAGTTTAAAAGCCGTTTATACCCATTTTGTCCCAAAACATGCTAAAACAAAGAAAACATTGCTTAGAGCACTAAACAGCTTTGTTAGTGTTTATGGGGTTAAAACGTGTCTTAATCCAATGCAACTAACTAATTATAGGAGTTTGAGATAGATGTGGAGAGTTTAAAAGCCACTTATACCCATTTTGTCCCAAAACAGGCTAAAACCAAGAAAACATTGCTTAGAAGCTGTAAACAGCTATGTTAGTGTTTCTGGGGTTAAAATGTGTCTTAATGCATTGAAACTAACTAATTATAAGACTTTAACATAGATGTGGAGAGTTTAAAAGCCACTTATACCCATTTTGTCCCAAAACAGGCTAAAACCAAAAAAACATTGCTTAGATGCTGTAAACAGCTATGTTAGTGTTTCTGGGGTTAAAATGTTTCTTAATCCATTGAAACTAACTAATTATAAGACTTTAAGATAGATGTGGAGAGTTTAAAAGCCACTTATACCCATTTTGTCCCAAAACAGGCTAAAACAAGGAAAACATTGTTTAGAAGCTGTAAACAGCTATGTTAGTGTTTCTGGGGTTAAAATGTGTCTTAATCCAATGCAACTAACTAATTATAAGAGATTGGGAGAGCTTAAAAGACACTTATACCCATTTTGTCCCAAAACATACTAAAACCAAGAAAACATTGCTTAGAAGCTGTAAACAGCTATGTAAGTGTTTCTGGGGTTAAAATGTTTCTTAATCCATTGAAACTAACTAATTATAAGACTTTAAGATAGATGTGGAGAGTTTAAAAGCCACTTATACCCATTTTGTGCCAAAACAGGCTAAAACAAAGAAAACATTGCTTAGAAGCTGTAAACAGCTATGTTAGTGTTTCTGGGGTTAAAATGTGTCTTTATCCAATGCAACTGACTAGTTATAAGATTTTGAGATAGATGTGGAGAGCTAAAAGCCACTTATACCCATTTTGTCCCAAAACAGGCTAAAACCAAGAAAACATTGCTTAGAAGCTGTAAACAGCTATGTTAGTGTTTCTGGGGTTAAAATGTGTCTTAATCCAATGCAACTGTCTAATTATAAGAGTTTGAGATAGATGTGGAGAGTCTAAAAGCCACTTATACACATTTTGTCCCAAAACAGGCTAAAACCAAGAAAACATTGCTTAGAAGCTGTAAACAGCTATGTTAATGTTTCTGGGGTTAAAATGTGTCTTAATCCAATGCAACTAACTAATTATAAGAGTTTGAGATTGATATGGAGAGCTTAAAAGACACTTATACCCATTTTGTCCCAAAACATACTAAAACCAAGAAAACATTGCTTAGAAGCTGTAAACAGCTATGTTAGTGTTTCTGGGGTTAAAATGTGTCTTAATCCAATGCAACTAACTAATTATAAGAGTTTGAGATTGATGTGGAGAGTTTAAAAGCCACTTATACCCATTTTGTCCCAAAACAGGCTAAAACAAGGAAAACATTGTTTAGAAGCTGTAAACAGCTATATTAGTGTTTCTGGGGTTAAAATGTGCCTTAATCCAATGCAACTGTCTAATTATAAGAGTTTGAGATAGATGTGGAGAGTCTAAAAGCCACTTATACCCATTTTGTCCCAAAACAGGCTAAAACCAAGAAAACATTGCTTAGAAGCACTAAACAGCTTTATTAGTGTTTCTGGGGTTAAAATGTGTCTTAATCCAATGCAACTAACTAATTATAAGAGTTTTAGATAGATGTGGAGAGTTTAAAAGCCACTTATACCCATTTTGTCCCAAAACAGGCTAAAACCAAGAAAACATTGCTTAGAAGCACTAAACAGCTTTGTTAGTGTTTATGGGGTTAAAATGTGTCTTAATCCAATGCAACTAACTAATTATAAGAGATTGAGATAGATGTGGAGAGTCTAAAAGCCACTTATACCCATTTTGTCCCAAAACAGGCTAAAACCAAGAAAACATTGCTTAGAAGCTGTAAACAGCTATGTTAGTGTTTCTGGGGTTAAAATGTGTCTTAATCCAATGCAACTAACTAATTATAGGAGTTTGAGATAGATGTAGAGAGTTTAAAAGCCACTTATACCCATTTTGTCCCAAAACAGGCTAAAACCAAGAAAACATTGCTTAGATGCTGTAAACAGCTATGTTAGTGTTTCTGGGGTTAAAATAAGTCTTAATCCATTGAAACGAACTAATTATAAGACTTTAAGATAGATGTGGAGAGTTTAAAAGCCACTTATACCCATTTTGTCCCAAAACAGGCTAAAACAAGGGAAACATTGTTTAGAAGCTGTAAACAGCTATGTTAGTGTTTCTGGGGTTAAAATGTGTCTTAATCCAATGCAACTAACTAATTATAAGAGTTTGAGATTGATGTCGAGAGCTTAAAAGACACTTATACCCATTTTGTCCCAAAACATATTAAAACCAAGAAAACATTGCTTAGAAGCTGTAAACAGCTTTGTTAGTGTTTCTGGGGTTAAAATTTGTGTTAATCCATTAAAACTAACTAATTATAAGAATTTAAGATAGAAGTGGAGAGTTTAAAAGCCACTTATACCCATTTTGTCCCAAAACAGGCTAAAACAAGGAAAACATTGTTTAGAAGCTGTAAACAGATATGTTAGTGTTTCTGGGGTTAAAATGTGTCTTAATCCAATGCAACTAACTAATTATAAGAGATTGGGAGAGCTTAAAAGACACTTATACCCATTTTGTCCCAAAACATACTAAAACCAAGAAAACATTGCTTAGAAGCTGTAAACAGCTATGTTAGTGTTTCTGGGGTTAAAATATGTCTTAATCAATTGAAACTAACTAATTATAAGACTTTAAGATATATGTGGAGAGTTTCAAAGCCACTTATACCCATTTTGTCCCAAAACAAGCTAAAACAAGGAAAACATTGTTTAGAAGCTGTAAACAGCTATGTTAGTGTTTCTGGGGTTAAAATGTGTCTTAATCCAATGCAACTAACTAATTATAGGAGTTTGAGATAGATGTGGAGAGTTTAAAAGCCACTAATACCCATTTTGTCCCAAAACAGGCTAAAACCAAGAAAACATTGCTTAGAAGCTGTAAACAGCTATGTTAGTGTTTCTGGGGTTAAAATCTTTCTTAATCCATTGAAATTAACTAATTATAGGAGTTTGAGATAGATGTGGAGAGTTTAAAAGCCACTTATACCCATTTTGTCCCAAAACAGGCTAAAACAAGGAAAACATTGTTTAGAAGCTGTAAACAGCTATGTTAGTGTTTATGGGGTTAAAATTTGTCTAAATCCATTGAAACTAACTAATTATAAGACTTTAAGATAGATGTGGAGAGTTTGAAAGCCACTTATACCCATTTTGTCCCAAAACAGGCTAAAACCAACAAAACACTGCTTAGAAGCTGTAAACAGCCATGTTAGTGTTTCTGGGGTTAAAATGTTTCTTAATCCAATGCAACTAACTAATTATAAGAGTTTGAGATAGATGTGGAGAGTCTAAAAGCCACTTATACCCATTTTGTCCCAAAACATGCTAAAACAAAGAAAACACTGCTTAGAAGCACTAAACAGCTTTGATAGTGTTTATGGGGTTAAAATGTGTCTTAATCCAATGCAACTAACTAATTATAGGAGTTTGAGATAGATGTGGAGAGTTTAAAAGCCACTTATACCCATTTTGTCCCAAAACAGGCTAAAACCAAGAAAACATTGCTTAGAAGCTGTAAACAGCTATGTTAGTGTTTCTGGGGTTAAAATGTGTCTTAATGCATTGAAACTAACTAATTATAAGACTTTAACATAGATGTGGAGAGTTTAAAAGCCACTTATACCCATTTTGTCCCAAAACAGGCTAAAATAAGGAAAACATTGTTTAGAAGCTGTAAACAGCTATGTTAGTGTTTCTGGGGTTAAAATGTGTCTGAATCCAATGCAACTAACTAATTATAAGAGTTTGAGATTGATGTCGAGAGCTTAAAAGACCCTTATACCCATTTTGTCCCAAAACATACTAAAACCAAGAAAACATTGCTTAGAAGCTGTAAACAGCTATGTTAGTGTTTCTGGGGTTAAAATGTGTCTTAATCCATTGAAACTAACTAATTATAAGACTTTAAGATAGATGTGGAGAATTTAAAAGCCACTTATACCCATTTTGTCCCAAAACAGGCTAAAATAAGGAAAACATTGTTTAGAAGCTGTAAACAGCTATGTTAGTGTTTCTGGGGTTAAAATGTGTCTTAATCCAATGCAACTAACTAATTATAAGAGATTGGGAGAGCTTAAAAGACACTTATACCCATTTTGTCCCAAAACATACTAAAACCAAGAAAACATTGCTTAGAAGCTGTAAACAGCTATGTAAGTGTTTCTGGGGTTAAAATGTGTCTTAATCCATTGAAACTAACTAATTATAAGACTTTAAGATAGATGTGGAGAGTTTAAAAGCCACTTATACCCATTTTGTGCCAAAACAGGCTAAAGCAAGGAAAACATTGTTTAGAAGCTGTAAACAGCTATGTTAGTGTTAGTGTTTCTAAAATGTGTCTTAATCCATTGAAACTAACTAATTATAAGACTTTAAGATAGATGTGGAGAGCTTAAAAGACACTTATATTAGAGAGTAAGGAGGAAGAGAGAGGAGAGGCCGGTAAGGCCGAGCCTTGGAAGAAGAGAAGAAAGGCCGGAAAGGCCATGTAAAGGCCGGTAAGGCCATGTCCGTGTCCGTGAGCGACCATGTACCGTGTCCGGTACCATGTACCGTGTCCGTGAACGGACCCATGTCCGGTGAGCGGCCAGTTAGGCCGTGAACACGATGAAGAGAAGGCCCGTCCGTACAGGCCCGTCCGTACAGGCCCGTCCGTACAGGCCCGTCCGTACAGGCCCGTCCGTACGATGAAGAGAAGGCCCGTCCGTACGGTCGTGCTCTTAGGGCTGCTCTCGGTCCATGTGATGGAAAGGCCGAAGTTTGAGTGGCTTAGGAGAAGGAAAACGAGGCCTTACAAGAGAGAGAGGCCCATCTCACAAGGAAAAGGAAGGAAGAAGGAAAAGGAAGGAAGGGAGATTCACGTGTGCTTTTGGTTAGGTGAAGGAAGAGAGAAGTCGCTCTCTTCTTCCTCTACTCGAGACAAACGGCTACAAGTCACTTTCATACCTTCCCCTTCTCTCTTTGTGTCTAACGGTCATATGACCTTGTTTTTCCTATATTAAGATGTAATCTCTCATATGTAACACAACACAACATTATTCAATAAGAGAAACCGATTTCCCCTCTCTACTTGTGTTCTTGTTCATATTCACAATGTAGATTGTTTAGGTGATTAGCGGTTAGGGGCTGCCCTTATGGCAGCCTAATTCTCTTCTCAAACCCACCTAAACTCTTCTTTATTTACTGCTTTACTTAGCCTAGATTACTGATTCTAATCCTCCTTCTCCTAAGTACACAAACTCTAAGTGTTGTGATACTAGAAGGGGATAGTCTCAAACTAGTGCTTCTCCTAGGTAGGATCCGCTTACTCTCTAGTATTTGGGTTCTATTTAGCTAGTTTATGGGGAGTTCATCACAAGTTGATGTTCTCTCCTCCCCCTTGAGAATGGGTTAGTTTGTTGTGGGTAAAGGGGGATTCATTCACCAAGTGTTTGTCTACCCTCTCTTGTGAGCTTTGTCTCATAAATCCCAACATGGTATCAGAGCCAGGTTCTGTTCTTGGTGATTTAAACTCATTCTCAAAGTCGTTTTCTTAGGAGTTAGCTTAGTTAAAGTTTTAGACTTTGCTTAGGTGTTAAATCGCTTAGCTTAGTTTCTTTAAAGCTTTAATTTTGCTTTTGTTGATTAAATCGATTCTCTAGCAGCTCATTGTTGAGTAAGCTTGGTCTCTTGTCTTGTTAGAATTTGTAGACCAAGTGTGTGGAAAGAAATCGATTTTACAAGCCCCATCCTTAAGCTTTACCGATTTGGTAATAGCTTTGTTTATTTTGGGATGTGTGGGAAGTGATGAACCATTGAGCAAATTGTGTTGTTCATGGTGAGGATTCACGGTTCTTGTGTGCTTGTATGAGCCACGAAATTCTTAGGATTTAGCTCTCTTAGGATTTAGTTAATTTTCCTCTAAAGGTTTAATTTTGCTTTTGTTAAATTTCCTTTAAAGGCTTAATTACTAAATCGCTACTTCTTCTTCTCAATGTTGAGAAAGCTTTGTTTCTGCCCCTATGGTGTGTCCAGATTCAAGCTTGAAGAAGAGAGAGATCTTAATTTTCGCATCTCATGTCCGCTTGGTCAACTAGACTAAAGCTGTTCAAAGATGCATTCTTTTAACCGTTGGACAATAGGTTGTTCCAAAGGCTTTTGTTGTTTCTTCTTTGCTTGGGACCACGAAAAACATCTTCTATATGTTATTTTCGTGGATCTAAAGCCTTAAGATCTTGGAGAACACTTTGTTTAAGTGATTCTACCATGAGTTAGGTCCAAACCGTTGGAGAAATTAATTTTCCAAACGGTCCATGTGTTTCAGCCATTAAAGCACCAAAGTCTTGTTGAATGTTGGATGCTCTTGGCTGTCAAAGCTTCTGCAAACTCAAGAAAACAGAGTATAACTCTGTCCATAAGAACTCTTGAGCAAATTCTCTATTCTACTCTCCACTCACCTTATACTTCCGCCCATATACTCTACTATACTCTATACTCTTGGTTACTAATTCTCTGGTTACTTTTTCTCTAAATTCTATTTTATTTTCAGTAATATTCTATATTCTCTATTCTCTAATCTCTAACAATCTCTTGTTTAGAATCTGTTCCATTGAATTTGGTTTCAGCTTCAGCCTTGAAGATTGTGTGGAGCTCGCCTACTATCTCAAGAAGAAGAAGTGGCGAGGTTGAAGGCTACAAGATAGCCATGAGGAGAGCGCAGCACAATGCCTGGAGTTAGAACCAAGGGCCACCAAGTCTTTGTTAAGCTGGTGGAAGGTGATGAATCAGTCCAAGAGCATGTGTGTTAGTGCCAAGTTGTTGATCGGATGTGCACAATGGTCTTTAGGAAAGGTGATGCACAAGGTTTCAACTGTTGATTGGATGTGCACAAGAACGGTGATGCACAAGGCTTCAACTGAGGTGATGAGGTTTCAGCCCATCATCAAGTAAAGGTTACGGGGGAGATCAAGTGACTTCAGACCGTACCTCACAGATTCTGCTCGGCCACAAGCAAAAGTCTTTACTTAAAGCTCAGCCGAAGCGTCTCAAAGATCGACTCGGACGAAACCCTTCCACTGCGATTCGGCTTCCGCGTTCTTCATTAAAGTTCGAGACCACAGAGTCATCTTGCCAGTGGAAGTGGAATCATACCAATCCGAGCAGCCGTTCGAAAGTTATGTCCGATTCAGTGGGCATGTATCAGTCTGACAGATAAAACTGGCCGGGTTTAAAAACCATGGTTAGAGAAGCGGTCTCAAGGAGGAATTCCAAACCGCATCAGTGATCAACTCTCTCCTTCCTATCCATCAAAACACCATAAAGGCTGTGCTCTAAACTCTACTCTATTTAAATTTCTTAAATTCATTACCTTAGCTTCATTACTAGTCTTTACTCTTTAATATGTTCTCTTAAATTGTCACACTTTTAGAAATTTTCTTTGATATTCCTCATAGCAAACACTTATTCTTTTCTTCTTTATTACTTGTTTAAGGGGTAAAGGAGACTATGAGAGCCTCAAAGAAACTCTAAAGGCGCAAGGATGGAGATCATAAGGAATGTGCTAAAGGCAAGGTGGGCTAAGGAGTAGGAGCGGTTCAAATCATGAAGAGAAGGGAGCTAGTTCTTTGCAAACCAAGGTCAAGGGACATCATGGATAGTGGAGTCTATACTCTTTTTCCCTTAACAAAGTTTTATCCCAAGAGGTTTTCTTTGTTGAGGTTTTTAATGAGGTAGATGACACTAGTCCACCCTTGATCTTTGGTCCCCATGGTGCCCTGCAGATCAAGCGTGCGGGGGAGTATTAGAGAGTAAGGAGGAAGAGAGAGGAGAGGCCGGTAAGGCCGAGCCTTGGAAGAAGAGAAGAAAGGCCGGAAAGGCCATGTAAAGGCCGGTAAGGCCATGTCCGTGTCCGTGAGCGACCATGTACCGTGTCCGGTACCATGTACCGTGTCCGTGAACGGACCCATGTCCGGTGAGCGGCCAGTTAGGCCGTGAACACGATGAAGAGAAGGCCCGTCCGTACAGGCCCGTCCGTACAGGCCCGTCCGTACAGGCCCGTCCGTACAGGCCCGTCCGTACGATGAAGAGAAGGCCCGTCCGTACGGTCGTGCTCTTAGGGCTGCTCTCGGTCCATGTGATGGAAAGGCCGAAGTTTGAGTGGCTTAGGAGAAGGAAAACGAGGCCTTACAAGAGAGAGAGGCCCATCTCACAAGGAAAAGGAAGGAAGAAGGAAAAGGAAGGAAGGGAGATTCACGTGTGCTTTTGGTTAGGTGAAGGAAGAGAGAAGTCGCTCTCTTCTTCCTCTACTCGAGACAAACGGCTACAAGTCACTTTCATACCTTCCCCTTCTCTCTTTGTGTCTAACGGTCATATGACCTTGTTTTTCCTATATTAAGATGTAATCTCTCATATGTAACACAACACAACATTATTCAATAAGAGAAACCGATTTCCCCTCTCTACTTGTGTTCTTGTTCATATTCACAATGTAGATTGTTTAGGTGATTAGCGGTTAGGGGCTGCCCTTATGGCAGCCTAATTCTCTTCTCAAACCCACCTAAACTCTTCTTTATTTACTGCTTTACTTAGCCTAGATTACTGATTCTAATCCTCCTTCTCCTAAGTACACAAACTCTAAGTGTTGTGATACTAGAAGGGGATAGTCTCAAACTAGTGCTTCTCCTAGGTAGGATCCGCTTACTCTCTAGTATTTGGGTTCTATTTAGCTAGTTTATGGGGAGTTCATCACAAGTTGATGTTCTCTCCTCCCCCTTGAGAATGGGTTAGTTTGTTGTGGGTAAAGGGGGATTCATTCACCAAGTGTTTGTCTACCCTCTCTTGTGAGCTTTGTCTCATAAATCCCAACAACTTATACCCATTTTGTCCCAAAACATACTAAAACCAAGAAAACATTGCTTAGAAGCTGTAAACAGCTATGTTAGTGTTTCTGGGGTTAAAATGTGTCTTAATCCAATGCAAGTAACTAATTATGAGAGTTTGAGATTGATGTGGAGAGTTTAAAAGCCACTTATACCCATTTTGTCCCAAAACAGGCTAAAACAAGGAAAACATTGTTTAGAAGCTGTAAACAGCTATGTTAGTGTTTCTGGGGTTAAAATGTGTCTTAATCCAATGCAACTGTCTAATTATAAGAGTTTGAGATAGATGTGGAGAGTTTAAAAGCCACTTATACCCATTTCTCCCAAAAGAGGCTAAAACCAAGAAAACATTGCTTAGAAGCTGTAAACAGCTATGTTAGTGTTTCTGGGGTTAAAATGTGTCTTAATCCAATGCAACTAACTAATTATAGGAGTTTGAGATAGATGTGGAGAGTTTAAAAGCCACTAATACCCATTTTGTCCCAAAACAGGCTAAAACCAAGAAAACATTGCTTAGAAGCTGTAAACAGCTATGTTAGTGTTTCTGGGGTTAAAATCTGTCTTAATCCATTGAAATTAACTAATTATAGGAGTTTGAGATAGATGTGGAGAGTTTAAAAGCCACTTATACCCATTTTGTCCCAAAACAGGCTAAAACAAGGAAAACATTGTTTAGAAGCTGTAAACAGCTATGTTAGTGTTTATGGGGTTAAAATTTGTCTAATCCATTGAAACTAACTAATTATAAGACTTTAAGATAGATGTGGAGAGTTTGAAAGCCACTTATACCCATTTTGTCCCAAAACAGGCTAAAACCAACAAAACACTGCTTAGAAGCTGTAAACAGCCATGTTAGTGTTTCTGGGGTTAAAATGTTTCTTAATCCAATGCAACTAACTAATTATAAGAGTTTGAGATAGATGTGGAGAGTCTAAAAGCCACTTATACCCATTTTGTCCCAAAACATGCTAAAACAAAGAAAACATTGCTTAGAGCACTAAACAGCTTTGTTAGTGTTTATGGGGTTAAAATGTGTCTTAATCCAATGCAACTAACTAATTATAGGAGTTTGAGATAGATGTGGAGAGTTTAAAAGCCACTTATACCCATTTTGTCCCAAAACAGGCTAAAACCAAGAAAACATTGCTTAGAAGCTGTAAACAGCTATGTTAGTGTTTCTGGGGTTAAAATGTGTCTTAATGCATTGAAACTAACTAATTATAAGACTTTAACATAGATGTGGAGAGTTTAAAAGCCACTTATACCCATTTTGTCCCAAAACAGGCTAAAACCAAGAAAACATTGCTTAGATGCTGTAAACAGCTATGTTAGTGTTTCTGGGGTTAAAATGTGTCTTAATCCATTGAAACTAACTAATTATAAGACTTTAAGATAGATGTGGAGAGTTTAAAAGCCACTTATACCCATTTTGTCCCAAAACAGGCTAAAACCAAGAAAACATTGCTTAGAAGCTGTAAACAGCTATGTAAGTGTTTCTGGGGTTAAAATGTGTCTTAATCCATTGAAACTAACTAATTATAAGACTTTAAGATAGATGTGGAGAGTTTAAAAGCCACTTATACCCATTTTGTCCCAAAACAGGCTAAAGCAAGGAAAACATTGTTTAGAAGCTGTAAACAGCTATGTTAGTGTTAGTGTTTCTAAAATGTGTCTTAATCCATTGAAACTAACTAATTATAAGACTTTAAGATAGATGTGGAGAGTTTAAAAGCCACTTATACCCATTTTGTCCCAAAACAGGCTAAAATAAGGAAAACATTGTTTAGAAGCTGTAAACAGCTATGTTAGTGTTTCTGGGGTTAAAATGTGTCTTAATCCAATGCAACTAACTAATTATAAGAGATTGGGAGAGCTTAAAAGACACTTATACCCATTTTGTCCCAAAACATACTAAAACCAAGAAAACATTGCTTAGAAGCTGTAAACAGCTATGTAAGTGTTTCTGGGGTTAAAATGTGTCTTAATCCATTGAAACTAACTAATTATAAGACTTTAAGATAGATGTGGAGAGTTTAAAAGCCACTTATACCCATTTTGTCCCAAAACAGGCTAAAGCAAGGAAAGCATTGTTTAGAAGCTGTAAACAGCTATGTTAGTGTTAGTGTTTCTAAAATGTGTCTTAATCCATTGAAACTAACTAATTATAAGACTTTAAGATAGATGTGGAGAGCTTAAAAGACACTTATACCCATTTTGTCCCAAAACATACTAAAACCAAGAAAACATTGCTTAGAAGCTGTAAACAGCTATGTTAGTGTTTCTGGGGTTAAAATGTGTCTTAATCCAATGCAAGTAACTAATTATGAGAGTTTGAGATTGATGTGGAGAGTTTAAAAGCCACTTATACCCATTTTGTCCCAAAACAGGCTAAAACAAGGAAAACATTGTTTAGAAGCTGTAAACAGCTATGTTAGTGTTTCTGGGGTTAAAATGTGTCTTAATCCAATGCAACTGTCTAATTATAAGAGTTTGAGATAGATGTGGAGAGTTTAAAAGCCACTTATACCCATTTCTCCCAAAAGAGGCTAAAACCAAGAAAACATTGCTTAGAAGCTGTAAACAGCTATGTTAGTGTTTCTGGGGTTAAAATCTGTCTTAATCCATTGAAATTAACTAATTATAGGAGTTTGAGATAGATGTGGAGAGTTTAAAAGCCACTTATACCCATTTTGTCCCAAAACAGGCTAAAACAAGGAAAACATTGTTTAGAAGCTGTAAACAGCTATGTTAGTGTTTATGGGGTTAAAATTTGTCTAAATCCATTGAAACTAACTAATTATAAGACTTTAAGATAGATGTGGAGAGTTTGAAAGCCACTTATACCCATTTTGTCCCAAAACAGGCTAAAACCAACAAAACACTGCTTAGAAGCTGTAAACAGCCATGTTAGTGTTTCTGGGGTTAAAATGTTTCTTAATCCAATGCAACTAACTAATTATAAGAGTTTGAGATAGATGTGGAGAGTCTAAAAGCCACTTATACCCATTTTGTCCCAAAACATGCTAAAACAAAGAAAACATTGCTTAGAGCACTAAACAGCTTTGTTAGTGTTTATGGGGTTAAAATGTGTCTTAATCCAATGCAACTAACTAATTATAGGAGTTTGAGATAGATGTGGAGAGTTTAAAAGCCACTTATACCCATTTTGTCCCAAAACAGGCTAAAACCAAGAAAACATTGCTTAGAAGCTGTAAACAGCTATGTTAGTGTTTCTGGGGTTAAAATGTGTCTTAATGCATTGAAACTAACTAATTATAAGACTTTAACATAGATGTGGAGAGTTTAAAAGCCACTTATACCCATTTTGTCCCAAAACAGGCTAAAACCAAGAAAACATTGCTTAGATGCTGTAAACAGCTATGTTAGTGTTTCTGGGGTTAAAATGTGTCTTAATCCATTGAAACTAACTAATTATAAGACTTTAAGATAGATGTGGAGAGTTTAAAAGCCACTTATACCCATTTTGTCCCAAAACAGGCTAAAACAAGGGAAACATTGTTTAGAAGCTGTAAAAAGCTATGTTAGTGTTTCTGGGGTTAAAATGTGTCTTAATCCAATGCAACTAACTAATTATAAGAGTTTGAGATTGATGTCGAGAGCTTAAAAGACACTTATACCCCTTTTGTCCCAAAACATATTAAAACCAAGAAAACATTGCTTAGAAGCTGTAAACAGCTTTGTTAGTGTTTCTGGGGTTAAAATGTGTCTTTATCCAATGCAACTGACTATTTATAAGACTTTAAGATAGATGTGGAGAGTTTAAAAGCCACTTATACCCATTTTGTCCCAAAATAGGCTAAAACAAGGAAAACATTGTTTAGAAGCTGTAAACAGCTATGTTAGTGTTTCTGGGGTTAAAATGTGTCTTAATCCAATGCAACTAACTAATTATAAGAGATTGGGAGAGCTTAAAAGACACTTATACCCATTTTGTCCCAAAACATACTAAAACCAAGAAAACATTGCTTAGAAGCTGTAAACAGCTATGTAAGTGTTTCTGGGGTTAAAATGTTTCTTAATCCATTGAAACTAACTAATTATAAGACTTTAAGATAGATGTGGAGAGTTTAAAAGCCACTTATACCCATTTTGTGCCAAAACAGGCTAAAACAAAGAAAACATTGCTTAGAAGCTGTAAACAGCTATGTTAGTGTTTCTGGGGTTAAAATGTGTCTTTATCCAATGCAACTGACTAGTTATAAGATTTTGAGATAGATGTGGAGAGCTAAAAGCCACTTATACCCATTTTGTCCCAAAACAGGCTAAAACCAAGAAAACATTGCTTAGAAGCTGTAAACAGCTATGTTAGTGTTTCTGGGGTTAAAATGTGTCTTAATCCAATGCAACTGTCTAATTATAAGAGTTTGAGATAGATGTGGAGAGTTTAAAAGCCACTTATACCCATTTTGTCCCAAAACAGGCTAAAATAAGGAAAACATTGTTTAGAAGCTGTAAACAGCTATGTTAGTGTTTATGGGGTTAAAATGTGTCTGAATCCAATGCAACTAACTAATTATAAGAGTTTGAGATTGATGTCGAGAGCTTAAAAGACACTTATACCCATTTTGTCCCAAAACATACTAAAACCAAGAAAACATTGCTTAGAAGCTGTAAACAGCTATGTTAGTGTTTCTGGGGTAAAAATGTGTCTTAATCCATTGAAACTAACTAATTATAAGACTTTAAGATAGATGTGGAGAGTTTAAAAGCCACTTATACACATTTTGTCCCAAAACAGGCTAAAACCAAGAAAACATTGCTTAGAAGCACTAAACAGCTATGTTAGTGTTTCTGGGGTTAAAATGTGTCTTAATCCAATGCAACTAACTAATTATAAGAGTTTGAGATAGATGTGGAGAGTTTAAAAGCCACTTATACCCATTTTGTCCCAAAACAGGCTAAAACAAGGAAAACATTGTTTAGAAGCTGTAAACAGCTATGTTAGTGTTTCTGGGGTTAAAATGTGTCTTAATCCAGTGCAACTAACTAATTATAAGAGATTGGGAGAGCTTAAAAGACACTTATACCCATTTTCTCCCAAAACATACTAAAACCAAGAAAACATTGCTTAGAAGCTGTAAACAGCTATGTTAGTGTTTCTGGGGTTAAAATGTGTCTTAATCCATTGAAACTAACTAATTATAAGACTTTAAGATAGATGTGGAGAGTTTAAAAGACACTTATACCCATTTTGTCCCAAAACAGGCTAAAGCAAGGAAAACATTGTTTAGAAGCTGTAAACAGCTATGTTAGTGTTAGTGTTTCTAAAATGTGTCTTAATCCATTGAAACTAACTAATTATAAGACTTTAAGATAGATGTGGAGAGCTTAAAAGACACTTATACCCATTTTGTCCCAAAACATACTAAAACCAAGAAAACATTGCTTAGAAGCTGTAAACAGCTATGTTAGTGTTTCTGGGGTTAAAATGTGTCTTAATCCAATGCAAGTAACTAATTATGAGAGTTTGAGATTGATGTGGAGAGTTTAAAAGCCACTTATACCCATTTTGTCCCAAAACAGGCTAAAACAAGGAAAACATTGTTTAGAAGCTGTAAACAGCTATGTTAGTGTTTCTGGGGTTAAAATGTGTCTTAATCCAATGCAACTGTCTAATTATAAGAGTTTGAGATAGATGTGGAGAGTTTAAAAGCCACTTATACACATTTTGTCCCAAAACAGGCTAAAACCAAGAAAACATTGCTTAGAAGCTGTAAACAGCTATGTTAATGTTTCTGGGGTTAAAATGTGTCTTAATCCAATGCAACTAACTAATTATAAGAGTTTGAGATTGATGTGGAGAGCTTAAAAGACACTTATACCCATTTTGTACCAAAACATACTAAAACCAAGAAAACATTGCTTAGAAGCTGTAAACAGCTATGTTAGTGTTTCTGGGGTTAAAATGTGTCTTAATCCAATGCAACTAACTAATTATAAGAGTTTGAGATTGATGTGGAGAGTTTAAAAGCTACTTATACCCATTTTGTCCCAAAACAGGCTAAAACAAGGAAAACATTGTTTAGAAGCTGTAAACAGCTATGTTAGTGTTTCTGGGGTTAAAATGTGTCTTAATCCAATGCAACTGTCTAATTATAAGAGTTTGAGATAGATGTGGAGAGTCTAAAAGCCACTTATACCCATTTTGTCCCAAAACAGGCTAAAACCAAGAAAACATTGCTTAGAAGCTGTAAACAGCTATGTTAGTGTTTTTGGGGTTAAAATGTGTCTTAATCCAATGAAACTAACTAATTATAAGACTTTAAAATAGATGTGGAGAGTTTAAAAGCCACTTATACCCATTTTGTCCCAAAACAGGCTAAAACCAAGAAAACATTGCTTAGAAGCACTAAACAGCTTTGTTAGTGTTTGTGGGGTTAAAATGTGTCTTAATCCAATGCAACTAACTAATTATAGGACTTTAAGATAGATGTGGAGAGTTTAAAAGCCACTTATACCCATTTTGTCCCAAAACAGGCTAAAACCAAGAAAACATTGCTTAGAAGCACTAAACAGCTTTGTTAGTGTTTCTAGGGTTAAAATGTGTCTTAATCCATTGAAACTAACTAATTATAAGACTTTAAGATAAATGTGGAGAGTTTAAAAGCCACTTATACCCATTTTGTCCCAAAAGAGGCTAAAACAAGGAAAACATTGCTTAGAAGCTGTAAACAGCTATGTTAGTGTTTATGGGATAAAATGTGTCTTTATCCAATGCAACTAACTAATTATAAGACTTTAAGATAGATGTGGAGAGTTTAAAAGCCACTTATACCCATTTTGTCCCAAAACAGGCTAAAACAAGGAAAACATTGTTTAGAAGCACTAAACAGCTTTGTTAGTGTTTCTGGGGTTAAAATGTGTCTTAATCCAATGCAACTAACTAATTATAAGACTTTAAGATAGATGTGGAGAGTTTAAAAGCCACTTATACCCATTTTGTCCCAAAACAGGCTAAAACCAAGAAAACATTGCTTAGAAGCACTAAACAGCTTTGTTAGTGTTTATGGGGTTAAAATGTGTCTTAATCCAATGCAACTAACTAATTATAGGAGTTTGAGATAGATGTGGAGAGTTTAAAAGCCACTTATACCCATTTTGTCCCAAAACAGGCTAAAACCAAGAAAACATTGCTTAGAAGCACTAAACAGCTTTGTTAGTGTTTGTGGGGTTAAAATGTGTCTTAATCCAATGCAACTAACTAATTATAGGACTTTAAGATAGATGTGGAGAGTTTAAAAGCCACTTATACCCATTTTGTCCCAAAACAGGCTAAAACCAAGAAAACATTGCTTAGAAGCACTAAACAGCTTTGTTAGTGTTTCTAGGGTTAAAATGTGTCTTAATCCATTGAAACTAACTAATTATAAGACTTTAAGATAAATGTGGAGAGTTTAAAAGCCACTTATACCCATTTTGTCCCAAAAGAGGCTAAAACCAAGAAAACATTGCTTAGAAGCTGTAAACAGCTATGTTAGTGTTTATGGGATAAAATGTGTCTTTATCCAATGCAACTAACTAATTATAAGACTTTAAGATAGATGTGGAGAGTTTAAAAGCCACTAATACCCATTTTGTCCCAAAACAGGCTAAAACAAGGAAAACATTGTTTAGAAGCACTAAACAGCTTTGTTAGTGTTTCTGGGGTTAAAATGTGTCTTAATCCAATGCAACTGTCTAATTATAAGAGTTTGAGATAGATGTGGAGAGTCTAAAAGCCACTTATACACATTTTTTCCCAAAACAGGCTAAAACCAAGAAAACATTGCTTAGAAGCTGTAAACAGCTATGTTAATGTTTCTGGGGTTAAAATGTGTCTTAATCCAATGCAACTAACTAATTATAAGAGTTTGAGATTGATATGGAGAGCTTAAAAGACACTTATACCCATTTTGTCCCAAAACATACTAAAACCAAGAAAACATTGCTTAGAAGCTGTAAACAGCTATGTTAGTGTTTCTGGGGTTAAAATGTGTCTTAATCCATTGAAACTAACTAATTATAAGACTTTAAGATAGATGTGGAGAGTTTAAAAGCCACTTATACACATTTTGTCCCAAAACAGGCTAAAACCAAGAAAACATTGCTTAGAAGCACTAAACAGCTATGTTAGTGTTTCTGGGGTTAAAATGTGTCTTAATCCAATGCAACTAACTAATTATAAGAGTTTGAGATAGATGTGGAGAGTTTAAAAGCCACTTATACCCATTTTGTCCCAAAACAGGCTAAAACAAGGAAAACATTGGTTAGAAGCTGTAAACAGCTATGTTAGTGTTTCTGGGGTTAAAATGTGTCTTAATCCAGTGCAACTAACTAATTATAAGAGATTGGGAGAGCTTAAAAGACACTTATGTTAGACTTTGTAGAATAAAGAAGAGAATCAAGAGAGTGATGAGAGATGTCGGTAGACAAAGAGAATGAGGAAGAAGAAAAGATTAGGTTATTGTTCCATAAGAATATCGGTTACAATGTAGGCTAATGCCTATTTATATCATGAGAAACTCTAGGGCTACACCCTTTACAAACCGCACAGCTAAGTGATAGGGACAGGAAGAGAGAAGAGACTAATCCCAAGGTTGATAGCGACCCGTCTTAGTCTCCTTAAACCAAACATCACCCGTGACTCTTCTTGCTCCACTTGCGCTTTCCCTCCAACGGCTATCTTGGGAATTCTAGAGTCTTCTAATGGGCTTAGGATGAGCAGGCCTCCTCTCCATTCCTTATCACTAGAAGACTCGGCCATTTCACCACACTTGTACGGACAGCCCATATTCAATACTCGTACGGACGGCCATGGCTGCCTTAGGCTTATTCTTTTGATCAATACTCCCCCTCAAGCTTAGCCTAATGAAATGGCTAAGCTTGGAACCCGTGAAGCAGCACCTCATTAAAAACCTTGACTTAGAAAACCTCATGGGACAAAACCAAGTCGAGGGAAAAAGAGTGTGCTGTCCACGGATTAGAGAAGCTTGATCATGGCCGTGTAATGTCTACAAGTCCAAGTTTGCTATAGATGTGATCACAAACCTTGGAGCTTGCAGACTTGGTGAAGATGTCAGCTAGCTGATCTTGACTCCTTGTGTGGCATGGTAACACCACTCCTTCTTCAATCTTCTCTCTCACCTTGTGGCAATCGCTTTCTATGTGCTTGGTCCTCTCATGAAAGACTGAGTTTGTGGCAATGTGGATGGCCGCTTCATTGTCGCAGTGCATGGTCATGGGCTGCTTTGTCTCGATGCCTAAATCCTTGAGTAGGCCCTTCAGCCATGTCATCTCGTTAGTGAGCTTCCTCATAGCTCTATACTCGGCCTCGGCGCTAGAGCATGAAACCACCTTTTGTTTCTTAGACCTCCATGTAACCAAGTTGCCTCCAACAAACGTGCAGTACCCAGTGGTGGATCTCCTATCCAGCGTGTCGCCATTGTAATCCGCATCACAATAGCCAACGATTTCGGTGTTGTCATTCTTGCCCATCCAAATACCTTGACCCGGACTGCCCTTGAGATAGCTTAGGATCCTCTCGACTTGACTCCATTGGTACTTGCTTGGTGCCTTCATATGTTGGCTAACCTGATTCACAGCATAAGATATGTCAGGTCGTGTGATAGTAAGGTATATCAGCTTACCTACAAGCCGGCGATAGCGTGTGACGTCTAAGAATGGCTCGTCCATTGGTTCCTTAGGTCGGCCTTCCATTGCCCGTAAGCTCTCCCCCTTTCGCTTGAGCTGGTAATCTTCATCAAGGGGCGTAGCAACCGGAGACACACCAAGCTTGCCAGTCTCCTCTAACAAGTCAAGAGTATACTTGCGTTGTGAGAGGAAGAGTCCTTCCGGTGAGCGACAAATCTCAATACCAAGAAAGTATTTGAGTTCCCCAAGGTCCTTGATGTCAAATACCGACTTGAGAGAGTCCTTGGTGTCCTGAATGGCCGCCTTATCATCACCAGTCACGATGATGTCGTCGACGTATATGAGCACCACCACCCAACCAATAGAGGTGCGACGCGTGAAGAGAGTATGATCAGCCTCCGATCGCGTAAAACCATCAGTCTTGAGAGTGGCGCTTAGTTTGTGGTACCACGCTCGTGGGGACTGCTTAAGGCCATAGATGGCCTTACGTAGCCTCAAGACTTTTCCGGGTGTAACCATGTCTTCAAGGCCGGGAGGAGGCGTCATGTACACTTCTTCATCAAGTTCACCTTGAAGGAAGGCGTTCTTCACATCCATCTGCCATAAGTCCCATGAGAGGTTGACAGCAAGTGACAGCACAACCCGAACCGTATGGAGCTTGGCCACGGGTGCAAAGGTGTCCGTGTAGTCCGCGCCATAGGTTTGGGTGAAGCCACGGGCCACTAACCTGGCTTTATGCCGTTCAATGTCACCATTGCTCAAATATTTTATGGTAAACACCCATTTGGAGCTAACTGCCCGCTTGCCTTGAGGAAGATCCGATTCGTCCCACGTATGATTCCGGATCATGGCGCCAGTTTCATCCTTGACCGCATCTAACCAAACTTGATGTGCCTTGGCTTCATCATATGTCTGCGGGATCCAATTGGCGTCCACTTGGCCGAAGAAAGCTTGGTGATCCGCAGGTAACAGCTCAAGGGAACAAACGGACTGAATGGGATGAGCGACAGCTTGGCTATTGTAATAGACACGCTTGTTCTTCCAAGTGGAGGGATCCGACCGAGGTCTGGTGCTCCGACGCAGGACTGGTGCCGGAAGTGGATCCACGCTAGGCAACACGGTGGACGTACCGTCCGTAGGAGCCGTCTCCGTGTTTTCCTCGGTAGAGGCCGCCGCCGGAGCATGCGTGTCCGTTGTAGGGCCAGGGACGGGAACGCCGGTTATGGGTAGGCCAGTCTCGAGAGATTCACCATCTTGGGCTGAACCATTGTCATTTGCATCTCCTTGGTCAGACCCACCATTGGTAGAAATTTGACTTAGTGTTGGCCGCACGGCACCCGTTGGTGGAGATGGGTTGCCAAGATGATCAAGAAGGAACCGTAGACTCGAAGCTCGGTCATTAGGTGAGTGAGCGAGATCTTTAAGGCTGTTCCAATCCCTCTTGTCATGGTAGCCCACATGTTCTAGAAACCGGACATCTCGAGAGACATATAGTCGACTTGTGGCCGGATCATAACATTTGTACCCCTTTTGTGTGGTGGAGTAGCCAATGAACATACACTTTGTACTTTTGGCATCCAGCTTACTCCTTTGTTCTCCTGGTACTAACACAAAACAAACACAGCCGAAAACTCGTAAGTGATCAAGAGATGGTTTAAATTTGTTTAGTACTTCAAATGGAGATAAGTCATGAAGAACTCTAGTTGGTGTTCGGTTGATTAGGTAGCATGCAGTCATCACGGCATCACCCCAATATCGTTTAGGAACACTCGAATGGAACATGATTGCCCGCGCCACTTCCATGAGGTGCCGGTTCTTCCTCTCGGCCACACCATTTTGTTGTGGCGTGTAGGGACAACTAGTTTGATGGAGAATGCCATGCTTGGAGAGATGTTCTTTGAACTTGCAACTTGTGTATTCCCCCCCATTATCAGACCTAAGTACCTTAAGTTTAGCATTGAAGTGATTAGTCACATAGTTTTGAAAATTGATAAAGGCATCAAATACTCTATCTTTAGATGGCAACAAGGTAATCCAAGTGTATTTTGATTTTTCATCAATAAAGGTCACAAAATACTTGTTATTATCTCTAGATAGGCATGGTGATGTCCAAACATCTGAGTGAACTAAATCAAAACAATCCTCATAAATAGTAGTTGACTTAGGAAAGATAGACTTGCAATGTTTTCCAAGAATACAAGGTTCACAAGTAGAATTATCAAAAGAAATATTAGGAAACATCAACCCTAAAGCACGTGAATGTGGGTGGCCTAGCCTAGCATGCCACACCATATTCGAATCAACAACAAAACAAGACTTAGTAGAGGATAAATTTGGATCGGTTTTCTCTAGGACATAGAGATCTCCACTCCCTTGCCCTTCTCCAAGAACCTTTCCAGTCTCAATATCCTGAAAATAAACATTGTTAGGACCAAAGATTGCATAACAGTTCAAATCATTTGTGGCCCTCTTAACCGATAGTAAATTGGAGGTAAAGGTAGGCATAAAGAAAGCTTTTGAGGTTTTATCAAATAGTTTCAAGTCCCCTATTCCCTTTACTGGTATTTGTTCTCCATTTGCAATAACAACATTTCCTAAGGCCGGTTTTATGTTGTCAATTAAACTAGGGTTACTAATCATATGATGTGAGGCTCCCGAGTCAATAACAAGCGATTTGCTAGGCCTAGAAGTAAAGAAAGAGATACCAGACTCCTTGAGTGAAGCAATGGAGCGGATGAGAGCCTCAAGGTCTGACTTCCTCACCACATCTCCGTAGGCTGCGGTCATGGCCACCTCATCTCCCTGCTTTGATGATCCGGCTCCTTTATCGCTAACCGCTTCCTTTGAGAGGTTGGCTTTGAACTTGGCCGGCTTGAGGTGAGGATGGAGAACCCAGCACTTGTCTTTCAGATGACCCCGCTTCTTGCAGTGGTCGCACACCAACCACTTCCTCTCCTCTTGCTTGTACGTTCCTTTGTTGGCCGAAGCAAGCTCCCCCTTACCGCTAAACAAATCAAGGGATCCTTGCTCTTTCTGAATTTGGGAGCAAATATCTTCAAAGGAGGGGAGCTTCTCGGCCCTTAGGATGTGCTTCAAGAGATCGTTGAAGGACGGATTCAAGGTAAGTAGGAGTCCGAAGACTTTGTCTTGCTCCTTTCGTTCGTTTAGCACACTTGCCTCAAGTGTACTTGGCCGCAACATGTCAAGCTCGGACCATAGTGCACGGAACTTACCAAGATGCTTAGTGAACTCCACATCATCTTGGTTAAGATCATTTATGGCCTTCTTGACCTCAAAGACTCTAGTCATGTTAGAGACATTACCATACACGCCTTTAAGTGTTTCCCACAGTTCCTTGGCCGTCTCGCAATATGAGTAGGCCTCAAGGATAGGCGTGTCCAGAGAGTTTTGGAGAACAGATAGGACAACTTGGTCTTCTTGGAACCATTTGGCCTTCCTCTCGCTCTCTTCCTCCGCTTCCGCCTCGGAAGCGTCCTCTCCTTTGGGGTTTTTCTTTGGGACATAGTCGGACTCGACATGACTCCAAAGGCCACGACCTCCAAGGGCGGTTCTTGTGGTTCTTGTCCACAGCAAGTAGTTTGTCCCCTTTAGGACAACCGGTGAAACAATGGGCTTGGCGTTTTCCATGGTCGGATTTCTATGGACCGATGGGTAAAGCTTTTACCCGGAGAATAAAAGAGATGTGAGTGAGAAGAAACGAAGATAAGGAGACTAGAGTGTAGAAATGAGTAGGAGAATGAGATTAGACTGTAGAGAATCGAAGAACTTGCTCTGATACCATGTTAGACTTTGTAGAATAAAGAAGAGAATCAAGAGAGTGATGAGAGATGTCGGTAGACAAAGAGAATGAGGAAGAAGAAAAGATTAGGTTATTGTTCCATAAGAATATCGGTTACAATGTAGGCTAATGCCTATTTATATCATGAGAAACTCTAGGGCTACACCCTTTACAAACCGCACAGCTAAGTGATAGGGACAGGAAGAGAGAAGAGACTAATCCCAAGGTTGATAGCGACCCGTCTTAGTCTCCTTAAACCAAACATCACCCGTGACTCTTCTTGCTCCACTTGCGCTTTCCCTCCAACGGCTATCTTGGGAATTCTAGAGTCTTCTAATGGGCTTAGGATGAGCAGGCCTCCTCTCCATTCCTTATCACTAGAAGACTCGGCCATTTCACCACACTTGTACGGACAGCCCATATTCAATACTCGTACGGACGGCCATGGCTGCCTTAGGCTTATTCTTTTGATCAATAACTTATACCCATTTTCTCCCAAAACATACTAAAACCAAGAAAACATTGCTTAGAAGCTGTAAACAGCTATGTTAGTGTTTCTGGGGTTAAAATGTGTCTTAATCCATTGAAACTAACTAATTATAAGACTTTAAGATAGATGTGGACAGTTTAAAAGCCACTTATACCCATTTTGTCCCAAAACAGGCTAAAGCAAGGAAAACATTGTTTAGAAGCTGTAAACAGCTATGTTAGTGTTAGTGTTTCTAAAATGTGTCTTAATCCATTGAAACTAACTAATTATAAGACTTTAAGATAGATGTGGAGAGCTTAAAAGACACTTATACCCATTTTGTCCCAAAACATACTAAAACCAAGAAAACATTGCTTAGAAGCTGTAAACAGCTATGTTAGTGTTTCTGGGGTTAAAATGTGTCTTAATCCAATGCAAGTAACTAATTATGAGAGTTTGAGATTGATGTGGAGAGTTTAAAAGCCACTTATACCCATTTTGTCCCAAAACAGGCTAAAACAAGGAAAACATTGTTTAGAAGCTGTAAACAGCTATGTTAGTGTTTCTGGGGTTAAAATGTGTCTTAATCCAATGCAACTGTCTAATTATAAGAGTTTGAGATAGATGTGGAGAGTTTAAAAGCCACTTATACACATTTTGTCCCAAAACAGGCTAAAACCAAGAAAACATTGCTTAGAAGCTGTAAACAGCTATGTTAATGTTTCTGGGGTTAAAATGTGTCTTAATCCAATGCAACTAACTAATTATAAGAGTTTGAGATTGATGTGGAGAGCTTAAAAGACACTTATACCCATTTTGTCCCAAAACATACTAAAACCAAGAAAACATTGCTTAGAAGCTGTAAACAGCTATGTTAGTGTTTCTGGGGTTAAAATGTGTCTTAATCCAATGCAACTAACTAATTATAAGAGTTTGAGATTGATGTGGAGAGTTTAAAAGCTACTTATACCCATTTTGTCCCAAAACAGGCTAAAACAAGGAAAACATTGTTTAGAAGCTGTAAACAGCTATGTTAGTGTTTCTGGGGGTTAAAATGTGTCTTAATCCAATGCAACTGTCTAATTATAAGAGTTTGAGATAGATGTGGAGAGTCTAAAAGCCACTTATACCCATTTTGTCCCAAAACAGGCTAAAACCAAGAAAACATTGCTTAGAAGCTGTAAACAGCTATGTTAGTGTTTCTGGGGTTAAAATGTGTCTTAATCCAATGAAACTAACTAATTATAAGACTTTAAAATAGATGTGGAGAGTTTAAAAGCCACTTATACCCATTTTGTCCCAAAACAGGCTAAAACCAAGAAAACATTGCTTAGAAGCTGTAAACAGCTATGTTAGTGTTTCTGGGGTTAAAATGTGTCTTAATCCAATGCAACTAACTAATTATAGGACTTTAAGATAGATGTGGAGAGTTTAAAAGCCACTTATACCCATTTTGTCCCAAAACAGGCTAAAACCAAGAAAACATTGCTTAGAAGCACTAAACAGCTTTGTTAGTGTTTCTAGGGTTAAAATGTGTCTTAATCCATTGAAACTAACTAATTATAAGACTTTAAGATAAATGTGGAGAGTTTAAAAGCCACTTATACCCATTTTGTCCCAAAAGAGGCTAAAACAAGGAAAACATTGCTTAGAAGCTGTAAACAGCTATGTTAGTGTTTATGGGATAAAATGTGTCTTTATCCAATGCAACTAACTAATTATAAGACTTTAAGATAGATGTGGAGAGTTTAAAAGCCACTTATACCCATTTTGTCCCAAAACAGGCTAAAACAAGGAAAACATTGTTTAGAAGCACTAAACAGCTTTGTTAGTGTTTCTGGGGTTAAAATGTGTCTTAATCCAATGCAACTAACTAATTATAAGACTTTAAGATAGATGTGGAGAGTTTAAAAGCCACTTATACCCATTTTGTCCCAAAACAGGCTAAAACCAAGAAAACATTGCTTAGAAGCACTAAACAGCTTTGTTAGTGTTTATGGGGTTAAAATGTGTCTTAATCCAATGCAACTAACTAATTATAGGAGTTTGAGATAGATGTGGAGAGTTTAAAAGCCACTTATACCCATTTTGTCCCAAAACAGGCCAAAACCAAGAAACATTGCGTAGAAGCTGTAAACAGCTATGTTAGTGTTTCTGGGGTTAAAAGGTGTCTTAAACCATTGAAACTAACTAATTATAGGAGTTTGAGATAGATGTGGAGAGTCTAAAAGCCACTTATACCCATTTTGTCCCAAAACAGGCTAAAACCAAGAAAACATTGCTTAGAAGCACTAAACAGCTTTATTAGTGTTTCTGGGGTTAAAATGTGTCTTAATCCAATGCAACTAACTAATTATAAGAGTTTTAGATAGATGTGGAGAGTTTAAAAGCCACTTATACCCATTTTGTCCCAAAACAGGCTAAAACCAAGAAAACATTGCTTAGAAGCACTAAACAGCTTTGTTAGTGTTTATGGGGTTAAAATGTGTCTTAATCCAATGCAACTAACTAATTATAAGAGATTGAGATAGATGTGGAGAGTCTAAAAGCCACTTATACCCATTTTGTCCCAAAACAGGCTAAAACCAAGAAAACATTGCTTAGAAGCTGTAAACAGCTATGTTAGTGTTTCTGGGGTTAAAATGTGTCTTAATCCAATGCAACTAACTAATTATAGGAGTTTGAGATAGATGTAGAGAGTTTAAAAGCCACTTATACCCATTTTGTCCCAAAACAGGCTAAAACCAAGAAAACATTGCTTAGATGCTGTAAACAGCTATGTTAGTGTTTCTGGGGTTAAAATGTGTCTTAATCCATTGAAACTAACTAATTATAAGACTTTAAGATAGATGTGGAGAGTTTAAAAGCCACTTATACCCATTTTGTCCCAAAACAGGCTAAAACAAGGGAAACATTGTTTAGAAGCTGTAAACAGCTATGTTTATTGTTTCTGGGGTTAAAATGTGTCTTAATCCAATGCAACTAACTAATTATAAGAGTTTGAGATTGATGTCGAGAGCTTAAAAGACACTTATACCCATTTTGTCCCAAAACGTATTAAAACCAAGAAAACATTGCTTAGAAGCTGTAAACAGCTTTCTTAGTGTTTCTGGGGTTAAAATGTGTCTTAATCCATTGAAACTAACTAATTATAAGAATTTAAGATAGAAGTGGAGAGTTTAAAAGCCACTTATACCCATTTTGTCCCAAAACAGGCTAAAACAAGGAAAACATTGTTTAGAAGCTGTAAACAGCTATGTTAGTGTTTCTGGGGTTAAAATGTGTCTTAAGCCAATGCAACTAACTAATTATAAGAGATTGGGAGAGCTTAAAAGACACTTATACCCATTTTGTCCCAAAACATACTAAAACCAAGAAAACATTGCTTAGAAGCTGTAAACAGCTATGTTAGTGTTTCTGGGGTTAAAATGTGTCTTAATCAATTGAAACTAACTAATTATAAGACTTTAAGATATATGTGGAGAGTTTCAAAGCCACTTATACCCATTTTGTCCCAAAACAAGCTAAAACAAGGAAAACATTGTTTAGAAGCTGTAAACAGCTATGTTAGTGTTTCTGGGGTTAAAATGTGTCTTAATCCAATGCAACTAACTAATTATAGGAGTTTGAGATAGATGTGGAGAGCTTAAAAGCCACTTATACCCATTTTGTCCCAAAACAGGCTAAAACCAAGAAAACATTGCTTAGAAGCTGTAAACAGCTATGTTAGTGTTTCTGGGGTTAAAATGTGTCTTAATCCAATGCAACTGTCTAATTATAAGAGTTTGAGATAGATGTGGACAGTCTAAAAGCCACTTATACACATTTTGTCCCAAAACAGGCTAAAACCAAGAAAACATTGCTTAGAAGCTGTAAACAGCTATGTTAATGTTTCTGGGGTTAAAATGTGTCTTAATCCAATGCAACTAACTAATTATAAGAGATTGAGATAGATGTGGAGAGTTTAAAAGCCACTAATACCCATTTTGTCCCAAAACAGGCTAAAACCAAGAAAATATTGCTTAGAAGATGTAAACAGCTATGTTAGTGTTTCTGGGGTTAAAATCTGTCTTAATCCATTGAAATTAACTAATTATAGGAGTTTGAGATAGATGTGGAGAGTTTAAAAGCCACTTATACCCATTTTGTCCCAAAACAGGCTAAAACAAGGAAAACATTGTTTAGAAGCTGTAAACAGCTATGTTAGTGTTTATGGGGTTAAAATTTGTCTAAATCCATTGAAACTAACTAATTATAAGACTTTAAGATAGATGTGGAGAGTTTGAAAGCCACTTATACCCATTTTGTCCCAAAACAGGCTAAAACCAACAAAACACTGCTTAGAAGCTGTAAACAGCCATGTTAGTGTTTCTGGGGTTAAAATGTTTCTTAATCCAATGCAACTAACTAATTATAAGAGTTTGAGATAGATGTGGAGAGTCTAAAAGCCACTTATACCCATTTTGTCCCAAAACATGCTAAAAGAAAGAAAACATTGCTTAGAAGCACTAAACAGCTTTGTTAGTGTTTATGGGGTTAAAATGTGTCTTAATCCAATGCAACTAACTAATTATAGGAGTTTGAGATAGATGTGGAGAGTTTAAAAGCCACTTATACCCATTTTGTCCCAAAACAGGCTAAAACCAAGAAAACATTGCTTAGAAGCTGTAAACAGCTATGTTAGTGTTTCTGGGGTTAAAATGTGTCTTAATGCATTGAAACTAACTAATTATAAGACTTTAACATAGATGTGGAGAGTTTAAAAGCCACTTATACCCATTTTGTCCCAAAACAGGCTAAAATAAGGAAAACATTGTTTAGAAGCTGTAAACAGCTATGTTAGTGTTTCTGGGGTTAAAATGTGTCTGAATCCAATGCAACTAACTAATTATAAGAGTTTGAGATTGATGTCGAGAGCTTAAAAGACACTTATACCCATTTTGTCCCAAAACATACTAAAACCAAGAAAACATTGCTTAGAAGCTGTAAACAGCTATGTTAGTGTTTCTGGGGTTAAAATGTGTCTTAATCCATTGAAACTAACTAATTATAAGACTTTAAGATAGATGTGGAGAGTTTAAAAGCCACTTATACACATTTTGTCCCAAATCAGGCTAAAACCAAGAAAACATTGCTTAGAAGCACTAAACAGCTATGTTAGTGTTTCTGGGGTTAAAATGTGTCTTAATCCAATGCAACTAACTAATTATAAGAGTTTGAGATAGATGTGGAGAGTTTAAAAGCCACTTATACCCATTTTGTCCCAAAACAGGCTAAAACAAGGAAAACAATGTTTAGAAGCTGTAAACAGCTATGTTAGTGTTTCTGGGGTTAAAATGTGTCTTAATCCAGTGCAACTAACTAATTATAAGAGATTGGGAGAGCTTAAAAGACACTTATACCCATTTTCTCCCAAAACATACTAAAACCAAGAAAACATTGCTTAGAAGCTGTAAACAGCTATGTTAGTGTTTCTGGGGTTAAAATGTGTCTTAATCCATTGAAACTAACTAATTATAAGACTTTAAGATAGATGTGGAGAGTTTAAAAGCCACTTATACCCATTTTGTCCCAAAACAGGCTAAAGCAAGGAAAACATTGTTTAGAAGCTGTAAACAGCTATGTTAGTGTTAGTGTTTCTAAAATGTGTCTTAATCCATTGAAACTAACTAATTATAAGACTTTAAGATAGATGTGGAGAGCTTAAAAGACACTTATACCCATTTTGTCCCAAAACATACTAAAACCAAGAAAACATTGCTTAGAAGCTGTAAACAGCTATGTTAGTGTTTCTGGGGTTAAAATGTGTCTTAATCCAATGCAACTAACTAATTATGAGAGTTTGAGATTGATGTGGAGAGTTTAAAAGCCACTTATACCCATTTTGTCCCAAAACAGGCTAAAACAAGGAAAACATTGTTTAGAAGCTGTAAACAGCTATGTTAGTGTTTCTGGGGTTAAAATGTGTCTTAATCCAATGAAACTAACTAATTATAAGACTTTAAGATAGATGTGGAGAGTTTAAAAGCCACTTATACCCATTTTGTCCCAAAACAGGCTAAAGCAAGGAAAACATTGTTTAGAAGCTGTAAACAGCTATGTTAGTGTTAGTGTTTCTAAAATGTGTCTTAATCCATTGAAACTAACTAATTATAAGACTTTAAGATAGATGTGGAGAGCTTAAAAGACACTTATACCCATTTTGTCCCAAAACATACTAAAACCAAAAAAACATTGCTTAGAAGCTGTAAACAGCTATGTTAGTGTTTCTGGGGTTAAAATGTGTCTTAATCCAATGCAACTAACTAATTATGAGAGTTTGAGATTGATGTGGAGAGTTTAAAAGCCACTTATACCCATTTTGTCCCAAAACAGGCTAAAACAAGGAAAACATTGTTTAGAAGCTGTAAACAGCTATGTTAGTGTTTCTGGGGTTAAAATGTGTCTTAATCCAATGCAACTGTCTAATTATAAGAGTTTGAGATAGATGTGGAGAGTTTAAAAGCCACTTATACCCATTTTCTCCCAAAAGAGGGTAAAACCAAGAAAACATTGCTTAGAAGCTGTAAACAGCTATGTTAGTGTTTCTGGGGTTAAAATGTGTCTTAATCCAATGCAACTGTCTAATTATAAGAGTTTGAGATAGATGTGGAGAGTCTAAAAGCCACTTATACACATTTTGTCCCAAAACAGGCTAAAACCAAGAAAACATTGCTTAGAAGCTGTAAACAGCTATTTTAGTGTTTCTGGGGTTAAAATGTGTCTTAATCCAATGCAACTAACTAATTATAAGAGTTTGAGATTGATGTGGAGAGCTTAAAAGACACTTATACCCATTTTGTCCCAAAACATACTAAAACCAAGAAAACATTGCTTAGAAGCTGTAAACAGCTATGTTAGTGTTTCTGGGGTTAAAATGTGTCTTAATCCAATGCAACTAACTAATTATAAGAGTTTGAGATTGATGTGGAGAGTTTAAAAGCCACTTATACCCATTTTGTCCCAAAACAGGCTAAAGCAAGGAAAACATTGTTTAGAAGCTGTAAACAGCTATGTTAGTGTTAGTGTTTCTAAAATGTGTCTTAATCCATTGAAACTAACTAATTATAAGACTTTAAGATAGATGTGGAGAGCTTAAAAGACACTTATACCCATTTTGTCCCAAAACATACTAAAACCAAGAAAACATTGCTTAGAAGCTGTAAACAGCTATGTTAGTGTTTCTGGGGTTAAAATGTGTCTTAATCCAATGCAACTAACTAATTATGAGAGTTTGAGATTGATGTGGAGAGTTTAAAAGCCACTTATACCCATTTTGTCCCAAAACAGGCTAAAACAAGGAAAACATTGTTTAGAAGCTGTAAACAGCTATGTTAGTGTTTCTGGGGTTAAAATGTGTCTTAATCCAATGAAACTAACTAATTATAAGACTTTAAGATAGATGTGGAGAGTTTAAAAGCCACTTATACCCATTTTGTCCCAAAACAGGCTAAAGCAAGGAAAACATTGTTTAGAAGCTGTAAACAGCTATGTTAGTGTTAGTGTTTCTAAAATGTGTCTTAATCCATTGAAACTAACTAATTATAAGACTTTAAGATAGATGTGGAGAGCTTAAAAGACACTTATACCCATTTTGTCCCAAAACATACTAAAACCAAAAAAACATTGCTTAGAAGCTGTAAAAAGCTATGTTAGTGTTTCTGGGGTTAAAATGTGTCTTAATCCAATGCAACTAACTAATTATGAGAGTTTGAGATTGATGTGGAGAGTTTAAAAGCCACTTATACCCATTTTGTCCCAAAACAGGCTAAAACAAGGAAAACATTGTTTAGAAGCTGTAAACAGCTATGTTAGTGTTTCTGGGGTTAAAATGTGTCTTAATCCAATGCAACTGTCTAATTATAAGAGTTTGAGATAGATGTGGAGAGTTTAAAAGCCACTTATACCCATTTTCTCCCAAAAGAGGGTAAAACCAAGAAAACATTGCTTAGAAGCTGTAAACAGCTATGTTAGTGTTTCTGGGGTTAAAATGTGTCTTAATCCAATGCAACTGTCTAATTATAAGAGTTTGAGATAGATGTGGAGAGTCTAAAAGCCACTTATACACATTTTGTCCCAAAACAGGCTAAAACCAAGAAAACATTGCTTAGAAGCTGTAAACAGCTATTTTAGTGTTTCTGGGGTTAAAATGTGTCTTAATCCAATGCAACTAACTAATTATAAGAGTTTGAGATTGATGTGGAGAGCTTAAAAGACACTTATACCCATTTTGTCCCAAAACATACTAAAACCAAGAAAACATTGCTTAGAAGCTGTAAACAGCTATGTTAGTGTTTCTGGGGTTAAAATGTGTCTTAATCCAATGCAACTAACTAATTATAAGAGTTTGAGATTGATGTGGAGAGTTTAAAAGCCACTTATACCCATTTTGTCCCAAAACAGGCTAAAACAAGGAAAACATTGTTTAGAAGCTGTAAACAGCTATGTGTTTCTGGGGTTAAAATGTGTCTTAATCCAATGCAACTGTCTAATTATAAGAGTTTGAGATAGATGTGGAGAGTCTAAAAGCCACTTATACCCATTTTGTCCCAAAACAGGCTAAAACCAAGAAAACATTGCTTAGAAGCTGTAAACAGCTATGTTAGTGTTTCTGGGGTTAAAATGTGTCTTAATCCAATGAAACTAACTAATTATAAGACTTTAAGATAGATGTGGAGAGTTTAAAAGCCACTTATACCCATTTTGTCCCAAAACAGGCTAAAACCAAGAAAACATTGCTTAGAAGCACTAAACAGCTTTGTTAGTGTTTCTGGGGTTAAAATGTGTCTTAATCCAATGCAACTAACTAATTATAGGACTTTAAGATAGATGTGGAGAGTTTAAAAGCCACTTATACCCATTTTGTCCCAAAACAGGCTAAAACCAAGAAAACATTGCTTAGAAGCACTAAACAGCTTTGTTAGTGTTTCTAGGGTTAAAATGTGTCTTAATCCATTGAAACTAACTAATTATAAGACTTTAAGATAAATGTGGAGAGTTTAAAAGCCACTTATACCCATTTTGTCCCAAAAGAGGCTAAAACAAGGAAAACATTGCTTAGAAGCTGTAAACAGCTATGTTAGTGTTTATGGGATAAAATGTGTCTTTATCCAATGCAACTAACTAATTATAAGACTTTAAGATAGATGTGGAGAGTTTAAAAGCCACTCATACCCATATTGTCCCAAAACAGGCTAAAACAAGGAAAACATTGTATAGAAGCACTAAACAGCTTTGTTAGTGTTTCTGGGGTTAAAATGTGTCTTAATCCAATGCAACTAACTAATTATAAGACTTTAAGATAGATGTGGAGAGTTTAAAAGCCACTTATACCCATTTTGTCCCAAAACAGGCTAAAACCAAGAAAACATTGCTTAGAAGCACTAAACAGCTTTGTTAGTGTTTATGGGGTTAAAATGTGTCTTAATCCAATGCAACTAACTAATTATAGGAGTTTGAGATAGATGTGGAGAGTTTAAAAGCCACTTATACCCATTTTGTCCCAAAACAGGCCAAAACCAAGAAACATTGCTTAGAAGCTGTAAACAGCTATGTTAGTGTTTATGGGGTTAAAAGGTGTCTTAAACCATTGAAACTAACTAATTATAGGAGTTTGAGATAGATGTGGAGAGTTTAAAAGCCACTTATACCCATTTTGTCCCAAAAGAGGCTAAAACCAAGAAAACATTGCTTAGAAGCTGTAAACAGCTATGTTAGTGTTTATGGGATAAAATGTGTCTTTATCCAATGCAACTAACTAATTATAAGACTTTAAGATAGATGTGGAGAGTTTAAAAGCCACTTATACCCATTTTGTCCCAAAACAGGCTAAAACAAGGAAAACATTGTTTAGAAGCACTAAACAGCTTTGTTAGTGTTTCTGGGGTTAAAATGTGTCTTAATCCAATGCAACTAACTAATTATAAGACTTTAAGATAGATGTGGAGAGTTTAAAAGCCACTTATACCCATTTTGTCCCAAAACAGGCTAAAGCAAGGAAAACATTGTTTAGAAGCTGTAAACAGCTATGTTAGTGTTAGTGTTTCTAAAATGTGTCTTAATCCATTGAAACTAACTAATTATAAGACTTTAAGATAGATGTGGAGAGCTTAAAAGACACTTATACCCATTTTGTCCCAAAACATACTAAAACCAAAAAAACATTGCTTAGAAGCTGTAAACAGCTATGTTAGTGTTTCTGGGGTTAAAATGTGTCTTAATCCAATGCAACTAACTAATTATGAGAGTTTGAGATTGATGTGGAGAGTTTAAAAGCCACTTATACCCATTTTGTCCCAAAACAGGCTAAAACAAGGAAAACATTGTTTAGAAGCTGTAAACAGCTATGTTAGTGTTTCTGGGGTTAAAATGTGTCTTAATCCAATGCAACTGTCTAATTATAAGAGTTTGAGATAGATGTGGAGAGTTTAAAAGCCACTTATACCCATTTTCTCCCAAAAGAGGGTAAAACCAAGAAAACATTGCTTAGAAGCTGTAAACAGCTATGTTAGTGTTTCTGGGGTTAAAATGTGTCTTAATCCAATGCAACTGTCTAATTATAAGAGTTTGAGATAGATGTGGAGAGTCTAAAAGCCACTTATACACATTTTGTCCCAAAACAGGCTAAAACCAAGAAAACATTGCTTAGAAGCTGTAAACAGCTATTTTAGTGTTTCTGGGGTTAAAATGTGTCTTAATCCAATGCAACTAACTAATTATAAGAGTTTGAGATTGATGTGGAGAGCTTAAAAGACACTTATACCCATTTTGTCCCAAAACATACTAAAACCAAGAAAACATTGCTTAGAAGCTGTAAACAGCTATGTTAGTGTTTCTGGGGTTAAAATGTGTCTTAATCCAATGCAACTAACTAATTATAAGAGTTTGAGATTGATGTGGAGAGTTTAAAAGCCACTTATACCCATTTTGTCCCAAAACAGGCTAAAACAAGGAAAACATTGTTTAGAAGCTGTAAACAGCTATGTGTTTCTGGGGTTAAAATGTGTCTTAATCCAATGCAACTGTCTAATTATAAGAGTTTGAGATAGATGTGGAGAGTCTAAAAGCCACTTATACCCATTTTGTCCCAAAACAGGCTAAAACCAAGAAAACATTGCTTAGAAGCTGTAAACAGCTATGTTAGTGTTTCTGGGGTTAAAATGTGTCTTAATCCAATGAAACTAACTAATTATAAGACTTTAAGATAGATGTGGAGAGTTTAAAAGCCACTTATACCCATTTTGTCCCAAAACAGGCTAAAACCAAGAAAACATTGCTTAGAAGCACTAAACAGCTTTGTTAGTGTTTCTGGGGTTAAAATGTGTCTTAATCCAATGCAACTAACTAATTATAGGACTTTAAGATAGATGTGGAGAGTTTAAAAGCCACTTATACCCATTTTGTCCCAAAACAGGCTAAAACCAAGAAAACATTGCTTAGAAGCACTAAACAGCTTTGTTAGTGTTTCTAGGGTTAAAATGTGTCTTAATCCATTGAAACTAACTAATTATAAGACTTTAAGATAAATGTGGAGAGTTTAAAAGCCACTTATACCCATTTTGTCCCAAAAGAGGCTAAAACAAGGAAAACATTGCTTAGAAGCTGTAAACAGCTATGTTAGTGTTTATGGGATAAAATGTGTCTTTATCCAATGCAACTAACTAATTATAAGACTTTAAGATAGATGTGGAGAGTTTAAAAGCCACTCATACCCATATTGTCCCAAAACAGGCTAAAACAAGGAAAACATTGTATAGTATGAACCGGCACACACACTTGTCCGTACGACCGTACGGACGTCCGTACGACCAACCAACGGGCCATCCTCAAATAGAAGTCTTCATGAGCCCAATCCACCAAAGAGATCCTCCAACGGTCGCCATTCATCTCGATCCTTCCTTTGTAGCCGTTGGAGCAAGTTGTAAGAGAGAAGAGGAGATCACATGTTAGAATAAGGAGATGTCGCTTTCTCCTCATATTAGTGTGCATAGGATCCTAAGAGAATATCCTATTTGTATATGTCTTTAAATAGTTTGTAAGTATCATACTAATAGAAGTAAGAAAAGAGTTTATTCTCTTTCTCCAACACTCTCTCTCTCAATCGTTCACTCTCCTCACTCTTTACACGATTTCACTCTCTTCCATAATCTCTTGATTACTCTACTCTCAAACTTACATGGTATCAGAGCAGATTTGATTCTGTTCTTGCCTCAAATCTCCATCACTCCCTTCCGCATTCTCTTTCTTGTTCTTGAAATTTCTTGTTCTTGAATCTTCTTTCTTTAACCGTTGGACAATAGCTTTAACCAACGGTCTCTTCATCTTTTTCCATGGAAACTACCAAAACTCTCATTGTTCCAGTTACTCTCAAGGGAGAGAATTACTTACTGTGGGCTAGAACCACAAAGACAGCCCTATGCGGCCGAGGACTTTGGTCCCATGTTGAGACGAGCGAAGCTCCTAGTGGCGAGACCACCAAAGACGGCAAGGATCTTGTCGATGAGAAGAACAAGTGGTTTCAAGAAGATCAGGGAGTCCTAGCTATCATTCAAAACTCCCTAGATGCACCTATACTTGAAGCTTACTCTTATTGCGAGACAGCAAAAGACTTGTGGGACACTCTCAAGAATGTTTTTGGGAATGTTACAAATGTAAACCGAATTTTTGAGATTAAGAGGGCCATCAACAACCTCAACCAAGAAGACATGGAGTTCACCAAGCACTTTGGGAAGTTTAGGTCCCTTTGGGCTGAACTAGAGATGCTCCGGCCGGCGACTATAGATCTGGCCATTCTGAATGAGAGGCGTGAACAAGATAAGGTGTTCGGCCTTCTCTTGACCTTGAACCCCTCCTACAATGACCTTATCAAGCATATTCTACGGTCGGACAAGCTCCCTAGCCTTGATGATGTCTGTAACCAAATTCAAAAGGAGCATGGCTCCATGGGATTGTTTGGCGGCAAGGGAGAACTTGTGACCGCTAACAAAGCTGAGACGGCATCAGCAAACAAGGGCTACTACAAGCCGGAGGACAAGAACAACCCGCCATTTTGTGAGCATTGTAAGAAGCTTGGTCACTTCAAGAGCCGCTGCTGGATTCTACACCCTCATCTAGCACCACCGCCGGGTACCATCCGAGGTGGACGACCAAACCGCGGAGGACCACCGAGAGCTCATCAAGCAGTAGCCATGGGGGAGTCATCAATCTCTGAGCAACCTCAACAAGTGACCAGTGGAACTGCTCTTGCTGCAGCATCGTCCGAGCTGGTAAGGCGGTCCGACCTTGATGCGCTCATCAAAGCCATCAAAGAGGCCACCGGTAAGGCGTTTCTTGCCTCAAACAAAATTAAACCCCTCATAGTTGATTCTGGTGCATCCCATCACATGATTAGTGATTCTAGGCTAATTAGTGATATTAAACCTGCTAATGGTAATGTGATAATAGCAAATGGTGAGAAAGTACCAGTTAAAGGCATTGGAAACTTGAAACTATTTGATAAGGAGACTAAGGCATTTTATATGCCAAACTTTACTTCTAACTTGCTATCAGTTAAGAGAGCCACTACTGATTTAAATTGTTATGCTATATTTGGTCCTAACAATGTTCATTTTCAGGATATTGAGACAAGTAAGGTTCTTGGTCAAGGAGGATCCAAGGATGACCTCTATGTGCTTGAGGACTTGAACTTATCTTCTAATGCATCTTGTTTTAATTCGGTTATTATGAAACCTAGTGATTCTATTTTACATGCTAGGCTAGGACACCCTCACACAAGAGCTTTATCTTTAATATTTCCTAATGTTTCTTTTCAAAATGATGAGTGTGAGGCTTGTATTCTTGGTAAACATTGCAAGGCTGTTTTTCCTAAATCTATTACTATTTATGAAAAATGTTTTGATTTAATTCATTCTGATGTTTGGACATCTCCTTGCTTATCTAGAGATAATCAAAAGTATTTTGTGACTTTTATTGATGAAAAATCAAAATATACTTGGATAACTTTACTTCCCTCTAAGGATAGAGTCCTTGAGGCCTTTACTAATTTTCAAAATTATGTCACTAACCACTTTCATGCCAAGATTAAAATTTTGAGATCAGATAATGGTGTAGAGTACACAAGCCATGCCTTTAAGCAATATCTAGCCAAACATGGAATTCTTCATCAAACTAGCTGTCCTTACACACCACAACAAAATGGAGTGGCTGAGAGAAAGAATAGGCATCTCATGGAAGTAGCAAGGTCTATGATGTTTCACACAAGGGTTCCAAAGAGGTTTTGGGGAGATGCTGTGCTAGCCGCTTGTTATCTTATTAACCGCACACCAACAAAGATCCTAAAGGATGTGTCTCCATTTGAGGTATTAACGAATGACAAACCTACATTTGATCACTTACGAGTGTTTGGTTGTGTGTGCTATGTGTTGCGACCAGGTGAGCTAAGAGACAAGCTTGATGCAAAGAGTACAAAGGCTATGTTTCTTGGCTACTCTACCACACAAAAGGGGTATAAGTGCTATGAACCTACAACAAGGAGGGTTCTAGTATCTCGTGATGTCAAGTTCATGGAGACACAAGGTTTTTACGATGAGAAGAATTGGGATGAGCTCCGTAACCTCTCTGATTCACCATCTGATCGGACGCGCAACCTCCGAGTAATCCTTGAGCGACTAGGTCTTGAAAACGATCGGATCACTACCGAGTCAGCCAGACCAGCATCACCAGAGCAACCTGAGCCATTTACTGAGCCTGAGCCTGCTACACATGCCGATGACCATACTGAGCAGCATGAGGAAGCACCCGAGTCACTCGCGGACAACACGGCCGAAACAACCGAGGAGACGGCTGAACAGCTTGAGGAGATCATTACTCCAGGACGAGCCAACTCCGAAGCTGGGGCTATAGTTCCTCTTCGGCGCAGCCAACGTATTAGGTATCCTCCTAGTCATTGGAAGAACACCCGTGTGTACTACAACAACATGGCCGTTGCTCATCCGATTCAGGCCGTGTGCACCTTGGCTCATTTTCCGATAGAGCATCAAGTGTTTCTTGGCCATATTGATGAGGATTGGATCCCCAAGACCTATGATGAGGCTAAGCAGCACAAAGTATGGAGAGATGCAGTGGATGCCGAGAATACGGCCATGGTGCAAAATCATACATGGGACGAGGCTGACTTACCCAAGGGCAAGAAGGCTGTCACCTCTCGGTATATCTTCACAATCAAATATAAGAGCAATGGGGAGATTGAACGCCACAAAGCCCGCCTAGTCGCACGAGGGTTCACGCAAACGTATGGGGAGGACTATCTTGATACGTTTGCTCCGGTGGCTAAGCTTCACACGGTTCGAGTTGTACTCTCTCTCGCCACCAACCTCGACTGGGAACTTTGGCAAATGGACGTGAAGAACGCCTTCTTGCAAGGAGAACTGGAGGATGAAGTGTATATGCGACCACCACCGGGTTTGGAAGATACTATTGGTCCGGGAAAGGTCTTGAAACTCAACAAAGCTATCTATGGCTTGAAGCAGTCACCAAGGGCTTGGTATCACAAGCTTAGCACCACACTCCTTGACAAAGGCTTTCGCAAATCCGAAGCTGACCACACCTTGTTCACCTTACCAAGCGCCAAAGGTATAGTAGTCATTCTAGTGTATGTTGATGATATCATCATCACTGGAAGTGACTCGGTAGGTATTCAAGACTCTAAAACATTCTTGAAATCAGTTTTTGATATTAAAGATCTTGGAGAGTTGAAATACTTTCTTGGGATAGAAGTTTATAGATCAAATGAAGGGTTATTGTTGTCTCAAAGAAAGTATGCACTAGACTTATTGAGTGAAACAGGAAAACTAGGAGCTAAGGCAGTAACAACGCCCCTAGAAGAGAATTACAAGGATGGAGGACAGGGGGAGCTTGACACCGCTCCATTCGAGGACGTTAGCCTCTACCGGCGGCTAGTCGGTAAGCTCATTTATTTGACTATCACACGGCCTGACATTTGCTTTGCCGTGAACCAGGTAAGCCAGCATATGAAGAACCCCACCGTGCACCATTGGAACATGCTGACACGGATCCTCAAGTACATCAAGGGCTCACCCGGCCAAGGCATATGGATGGGACGCAACAAGAGCACTGAGTTGGTAGGCTACTGCGACGCTGACTATGCCGGAGATCGTGGGGACCGACGCTCAACCACAGGCTATTGCACGTTCCTTGGAGGGAACCTGGTCACATGGAAGAGCAAGAAGCAAAAGGTCGTCTCACTCTCAAGTGCCGAATCCGAGTATAGAGCTATGAGGAAGCTAACGACGGAGCTAATGTGGCTGAAGATGTTACTCAAGGATCTTGGAATAGAATCAACAAAGCCGATCACCATGCACTGTGATAATGAAGCAGCCATTCATATAGCAACCAATTCAGTGTTCCATGAGCGGACCAAGCACATTGAAGTGGATTGCCATAAGGTCCGAGAACAAATCAAGCTTGGAGTTGTCTTACCTTGCCATACCGAAAGCAAAGAACAACTTGCAGACGTCCTGACTAAAGCTGCGAGCCCCCAAGTGTGTGAATACATCCATCCTAAGCTTGGCCTCCTAAACCTCACTCGGCCATGACTTGCTTTGTTTTGGCGCCTACACTCTTTTTCCCTTAAGTATAGTTTTCCCAAGAGGTTTTTCTATACTAAGGTTTTTAATGAGGTGGGTGCCTATGTTGTCAAGCTTGACTAGTTCCCCAAGTCAAGCTTGAGGGGGAGTATGAACCGGCACACACACTTGTCCGTACGACCGTACGGACGTCCGTACGACCAACCAACGGGCCATCCTCAAATAGAAGTCTTCATGAGCCCAATCCACCAAAGAGATCCTCCAACGGTCGCCATTCATCTCGATCCTTCCTTTGTAGCCGTTGGAGCAAGTTGTAAGAGAGAAGAGGAGATCACATGTTAGAATAAGGAGATGTCGCTTTCTCCTCATATTAGTGTGCATAGGATCCTAAGAGAATATCCTATTTGTATATGTCTTTAAATAGTTTGTAAGTATCATACTAATAGAAGTAAGAAAAGAGTTTATTCTCTTTCTCCAACACTCTCTCTCTCAATCGTTCACTCTCCTCACTCTTTACACGATTTCACTCTCTTCCATAATCTCTTGATTACTCTACTCTCAAACTTACATATAGAAGCACTAAACAGCTTTGTTAGTGTTTCTGGGGTTAAAATGTGTCTTAATCCAATGCAACTAACTAATTATAAGACTTTAAGATAGATGTGGAGAGTTTAAAAGCCACTTATACCCATTTTGTCCCAAAACAGGCTAAAACCAAGAAAACATTGCTTAGAAGCACTAAACAGCTTTGTTAGTGTTTATGGGGTTAAAATGTGTCTTAATCCAATGCAACTAACTAATTATAGGAGTTTGAGATAGATGTGGAGAGTTTAAAAGCCACTTATACCCATTTTGTCCCAAAACAGGCCAAAACCAAGAAACATTGCTTAGAAGCTGTAAACAGCTATGTTAGTGTTTATGGGGTTAAAAGGTGTCTTAAACCATTGAAACTAACTAATTATAGGAGTTTGAGATAGATGTGGAGAGTTTAAAAGCCACTTATACCCATTTTGTCCCAAAAGAGGCTAAAACCAAGAAAACATTGCTTAGAAGCTGTAAACAGCTATGTTAGTGTTTATGGGATAAAATGTGTCTTTATCCAATGCAACTAACTAATTATAAGACTTTAAGATAGATGTGGAGAGTTTAAAAGCCACTTATACCCATTTTGTCCCAAAACAGGCTAAAACAAGGAAAACATTGTTTAGAAGCACTAAACAGCTTTGTTAGTGTTTCTGGGGTTAAAATGTGTCTTAATCCAATGCAACTAACTAATTATAAGACTTTAAGATAGATGTGGAGAGTTTAAAAGCCACTTATACCCATTTTGTCCCAAAACAGGCTAAAACAAAGAAAACATTGTTTAGAAGCACTAAACAGCTTTGTTAGGGTTTATGGGGTTAAAATGTGTCTTAATCCAATGCAACTAACTAATTATAAGAGTTTGAGATAGATGTGGAGAGTTTAAAAGCCGTTTATACCCATTTTGTCCCAAAACAGGCCAAAACCAAGAAAACATTGCTTAGAAGCTGTAAACAGCTATGTTAGTGTTTCTGGGGTTAAAAGGTGTCTTAATCCATTGAAACTAACTAATTATAGTGTAAGACTTTGTAGAATAAAGAAGAGAATCAAGAGAATGGAGATAGGTTTCGGTAGACAAAGAGAATGAGGAAGGAGAAAAGATTAGGTTTTCTTATTCCATAAGAAGCGATAATACAAGGTGGCTATGAGCCTATTTAAGGAAACACAAACTAGGGCTACACCCTTGACCGAGACACACAAGTGGGATAGGGACATTAGGAGAGAGACACACTACATCCCAAGGTGAAAGCGACAGCCCATCCTTACCAAACATGTGACTATTTCCTTCCCTTCTCTCTAACGGTTATAATGTGCTTCTCGATCCTTCTAGTGGGCTTCAGGCCTCCTCTCCATTCCTTATCACTAGAAGACTCGGCCATTTCACCACACTTGTACGGACAGCCCATATTCAACACTCGTACGGACGGCCATGGCTGCCTTAGGCTTATTCTTTTGATCAATACTCCCCCTCAAGCTTAGCCTAATGAAATGGCTAAGCTTGGAACCCGTGAAGCAGCACCTCATTAAAAACCTTGACTTAGAAAACCTCATGGGACAAAACCAAGTCAAGGGAAAAAGAGTGTGCTGTCCACGGATTAGAGAAGCTTGATCATGGCCGTGTAATGTCTACAAGTCCAAGTTTGCTATAGATGTGATCACAAACCTTGGAGCTTGCAGACTTGGTGAAGATGTCAGATAGCTGATCTTGACTCCTTGTGTGGCATGGTAACACCACTCCTTCTTCAATCTTCTCTCTCACCTTGTGGCAATCGCTTTCTATGTGCTTGGTCCTCTCATGAAAGACCGAGTTTGTGGCAATGTGGATGGCCGCTTCATTGTCGCAATGCATGGTCATGGGCTGCTTTGTTTCGATGCCTAAGTCCTTGAGTAGACCCTTCAGCCATGTCATCTCGTTAGTGAGCTTCCTCATAGCTCTATACTCGGCCTCGGCGCTAGAGCATGAAACCACCTTTTGTTTCTTAGACCTCCATGTAACCATGTTGCCTCCAACGAACGTGCAGTACCCAGTAGTGGATCTTCTATCCAGCGTGTCGCCATTGTAATCCGCATCACAGTAGCCAACAATCTCGGTGTTGTCATTCTTGCCCATCCAAATACCTTGACCCGGACTGCCCTTGAGATAGCTTAGGATCCTCTCGACTTGACTCCATTGGTACTTGCTTGGTGCCTTCATATGTTGGCTAACCTGATTCACAGCATAACATATGTCAGGTCGTGTGATAGTAAGGTATATTAGCTTACCTACAAGCCGGCGGTAGCGTGTGACGTCTAAGAATGGCTCGTCCATTGGTTCCTTAGGTCGGCCTTCTTTTTCCCGTAAGCTCTCCCCCTTTCGCTTGAGCTGGTAGTCTTCATCAAGTGGCGTAGCGACCGGAGACACACCAAGCTTGCCAGTCTCCTCTAACAAGTCAAGAGTGTACTTGCGTTGTGAGAGGAAGAGTCCTTCCGGTGAGCGACAAATTTCAATACCAAGAAAGTATTTGAGTTCCCCAAGGTCCTTGATGTCAAATGCCGACTTGAGGGAGTCCTTGGTGTCCTGAATGGCCGCCTTATCATCACCAGTCACGATGATGTCGTCGACGTATATGAGCACCACCACCCAACCAATAGAGGTGCAACGTGTGAAGAGAGTATGATCAGCCTCCGATCGCTTAAAACCATAAGTCTTGAGAGTAGAGCTTAGTTTGTGGTACCAAGCTCGTGGGGACTGCTTAAGGCCATAGATGGCCTTACGTAGCCTCAAGACTTTTCCGGGTGTAACCATGTCTTCAAGGCCGGGAGGAGGCGTCATGTACACTTCTTCATCAAGTTCACCTTGAAGAAAGGCGTTCTTCACATCCATCTGCCATAAGTCCCATGATAGGTTGACAGCAAGAGACAGCACAACCCGAACCGTATGGAGCTTGGCCACGGGTGCAAAGGTGTCCGTGTAGTCCGCACCATAGGTTTGGGTGAAGCCACGGGCCACTAACCGGGCTTTATGCCGTTCAATGTCACCATTGCTCAAATACTTTATGGTGAACACCCATTTGGAGCTAACTGCCCGCTTGCCTTGAGGAAGATCCGATTCGTCCCACGTATGATTCCGGATCATGGCGCCGGTTTCATCCTTGACCGCATCTAACCAAACCTGATGCTCCTTGGCTTCATCATATGTCTGCGGGATCCAATTGGCGTCAACTTGGCCGAAGAAAGCTTGGTGATCAGCAGGTAACAGCTCAAGGGAACAAACGGACTGGATGGGATGAGCGACGGCTTGACTGTTGTAATATACACGCTTGTTCTTCCAAGTGGAGGGGTCAGATCGAGGTCTGGTGCTCCGACGCAGGACTGGTGCAGGAGGTGGATCCGTCCTAGGCAACTCCGTTGACGTACCGTCCGTAAGAACCGTCTCCGTGTTTTCCTCGGTAGGAGCCGCTGCCGGAGCATGTGTGTCCGGTGTAGGGCCAGGAACAGGAACACCGGCTATGGGTAGGCCAGACTCAAGGGACACACTATCTTGGGCTGAAACATTGTTATTCGTATCTCCTTGGTCAGACCCACCGTCGGTAGGAGTTTGGCGTAGCATAGGCTGCACGACACCCGTTGGTGGAGACGGGTTGCCAAGGTGATCAAGAAGGAACCTTAGACTTGAAGCTCGGTCATTAGGTGAGTGAGAGAGGTCTTTAAGGTTGTTCCAGTCCTTCTTGTCATAGTAGCCCACATTCTCTAGGAACCGGACATCTCGGGAGACATATAGACGACTTGTGGCCGGATCATAACATTTGTACCCCTTTTGTGTGGTAGAGTAGCCAATGAACATGCACTTTGTACTCTTGGCATCCAGCTTACTCCTTTGTTCTCCTGGTACTAACACAAAACAAACACAACCAAAAACGCGTAAGTGATCAAGGGATGGTTTAAATTTGTTTAGTACTTCAAATGGAGATAAGTCATGAAGAACTCGGGTTGGTGTCCGGTTGATGAGATAGCATGCAGTCATCACAGCATCACCCCAATATCGTTTGGGAACACTAGAGTGGAACATGATTGCCCGCGCCACTTCCATGAGATGCCGGTTCTTTCTCTCGGCCACACCATTTTGTTGTGGCGTGTAGGGACAACTAGTTTGATGGAGAATGCCATGCTTGGAGAGATGTTCTTTGAACTTGCAACTTGTGTATTCTCCACCATTATCAGACCTAAGTACCTTAAGTTTTGCATTAAAATGATTAGTCACATAGTTTTGAAAGTTGACAAAGGCATCAAACACTCTATCTTTAGAAGGCAATAAGGTAATCCAAGTATATTTTGATTTTTCATCAATAAAAGTCACAAAATACTTGTTATTATCTCTAGATAGGCATGGTGAAGTCCAAACATCTGAGTAAACTAAATCAAAACAATTTTCATAAATAGTAGTTGACTTAGGAAAGATAGACTTGCAATGTTTTCCAAGAATACAAGGTTCACAAGTAGAATTATCAAAAGAAATATTAGGAAACATTAGTCCTAAAGCACGCGAATGAGGGTGGCCTAGCCTAGCATGCCACACCATATTCGAATCAACAACAAAACAAGACTTAATAGAAGATAAATTTGGATCAGTTTTCTCTAGGACATAGAGATCTCCACTCCCTTGCCCTTCTCCAAGAACCTTTCCAGTCTCAATATCCTGAAAATGAACACTGTTAGGACCAAAAATTGCATAACAATTCAAATCATTTGTGGCCCTCTTAACCGATAGAAGATTGGAGGTAAATGTAGGCATAAAGAAAGCTTTTGAGGTTTTATCAAAAAGTTTCAAGTCCCCTATCCCTTTTACTGGTATTTGATCTCCATTGGCAATAACAACATTCCCTAAAGCCGGTTTTATGTTGTCAATTAACCTAGGGTTGCTAATCATATGATGTGAAGCCCCCGAGTCAATAACAAGCGATTTACTAGGCTTAGAGGTAAAGAAAGAGATACCAGACTCCTTGAGTGAGGCAATGGAGCGGATGAGAGCCTCAAGGTCTGACTTCCTCACCACATCTCCATAGGCTGCGGTCATGGCCACCTCATCTCCCTGCTTTGATGATCCGGCTCCCTTGTCGCTAACCGCTTCCTTTGAGAAGTTGGCTTTGAACTTGGCCGGCTTGAGATGAGGATGGAGAACCCAGCATTTGTCTTTCAGGTGGCCCCGCTTCTTGCAGTGGTCGCATACCCACACCTTCCTCTCCTCTTGCTTGTACACTCCTTTGTTGGCCGTAGCAAGCTCCCCCTTACCGCTAAACAAATCAAGAGATCCTTGTTCTTTCTGAATTTGGGAGCAAATATCTTCAAAGGAGGGAAGCTTCTCTGCCCTTAGGATGTGCTTCAAGAGGTCATTGAAGGATGGGTTCAAGGTAAGGAGGAGTCCAAAGATCTTGTCTTGCTCCTTCCTTTCGTTTAGCACACTCGCCTCAAGTGTACTTGGCCGCAACATGTCAAGTTCGGACCATAGTGCACGGAACTTACCAAGATGCTTAGTGAACTCCACATCATCTTGGTTAAGGTCGTTTATGGCCTTCTTGACCTCAAAGACTCTAGTCATGTTAGAGACATTACCATACACGCCTTTAAGTGTTTCCCACAGTTCCTTGGCCGTCTCGCAGTATGAGTAGGCCTCAAGGATAGGCGTGTCCAGAGAGTTTTGGAGAACAGATAGGACAACTTGGTCTTCTTGGAACCATTTGGCCTTCCTCTCGCTCTCTTCCTCCGCTTCCGCCTCGGAAGCATCTTCTTCTTTGGGGTTTTGCTTTGGGACATAGTCGGACTCGACATGACTCCAAAGGCCACGACCTCCAAGGGCGGTTCTTGTGGTTCTTGTCCACAGCAAGTAGTTTGTCCCCTTTAGGACAATCGGTGAAACGATGGGCTTGGCGTTTTCCATGGTCGGATTTCTATGGACCGATGGATAAAGCTTTTACCCGGAGAATAAACAAAAAAATGCGAGTGAGAAGAAAAGAAGGAAAGGAGACTAGAGAATAGAAACAAGTAGAAGAATGAGATTAGACTGTAGAGAATCGAACAACTTGCTCTGATACCATGTAAGACTTTGTAGAATAAAGAAGAGAATCAAGAGAATGGAGATAGGTTTCGGTAGACAAAGAGAATGAGGAAGGAGAAAAGATTAGGTTTTCTTATTCCATAAGAAGCGATAATACAAGGTGGCTATGAGCCTATTTAAGGAAACACAAACTAGGGCTACACCCTTGACCGAGACACAC